>NC_090021.1:343317967-343684842 GCF_037176765.1 Anolis sagrei
GATTCTTGGCTTCTGCTCCTTTGACCATTTTGCACTATGACTGTTCTCAGTCCAGACCAGGCACGGGCAAACTTGGGTCCTCCCTCCAGGTGTTTTGGACTCCAACTCCCACAATTCCTAACAGCCCCAGGCCCCTTCTTTTCCCCCCTCAGCCGCTTAAGCGGCTGAGGGGGGAAAGGAAAGGGCCCGAGGCTGGGGTCTTCTGCAGATTTGTTCAACTGCTTCTGAAAACCGTTTCTCTCCTTGACCTCAATTCCTTCTTAAGCTCAAGGCGCCTTCTCCTTGCCCACCGGCGGAAATGGAGCAGTGATTCAGGTTTCTGGGAACGCAACAGGCTCCTGTCAAATTGCAGCCGCTCAGCCTGAAACGGAGCTCTGATGCTGCGTGGGTAATAAGTTAAATTAATTTCCACACAATGAGCTGGTGACAGGATTTCCACAACAGATTAGACACCAGCGCGGCACCTGCTGAGGTGGAGAGGAGGGCTTTCGAGCGACAGAGGCAGGCCGAACGCATGTCGATGGAGAGACAGAGCCTGGAGACACCTCTGGGGATCTTCAAGGGCAAATGAGGCAGCCGCCTCAAGGAGGGGGGAGCCAAGGAACACAGGGATAGCTGGTCTCCACTACGTCCAGTTGCATGGATTGGATCAGTCTGAGTTCAAGCCAAGCACCAAAATTGATGCAAAGTTGGGAAGGAGAATCTCGCACATCAAGGAGAGCTCTCTTGCACACACACATTCATTCATACTCACACACACACAGGCCTTCTCCAGACGAAGATGAACAGCTTTCCTCTGAGAAGGTATGGACGTTCCCGTTGCCGCGGATCAGGAAGCGTGCAGATTGTCAGGGGTCCCCTACATTTATAGGCCAAAATCCATTTTTCTTCATTTCAACAGTCAAGTTGTCCTGTTCTCTTTCAAGTCCTCCCAAATCTTTGTTCTCTCCAAAGTTCAGGACATTCGGATTCCAGGCCTCATGATTTATGGGGTACCTCCTGTATGCATCGTGCACTCCTTACATGCTCGGCCGCACATCTTATTGTCCATTGTCATTCAGTTATGCCTCGCTGGGTTCTTGCTTCGACTGCCAAGGCCGTCCCACATAATGCTTTGCGAGAACTCCATGTTGTTTTCTTCAGGCCTGTTTCTTCTGCCCTTCTACATGCATACAGACATTCATTTTTTACAGTATCAGCCAGCATGTCAACGACTTAAATCAAGACATTGTTTTCTAAGATCTACAGAAACACTCGCTGGAACACCTCAGCAAGCGAGAGTCCAAAAGTGGCAGGCTCAAACCCAGAACCTCAATCTGTGGGTGATACCAGATGAGAGACTCCCTCCTGGGCACACAGAAGACTGGGAGACTTGGAAGGCACTGAATAGACTGCGCTCTGGCACCACGAGATGCAGAGCTAACCTTCAGAAATGGGGCCACAAAGTGGAGTCCACGACATGCGAGTGCGGAGAAGAGCAAACCACTGACCACCTGCTGCAATGCAACCTGAGCCCTGCCACATGCACAAGGGAGGACCTTCTTGCGGCAACACCAGAGGCACTCCAAGTGGCCAGATACTGGTCAAAGGACATTTAACCAACTATCAAGTTTGCAAAATCTGTGTTTTGTCTGTCTGTTTGCTTTGTTCTGTTAGAAATGTAATATAATTGACTGGTTGCCCTGACACGACAAATAAATACAGCTTACATTCATCAATCAAGGGGCCTACTTAGACCTGTCATGAGGGAGAGATAGGCTCCTCTCTTAGAGCCTAGTTGTCCCAGTCTCTGTTGCTATTAGGATGGGCTAATATGTTCCCCTCCCTTTTGCTGTGCCTGGACGCAGCTTGCTTGACCTGTCAGCTTGGGTTTCTGATACAGAGAGCCTGATTTTTCTATACATTCCAGTGCTTGTAAAGTACATACAATTTATACATAAATAAATATCTATTTTTCCAATATCTCCTCATCACTTGAAAGCATGACATATCCGTTGCTTCTCATGTTCAGCCCATATCATAGAATCATAGAATCAAAGAGTTGGAAGAGACCTCATGGGCCATCCAGTCCAACCCCATTCTGCCAAGAAGCAGGAATATTGCATTCAAATCACCCCTGACAAATGGCCATCCAGCCTCTGCTTAAAAGCTTCCAAAGAAGGAGCCTCCACCACACTCCGGAGCAGAGAGTTCCACTGCTGAACGGCTCTCACAGTCAGGAAGTTCTTCCTAATGTTCAGATGGAATCTCCTCTCTTGTAGTTTGAAGCCATTGTTCCATTGCGTCCTAGTCTCCAAGGAAGCAGAAAACAAGCTTGCTCCCTCCTCCTCCCTGTGGCTTCCTCTCACATATTTATACATGGCTCTCATAATATCTCCTCTCAGCTTTCTCTTCTTCAGGCTAAACATGCCCAGCTCCTTAAGCCGCTCCTCATAGGGCTTGTTCTCCAGACCTTTTATCTCCGACTTCAAGCCACGGCCTGCCCTGGGGCTTTGCACAGCAAACTCTGTGGCTGTTTTGGGAGGAGGAGAGGGAAGATCTTGAGACCTGAGAGTGAGTGATGAAGACATCGAAGCAGTTAAAAATTATCTGTTCTGCAGCTCCGGCATTAATCAAAGCCGAGGCTGCAGTCGGAAGAAGAAGGAGAAGAAGGAGAGGCGGAAAGGCGTTTGTGAAAGAACCAGATAAAATCCTCAAGTGTAAAGAGATGTAATTGAAAACCAACGTCATTCGTGGCTTTGCAGATCCTTTGTTGTGCGGCAGAGAAAAGCCGGTGGACAGCAAAGGGAGATTCGTATTATTTCACAAAATGAGCTCCTTTGAATTGTGAAGATGCAAAAGAAGAGGACGCAGGCTGCAGGGCAATCCAAAGGAGAAAGGAACCGGGATGAGAGACAAATCAAGGGCTGCCTGCGAGATGAAAGAGCAGGCAGCCAAAGAAGGGAAACTGCCATGCGTTCTCAAAGGAAGGCTTTCAGGGCCGGAATCACTGGGTTGCTGGGAGTTTTCCAGGCTGTCTCTGGCCATGCTCTAGCAGCATCCTCTCCTGCCGTTTCACCTGCATCTATGGCTAAAGGCATCCCCAGAGGTTCTGTTGTGAGTGTATATCTACTTGTGGCATAATGTCCAGAGTGGGAGAAAGAACTCTTGTCTTTGTATTGTGGAAGGCTTTCATGGCTGGAATCACTGGGTTGTTGTAGGTTTTTCTGGGCTGTATTCTCTCCTGATGCTTTGCCTGCATCTATGTTGGAGGAAAGTTCTGAGAGTGCCTTGGACTGCGAGAAGATCCAACCAGTCCATCCTCCAGGAAAAAAAGCCCGGCTGCTCACTGGAGGGAAGGAGACTAGAGACAAAGTGGAAGTCCTTTGGCCACATCATGAGGAGACAGCAAAGCCTTGAGAAGGGAATGATGCTGGGGAAAGTGGAAGGCAAAAGGAAGAGGGGCCGACCAAGGGCAAGATGGATGGATGGCATCCTTGAAGGGACTGGACTGACCTTGAAGGAGACCCTGGGGGTGGTGACGGCCGACAGGGAGCTCTGGCGTGGGCTGGTCCATGAGGTCACAGAGAGTCGGAGACAACTGAACGAATGAACAACAATGGCAGGCATCCTCAGATCTCACAACCTCTGAGGATGCCTGCCATGGATGCAGGCAAAACGTCAGAAGAGAATGCTTCTGGAGCATGTGGCCAAAAGACTTCATCTTGGCCTTTACTATCCTTCCTTCCAATGAGCAGTCGGGCTTTATTTCCTGGAGGATGGACTGGTTGGATCTTCTCACGGTCCAAGGCACTCTCAGGATTTTGACTGCCAACCCCCGAAATAACGAGACCACACATAAGTGATTGGATTTAAATATGGGCAACTTTTATTTATTGTTACCTGTTTAACTTTGACTGGATCTCAATCTATGGATCTTGAACTTGGTGGCAAAGCCGAGGTAGCCTCCCTGTCTGGCCCACCCCTCGGCTAGTTAGGGCAAATCACCCGGGTCCCCTGGACACCCAATCTAGGCAACCTCTGAAGGAAATGGGTCAGAGAAGTCTCTCTCAGTGTATCTGAGACCATATTTTATTTATTTCTAGGCCATTATAATTCCCCTCACCTCATCAAATTGAATCTTAGGTGAGTGTATTAGTTAATGTCCTTCACCCCTGAAGGGGGTGCCTGGGGCGTATACAATTTTTAGTTTTTCCTAACTGATTATCGTGACCACCTATTTAACGCCACACCATCCCAATTTGCCCTGTAACAGTATAGGGTAGGCAAAAAACCCTCCTAGAACATAAGAGGGGAAAAAATTCCTACCCGGCCCCCTAATGGCAACCACATATACTGTTCAATGGGCGGGAGTGGTGGGTCGACGATCAGCTTCAGAATGAGGAAGGGGGCTGGCCAGAGCAGAGAGCCTGACTCCGCCCCCTTCCAGATGGTTCCGACCGGAGCTAGGATTCTCTCCTTCGTGAGTGGAGTCAAACTGCTTCACCTCCACAGCTCGCAGTGGAGGTAAAGCTTCTTCCTCCAGCACCACCGTTCAAAAGCATCAATTCGTCCAGTGGTTTTTGAGTTATGTTAATCCCACAAACGAACATTACATTTTTATTTATATAGCTAACGTCCTCCTTCAGGACCTACAATGCATCTACACTGCAGAATGAATGCATTCAGTTTGCCACCACTTGAAATGCCATGACTCGCTGCTATGGAAATCTGGGAGTTGTAGTTTGGTGATGACTTAGATGAAGGGCTAGAAGGCAGGATCATCAAGTTTGCAGACGACACCAAATGGGAAGGGAGAGCTAAGACTCCAGAGGACAGGAGCAGGACTCAAAGGGATCTTGACAGATTAGAGAGATGAATGGCCAAAACTAACAAAATGAAGTTCAACAGGGACAAATGCAAGATACTCCATTTCGGCAGGAAAAACGAAATGCAAAGAGACAGAATGGGGGACGATGAGGCCTGGCCCGAGAGCAGGACGTGTGAAAAAGATCTTGGAGTCCTCGTGGGGAGGAAGTTAAACATGAGCCAGGAATGTGATGTGGCAGCAAGAAAAGCCAATGGGATTTTGGCCTGCATCAAGAGGAGCATAGTGCCTAGATCCAGGGATGTCATGCTCCCCATGCTCTATTCTGCTTTGGTTAGACCACACCTGGAATATTGTGTCCAATTCTGGGCACCACAATTCAAGAGAGATATTGACAAGCTGGAATGTGTCCAGAGGAGGGCAACTAAAATGATCAAGGGTCTGGAGAACAAGCCCTATGAGGAGCGGCTTAAGGAGCTGGGCATGTTCAGCCTGAAGAAGAGAAGGCTGAGAAGAGATATGATGAGAGCCATGTATAAATATGTAAAAGGAAGCCACAGGGAGGAGGAGGGAGCAAGCTTGCTTTCTGCTTCCCTGGAGACTAGGACGCAATGGAACAATGGCTTCAAACTACAAGAGAGGAGATTCCATCTGAACATGAGGAAGAACTTCCTGACTGTGAGAGCCATTCAGCAGTGGAACTCTCTGCCCCAGAGTGTGGTAGAGGCTCCTTCTTTGGAAGCTTTTAAACAGAGGCTGGATGGCCATCTGTCAGGGGTGATTTGAATGCAATATTCCTGCTTCTTGGCAGAATGGGGTTGGACTGGATGATGGCCCATGAGGTCTCTTCCAACTCTTTGATTCTAGGATTCTATGATTCTATGATCTGTCAGGGGTGATTTGAATGCAATATTCCTGCTTCTTGGCAGAATGGGGATGGACTGGATGATGGCCCAGGAAGTCTCTTCCCACTCTAGGATTCTAGGATTCTATGTTCAGCAGTGGAACTCTCTGCCCCTTGAGGAGTGTGGTGGAGGCTCCTTCTTTGGAAGCTTTTAAGCAGAGGCAGGATGGCCATCTGTCAGGGGTGATTTGAATGCAATATTCCTGCTTCTTGGCAGAATGGGGATGGACTGGATGATGGCCCAGGAGGTCTCTTCCCACTCTAGGATTCTATGATTCTATGTTCAGCAGTGGAACTCTCTGCCCCTTGAGGAGTGTGGTGGAGGCTCCTTCTTTGGAAGCTTTTAAGCAGAGGCAGGATGGCCATCTGTCAGGGGTGATTTGAATGCAATATTCCTGCTTCTTGGCAGAATGGGGATAGACTGGATGGCCCAGGAGGTCTCTTCCAACTCTTTGATTCTATGATTCTATGAGGCACCCATATTCCTTGGTAGAGAAGGCCTAAGACCTCGCCAACCTACATCTCTCAGGATTCAATAGTCTTGAGCCCTGGCAGTTCAAGTGGTGCCAAACTGCGTTCATTCCCCCGTGCAGATGCACCAAGGAGCCCGGAGAGCCATTTTCCATTCATGGGGGGCAGAAGGCAACCCTGGGGTGGAATCCCATTGCTTTGTCAGATTCGTTAGAGAACATTGGGATTCCAGTCGCAGCTGCTTTCCAACAAACGACTAAAGAGGGAAAGTTGCCTTGAATGGAAGCCCCGTTCGTTCCCGTGTTCCTTTGGAGGTGAGAACAAAGGCCTCCTCCTGGGACGGGAGCTCCTGGCGCATTAATTCAGAGGCATGTGCGCCAAGCACATGGGAGCAGAACAAAAGGGCCAACTCCGGATCGCGTTTTGCCATCTTTAGTTGGAGACAAAGGAACCGCCGAGTTCTGGGTTTGCTATTCTGTTTGGGGAAAATTAAGCCCTTGCTATCAGGAAACTGCAGGCAAAAAAGTTAAAGCAAACTCAAGGTGGAGATAGTCCTTGGATGCCTTAGAAAAATCCAAAAGGAGGAAAAAAGTGAGATCAAGACCCCATCGACACTGGCTTATGATGCAGTATCATTGTGCAGTTTGATTGCACTGAACTGCGTGATAAGAGTCTACACTGCCATAAGCAGAGAGTGTTTGAGGACCGGGACATCCGTAGGGATACCAAGGTGCTTGTCTATATAGCTACTGTCCTCCCAATCCTGCTAGATGCCTGTGAGACGTGGACTGTCTACAGACGTCACATGCAACTCCTGGAACGATTCCATCAGCGCTGCCTCCGGAAAATCCTGCAAATCTCCTGGGAAGACAAGCGGACAAACGTCAGTGTGCTGGAAGAAGCAAAGACCACCAGCATTGAAGCGATGGTCCTCCAACACCAACTCTGCTGGGCCGGCCACGTTGTCCGGATGCCTGACCACCGTCTCCCAAAGCAGTTGCTCTACTCCGAACTCAAGAACTGAAAATGGAATGTTGGTGGACAGGAAAAGAGATTGAAAGATGGGCTCAAAGCCAACCTTAAAAACTCTGGCATAGACATTGAGAACTGGGAAGCCCTGGCCCTTGAGCACTCCAGCTGGAGGTCAGCTGTGACCAGCAGTGCTGCAGAATTCGAGGAGGCACGAGTGGAGGGTGAAAGAGAGAAACGTGCCAGGAAGAAGGCGCGTCAAGCCAACCCCGACTGGGACTGCCTTCCACCTGGAAACCAATGCCCTCACTGTGGGAGAAGATGCGGGTCAAGAATAGGGCTCCATAGCCACATGCGGACCCACAAGGAAATCCATAATGGAAGACCATCTTACTCGTCCAACAAGGGATCACCTAAGTAAGTAAGTAAGTAAGTAAGTAAGTACACTGCCATATATAATGCGTGGTGGAACTGCATGATATGGCAGTCTAGATGGGTCCAAGATGGGGAGAACTGGTCTTAGCGCTGTTCTCATTGTGCATTCATTGTAGACCTTGTAAAGCTACAAATCCTGGAATGCCCTAGCTGTGAGCCATGGTACTTACTTACTTACTTACTTAGGCAATCCCTCATTGTCCAAGTAGGATAATCCTCCAGGGTGGGTGCGTAGGTGACAGTGGATCCCTCTTCTTGACCTGCATGTTCTCCCACAGTGAGGGCATTGGTTTCCAGGTGGAAGGCAGTCCCAGTCGGGGTTGGTTTGACGTGCCTTCCTCTTGGCACGTTTCTCTCTTTCACCCTCCACTCGTGCCTCCTCGAATTCTGCAGCACTGCTGGTCACAGCTGACCTCCAGCTGGAGCGCTCAAGGGCCAGGGCTTCCCAATTCTCAGTGTCTACTACTCATTGGAGGGAAGGAGACTGGAGACAAAGTTGAAGTCCTTTTGCCACATCATGAGGAGACAGTAAAGCCTAGAGAAGGGAATGATGCAGGGGAAAGCGGAAGGCAAAAGGAAGAGGGGCCGACCAAGGGCAAGATGGATGGGTGGCATCCTTGAAGTGACGGGACTGACCTTGAAGGAGACCCTGGGGGTGGTGACGGCCCACAGGGAGCTCTGGCGTGGGCTGGTCCATGAGGTCACGAAGAGTCAGAGACGACTGAACGAATGAACAACAACAACAACACCAGAGTTTCTAAGGTTGGCTTTGAGCCCATCTTTCAATTTCTTTTCCTGTCCACCAACATTCCGTTTTCCGTTCTTGAGTTTGGAGTAGAGCAACAGCTTTGGGAAACAGTGGTCAGGCATCCAGACAATATGACCGGCCCAGCAGAGTTGATGACGGAAGAACATGGCTTCAGTGCTGGTGGTCTTTGCTTCTTCCAGCACGCTGACACTTGAGGCAACACTGATGGAATCATTCCAGGAGTTGCATGTGGAATCTGTAGACAGTCCACGTTTCGCAGGCATAGAATCATAGAATCATAGAATCAAAGAGTTGGAAGAGACCTCCTGGGCCATCATCCAGTCCAACCCCATTCTGCCAAGAAGCAGGAATATTGCATTCAAATCACCCCTGACAGATGGCCATCCAGCCTCTGTTTAAAAGCTTCCAAAGAAGGAGCCTCCACCACACTCCAGGGCAGAGAGTTCCACTGCTGAACGGCTCTCACAGTCAGGAAGTTCTTCCTCATGTTCAGATGGAATCTCCTCTCTTGTAGTTTGAAGCCATTGCTCCATTGCGTCCTAGTCTCCAGGGAAGCAGAAAACAAGCTTGCTCCCTCCTCCTCCTCCCTGTGGCTTCCTCTCACATATTTATACATGGCTGTCATATCCCCTCTCAGCCTTCTCTTCTTCAGGCTAAACATGCCCAGCTCCTTAAGCCGCATATAGCAGGGTTGGGAGGACAATAGCCCCTTGGTCTATTGTCCAGAGAAAGGGGGTGCTATCCGAGTTGTGTGGGGAAGGAGATTTGCGGATCACAAACATCCCAGGGAGAAGCGCAACAGAGTCTTTGCGACCCTGGAAAAGGTGGGTAGTGGTAGGCTCCTTGGCAGCCCCCTTGGTCTCAAGGTCCTGTTGATTAATGCCAGATCCGTTAATGGTAAGACCGCGGCCATCCAGGACTTGATCCTGGATGAGAGGGCGGATCTGGCATGCATTACCGAGACCTGGTTGGACGAGGTGGGGGGTGTAAACCTTTCCCAGCTGTGTCCTCCAGGTTTTGGAGTGCATCAACAGGCCAGACAAGGGGGGCGGGGAGGAGGGGTCGCAGTGGTCTTCCGGCAATCCATCGCCGTGATCAGATGCGTTGTCCCGCAAGCTTCTGGGTTTGAGTGCGTCCACTTGAAGGTGGGGAGCCGTGACAGTGTGGGGTTCCTGCTGGTGTATCGTCCACCCCGAGATCCAGCAGCTTCCCTGTCTGAGTTAGCGGAGGTGGTCTCTAATTCGGCCTTGGTCTCCCAGCGCCTGGTGGTGCTGGGAGACTTTAACATTCATGCCGAGACCACCTTATCTGGCGCAGCTCAGGACTTTATGGCCACCATGACGGCCATAGGACTGTCACAGATAATATCCGGCCCCACGCATCAAGCTGGGCACACTCTCGACCTTGTCTTTGTGGCGGACGACGAATTGATCAGAGTGGAAGATCAAAACATCCTTCCAGTGTCATGGTCTGACCATCATCTGATCACATTTAGACTTACTGCGACCCTAAACCTCCGCAGGGGTGGAGGACAAATTAAGATGGTCCGCCCTAGGAGACTGATGGATCCGGATGGATTCCTGAGGAATCTTAGGGTTCTTCCTGCCTTGTAGCCTGGCGATTCTATCGACGCCTTGGTAACTCTCTATAACGGGGAGATGGCCAGGGCGTTAGATATGATCGCACCCGAACGCCCCATCTCGTTGCGTCGTGACAGGCCATCCCCTTGGTTCACCGAGGAGCTGGCTGTGATGAAGCACACGAGAAGGGGGCTAGAGCGCAAATGGAGGAAATCTCGAGATGTGTCTGATCGAACACGGGCTAGAGCCTCTCTTAAGGCATACTCCGTGGCCATACGGGCGGCCAGGAAGTCATTCACGACCGCTCGTATAGCATCTGCAGCAAATAGATCATCGGAGCTGTTTCGGGTCGTGGGAGAACTCCTCCACCCACCTGCGGTGGAGGAGGTCCCTGACGACCCCGCAGCTCGGTGTCGCGATTTCGCACACCATTTTGCAGATAAAGTCGCCCAGATACGTCTCGAGCTCGACTCCAATTCCATCGCAGTGCCAGGAGAGGTGACGGAGGCACCTGCTTGTCCAATTTTGTGGGATTCTTTTAGGCTTGTTCTTCCTGAAACTGTGGAGGAGATTATTGGGGCTGTGAGAGCGACCACCTCATCTCTGGACCCATGCCCATCTTGGCTCATTAAATCAGCCAGAGGGGGGTTGCTTGACTGGTTTGTACCGATTATCAATGCATCGTTGGAGCAAGGAATTTTTCCATCTAATTTGAAGCAGGCCGTGGTTCGCCCACTTATCAAAAAAGCTTCCCTTGACTCCACGGTGCTGAATAATTACAGGCCGATCTCCAACCTCCCCTTTTTGGGTAAGGTGCTGGAGAGGGTGGTCGCCTCTCAGCTCCAGGGTTTCCTAGACGATACCAACTACCTAGATCAGTCACAGTCTGGTTTCAGGCCTGGTCATGGCACCGAGACAGCCTTGGTCGCCTTGGTGGATGACCTCCGCAGAGAGCTAGACAGGGGGAGTGTGACCCTGCTGGTTCTCTTGGACATCTCAGCGGCTTTCGATACCATCGATCATGGTATCCTTCTGGGTCGTCTCTCCGGGATGGGCCTTGGGGGCACGGTTTTGTCGTGGCTCCAGTCCTTCCTGGAGGGACGAACTCAGATGGTGAAGCTGGGAGACGCCTGCTCGGACCCCTGGCCTTTGACCTGTGGGGTCCCGCAAGGCTCTATTCTGTCTCCCATGCTTTTTAACATCTACATGAAACCGCTGGGAGAGGTCATCCGGAGTTTTGGAGTTGGGTGCCATCTCTACGCGGATGACACACAACTCTACTACTCTTTTCCACCTAATTCCAAGGAGGCTTCTCGGGTGCTGGACGAGTGCCTGGCCGCTGTGTCGATCTGGATGAGGAAGAACAAGCTGAAGATCAATCCCGACAAGACAGAGGTCCTCCTGGTCGATCGTAAACCGGATCGGGGTATAGGGTGGTCACCTGTGTTGGACGGGGTTACACTCCCCCTAAAGCCACAGGTCCGCAGTTTGGGTGTCCTCTTGGATTCTTCGCTTACACTTGAGGCTCAGGTGTCGGCGGTATCCGGGAGGGCCTTTGCGCAACTGAGACTTGCGCGCCAACTGCGACCATACCTCGTGAAGGCTGATCTGGCCGGGGTGGTCCATGCCTTGGTCACCTCTAGAATGGATTACTGCAATGCGCTCTACGTGGGGCTGCCCTTGAAGACGGCTCGGAAACTTCAATTGGTCCAGCGGGCAGCAGCCAGGATGCTAACCGGGGCTCATTATCAAGAGAGGTCTACCCCTCTGTTCAAGGAGCTCCACTGGCTGCCATTTATTTTCCGAGCCCAATTCAAGGTGCAGGTGCTTACCTACAAAGCCCTAAACGGTTTGGGACCACCCTACCTGCGTGACCGCATCACCATCTACGAACCCACACGCTCGCTTCGGTCATCTGGAGAGGCCCTGCTCGTGATCCCACCCACGTCGCAAGCGCGCTTGGTGGGGACACGGGACAGGGCCTTTTCTGTGGCGGCCCCCCGACTTTGGAACGCCCTCCCAAAAGATCTCAGACAGGCCCCTACTCTAGCCGTTTTCAGAAGGAATTTAAAAACTTGGCTGTTCCGTTGTGCCTTCTCAGACTAGGAATCCCCACCCCAAGTCCTAGTAGCACCTTAGCATAACTAATTGTCGCTGCACACTGCACTTTTAATCCCACGTGCCTCCTGCCATTTCAGCACTTTTAACCCTTGTACCCCAGTGCGCCGGCCGAACCAGTTTTAATAATGTCTTGATGTACTGCTATTGTGGTTATTTTGCTTATTGTTTGATTTGCTTAGTTATTGTGGTGTTATGCTATTTTGTTTATTGCTGATTTGCTTGCTATTGTGATGTTATGCTCTCTATTGTATTGTTGTTTTGAGGCTTCGGCCTGTGTAAACCGCATCGAGTCCTTCGGGAGATGCTAGCGGGGTACAAATAAAGTTAATAATAATAATAATAATAATTGGTCTCCCTACGGATGTCAATTCAATTGTGGTGCCCAGAACTGGCCACAGTATCACCTGCAACAACATCAGCCTCCAAAGGGATCTTGGAGCATCCCGGAGACTCACTAGCAGAAGCGTTACGTCCAAGAAGGCTTCTTCTACCCACTTCTTGGTCTCGGTTTGTCTCAAAGGTGTCACAAGATCCCTTTTGTGTCACTGGATCACTATCTCTTCATGGGAAAGGAAAGGAAAGGGGGCCTGTGGTGAGGATGAGGATGAATGAATGAACGAGAGGGAGAAAGAACGCTTCCTTGGAACCAAGTTGCTGTATGATATTAAATGCTTAATAAAAGTTGCATGTAAAGTGTTCAAGCTCAGATATCTTTGGGTATTCTTTCAAAGCCTATAGTCTTGAGAGATTCGGTTTCCCCTTCATCTCTGGATAAGAACAAACTGTATTTCATAGAATCATAGAATCATAGAATCAAAGAGTTGGAAGAGACCTCATGGGCCATCCAGTCCAACCCCATTCTGCCAAGAAGCAGGAATATTGCATTCAAATCACCCCTAACAGATGGCCATCCAGCCTCTGCTTAAAAGCTTCCAAAGAAGGAGCCTCCACCACACTCCGGGGCAGAGAGTTCCACTGCTGAACGGCTCTCACAGTCAGGAAGTTCTTCCTCATGTTCAGATGGAATCTCCTCTCTTGTAGTTTGAAGCCATTGTTCCCTTGCGTCCTAGTCTCCAGGGAAGCAGAAAACAAGCTTGCTCCCTCCTCCTCCTCCCTGTGGCTTCCTCTCACATATTTATACATGGCTGTCATATCCCCTCTCAGCCTTCTCTTCTTCAGGCTAAAAATGCCCAGCTCCTTAAGCCGCATATAGCAGGGTTGGGAGGACAATAGCCCCTTGGTCTCCCTACAGATGTTCCTTCAATTGTGGTGCCCAGAATTGGCCACAGTATCACCTGCAACAACATCAGCCTCCAAAGGGATCTTGGAGCACCCCGGAGACTCAAGCAGAAGTGTTACGTCCAAGAAGGCTTCTTCTACCCACTTCTTGGTCTCAGTTTGTCTTAAAGGTGCTACAAGATCCCTTTTGTGTCACTGGATCACTATCTCTTCATGGGAAAGGAAAGGAAAGGAAAGGAAAGGAAAGGAAAGGAAAGGAAAGGAAAGGAAAGGAAAGGAAAGGGGGCCTGTGGTGAAGATGAGGATGAATTAATCAATTGGAGGGAAAAAGAACGCTTCCTTGGAACCAAGTTGCTGTATGATTTGAAATGCTTAATAAAAGTTGCATGTAAAGTGTTCAAGCTCAGATATCTTTGAGTATTCTTTCAAAGCCTATAGTCTTGAGAGATTCGGTTTCCCCTTCATCTCTGGATAAGAACAAACTGCATTTGGTTACAGCCAACCTCAGACTGGAGGCCCAGGGATGGATTTCAATCCAATCTGCAAATCGTCTCAGCCGAAGTACTCAAAGCCACAAACGTGGAGGGACGACTGTAATTTTAGAAAGGAGTTCAGGAAGTCTTGGGGGAGCAATGTGGGGTTTGGGAGCAGAAAAAGCAGAACCTGTTTTTGAACCTTCTAGAAGAAATGAGCTCAAACGTCATGCAAAACCTCCAGCCAGCCAGGGGTCTCCAATGCCAGTAGCAATGTGCTTTTCCAGCTGTTCCTTTTGCATTGCAGAGCATTGCCTGAAAAGCAGTGTGTTTTTCCAGGTGGTCCCTTCTGCATTGCAGAACAGACATCCTTGCCATCTCTCTCTCTCAATTTCGGAGAGAGCGCTGTATTTGTGAGAAGGCATTGTGCTTGCAAGGAGGGAGTCCTCCTCCAGGCTTCCTGGGCGTGTTGAAGAGCCCTTGAGGGGCTCCAAGGCAAGGAGGAGAGGGCCTTTCATGCCGCCCCAGTTTGTTGGGGGGCCCTCCGGCATGCTTTCCGTGGCACAAAGACGACGAGAGGGAGACCAAAGGGATGCCGCCATGACAGCGCACAGAGGGCTCCTTGGCGCCGTCCTTTCATCCTCACTTAGGAAAGAAAGGCAACGACTTGAAAGAGCAGAAAACATTTAATAAATATTTAATTTCCCAAACAGCGAGGGATGTGAAGATGTGGAGCGGCTTCAGAAGAGTCGATGCTGTTCTTTCCATTGCTTAATGCTGTGTGTGTGTATATATATGTGTGTGTGTGTGTGTGTGTGTGTATAGATATCTTCCCACAGAATCCTAGAATTGGAAGAGACTCCTAGAGGATCATAGAATCATAGAATCATAGAATCATAGAGTTGGAAGAGACCTCATGGGCCATCCAGTCCAACCCCCTGCCAAGAAGCAGGAATATTGCATTCAAATCACCCCTGACAAATGGCCATCCAGCCTCTGCTTAAAAGCTTCCAAAGAAGGAGCCTCCACCACACTCCGGGGCAGAGAGTTCCACTGCTGAACGGCTCTCACAGTCAGGAAGTTCTTCCTAATGTTCAGATGGAATCTCCTCTCTTGTAGTTTGAAGCCATTGTTCCGCGTCCTAGTCTCCAAGGAAGCAGAAAACAAGCTTGCTCCCTCCTCCTCCCTGTGGCTTCCTCTCACATATTTATACATGGCTATCATATCTCCTCTCAGCCTTCTCTTCTTCAGGCTAAACATGCCCAGTTCCCTAAGCCGCTCCTCATAGGGCTTGTTCTCCAGACCCTTGATCATTTTAGTCGCCCTCCTCTGGACACTTTCCAGCTTGTCAACATCTCTCTTGAATTGTGGTGCCCAGAATTGGACACAATATTCCAGATGTGGTCTAACCAAAGCAGAATAGAGGGGTAGCATTACTTCCTTAGATCTAGACACTATGCTTCTATTGATGCAGGCCAAAATCCCATTGGCTTTTTTTGCCGCCACATCACATTGTTGGCTCATGTTTAACTTGTTGTCCACGAGGACTCCAAGATCTTTTTCACACATACTGCTCTCGAGCCAGGCGTCCCCCATTCTGTATCTTTGCATTTCATTTTTTCTGCCAAAGTGGAGTATCTTGCATTTGTCACTGTTGAACTTCATTTTGTTAGTTTTGGCCCATCTCTCTAATCTGTCAAGATCGTTTTGAATTCTGCTCCTGTCCTCTGGACTATTGGCTATCCCTCCCAATTTGGTGTCGTCTGCAAACTTGATGATCATGCCTTCTAGCCCTTCATCTAAGTCATTAATAAAGATGTTGAACAGGACCGGACCCAGGACGGAACCCTGCGGCACTCCGCTCGTCACTTCTTTCCAAGATGAAGAGGAAGCATTAGTGAGCACTCTCTGTGTTCGTCCACTTAACCAATTACAGATCCACCTCACCGTAGTTTTGCCTAGCCCACATTGGACTAGTTTCCTTGCCAGAAGGTCATGGGGGACCTTGTCGAAGGCCTTACTGAAATCCAGGTACGCTACATCCACGGCATTCCCCGCATCTACCCAGCTTGTAGCTCTATCGAAGAAAGAGATCAGATTAGTCTGGCATGACTTGTTTTTGATAAATCCATGTTGACTATTAGCGATGACTGCATTTGTTTCTAAGTGTTTGCAGACCACTTCCTTAACAATCTTTTCCAGAATCTTGCCCGGTATCGACGTGAGGCTGACCGGACGGTAGTTGTTTGGGTCGTCCTTCTTTCCCTTCTTGAAGATTGGGACCACATTGGCCCTCCTCCAATCTGCTGGAACTTCTCCCGTTCTCCAAGAACTCTCAAAGATGGTTGCCAATGGTTCCGAAATGACTTCCGCTAGTTCCTTCAATACTCTGGGGTGTAGTTGATCTGGCCCTGGGGACTTGAACTCATTAAGAGCGGCCAGGTATTCCTGGACGACTTCTTTCCCAATTTGGGGTTGGATGTCCTCCAATCCCTCATCCACTCCATCTTGCTGAGGTTGAAGACTCTCTTTTTGTGAGAAGACCGAGGCAAAGAAGGCATTAAGTAGTTCTGCCTTTTCCCTGTCCCCTGTCAGCATTGCCCCATCTTCTCCTCGAAGAGGTCCTATCGCCTCCTTGTTTTTCCTTTTTCTACTGACATAAGAATAGAAGCCCTTTTTATTGTTTTTAATGTCCCTGGCAAGTCTGAGCTCGTTTTTTGCTTTAGCCTTGCGGACCTTTTCCCTACAGGTGTTGGCTATTTGTTTGAATTCTTCTTTGGTGATTTCTCCCTTTTTCCACTTCTTGTGCATGTCTCTTTTGTGTCTTAGCACAGTTAGAAGTTCTTTGGACATCCATTCTGGCTTCTTTGCACTTGTCCTATTTTTTCTCTTTGTTGGCACGGTTTGCAATTGCGCCTTGAGTATTTCACTCTTGAGAAATTCCCATCCATCCGTAGCTCCCTTGTCTTTTAGTATCTGTGTCCACGGAATGCTGCTCAGCGTTTCCTTCATTTTTTGGAAATCAGCTCTCCTAAAGTCCAAAATGCGGGTTTGACTTGTCTTAGTTTCGGCCTTCCTTTGTACCTCAAATTGCAGGAGCACATGGTCACTTGCCCCTAAGGATCCTACCACTTCGACCGCATCGATCAGGTCCTCCGCATTTGTTAGGATGAGATCAAGAGTAGCCAATCCCCTTGTTGCCTCTTCTACCTTCTGGACCATGAAATTGTCTGCAAGGCAAGCGAGGAATTTGTTGGACCTTGTACTCTTGGCCGAGTTTGTTTTCCAGCAAATATCAGGATAGTTGAAATCGCCCATGACTACTACATCTCTTTTCTGTGCCTGTTTGGTCAACTGTTGGCAGAAGACTTCATCAAGATCTTCCTCCTGGCTTGGGGGTCTGTAGTAGACGCCTACAACGACATCTTTTTGAGTCCCAGTTCCCTTGATTCTTATCCAGATGATTTCAAGCTGGTTTCCCAGATTGCTGTCTTGAATTTCTTGTGCAGCATAAGAGTTTTTGACATATAAGGCTACTCCGCCTCCTCTCCCCTTTGTTCGGTTTCTGTGAAACCGAACATCCAGTCCAGCCCTCTTCAGGTAGGCAGGCAGACAGAAAGTCACCACAAACTCCACGGTCGGTTGTGGCTCAGTGTGATGAGAATGATGGGACTCAGATTCCTGGCTGTTTTTCTGTGCCTCGGCCCAAGGCTCTCACAGACAGAGGAGATTCAAGCAAGCGGTTCTCACAGGAAAGGAGAGTTGGCACCCAGGTGTCTTCCCACACTGATAGGGAAGGCCTTGATCAGTAGATGAGAGGCCAGGTTGGGGAAAGATCATGGGACCACTGTGAGAGTAGAATGTTTTCATGATTAGAAAACGGTATTTAGGCTTCTCACAAAGGAAGCGAAACTGTCAGTTCAACGTAGCTTATTAGCCTGAAAGCTTCATGGAATAACCTTAGTCTGGAAAGCAGTACGCTTGGGATTTCTTGCATCGTGATTCTTGGGGCAAATGTTTCCTTGCTTGTACCTGGGACTCTGGTTTGAACTTTGCCAATAGGATTGTGTCTCCTGCTTTTACCTGAAGATCTTTGGAACTGTATTCTGCATTTAACGTTAATCTTTGGAACTTTGCAATACTTATTCTTTATTTTGACTTGGATTTTTCCCCTCAATAAACTGTAAAACTATAGCTCTTATGTAGTGGTGTCTGGAAGCAAGGTGAAACCTACTCTGAGTTGCAACACGGTCCTTCCAGCCAGCGGCATATTCTACTAATGAATGGCTCTTAACTTCAGAAAGTTCTTCCCCAAATTTAGACGGAATCTCTTTTCCTTCAGTTTGAATCCACAGCTCTGTTGTCTCCTTGTCTTCAGAGCATAATAATAATAATAATAATAATAATAATAATAATAATAATAGCAACAACAACAACAACAACAACACACCCTGGCAGAATATGTAAAGGAAAGCCAAGAACCTGCTTTAATTGAAGTCAATAATCAGAAACTTCTCAAAGCACAGCAGACAAAGAGTCAGTACAAGAAAACTGCACTCCAAACCAGAACTGACAGCTGACACAATAAAGCCTTGCATGGTCAGTTCCTTGAGAAGATTGAAGGAAACGTCAATGAGGAGAAGACCTGCTTATGGGTCACGAATGGAACCCTGAGGAAGGAGACAGAAGAAGGCCCGATTCTTGCAGCCCAGGAGCAAGCCATCAGAACCAATGCCATTAAGGCCAGGATCGAAAAATCAGCAGATGACCCAAAATGCAGAGTGTGCAAAGAAGCTGATGAAACCATGGACCATCTCTTCAGCTGTTGCAAGAAAATTGCACAGACGGACTACAAACAGAGGCACAACTCTGTGGCCCAGAGGATTCACTGGAACTTATGCCACAAGTACCACCTGCCAGCAGCAAAGAATTGGTGGGATCATAAACACGCAAAGGTCATGGAAAATTAACATGCAAAAATACTTTTGAATCCAGACTGACAAAGTTTTAGAACACAATGCAGCAGACATCACGACTGTGGAAAAGAAAAACGTCTGGATTATTGATGTCGCCATAATGGGTGACAGCTGCATTGAGGAAAAACAACAGGAAAAACTCAGTTGCTATCAAGACCACAAAATCGAATGGCAAAGGCTCTGATGGCATAACCAGTACAGGTGGTCCCAGTGGTAATAATGGGTGTACTGGGTGCCGTGCCAAAAGATCTCAGCCGGCATTTGGAAACAATAAACATCAACAAAATCACAATCTGTCAACTGCAAAAGGCCACCTGACTTGGATCTGCGCGCATCATCCGAAAATACATCACACAGTCCTAGACGCTTGGGAAGTGTTCGACTTGTGGTTTTGTGATACGAAATCCAGCAGAGAGATCTCGTTTGCTGTGACATAATGTGCTTTTGTGTCAGAATAATAATAATAATAATAATAATAATAATAATAATAATAATACAGGAACCCATAGGATATAGCAGTGGTTCTCAACCTGGGGGTCTTGACCCCCAGAGGGGTCGTTTGGCAATTCTCGAGGGGTCACGGCCCTGGCTCCTCAGGCCCCGCCCTCTTGTGCAGGCCCCATGTGTCATCCTCAGGGTGCTGGTGAAGTCAGAATGCTCTTTGATCGAAGGGGAACTATAAATCCACACAACTGCATCTCCCAAATACCAGTCTATTTTCTCCAAATTCCACCAGTGTGGAGCATTTGTGCCAAATTTGGTCCAGACCCATAGTTGTTTGGGTTCATAGTGCTCTCCAGATGTAGGTAAACTACATCTCTCATAAATCACTGTCAATTCCTCCCAACCCCCTCCAGTATTTTCTTTTGGTAATGGGGGTTCTGTGTGTCGGGTTTGGCCCATGTATGTTATTTGTGGGGGTCTCAGTGGTCTGTGGAACTCAGAGCTGAGTCAGTTGAAGGTACTGCAGATCCCATCATCCATTGTCCAGACTCCCCCAAACATAGTTTTTGTGACTAATCACTATGCATTAATTATGTTCCAATTTGTAATGAAAATACATCCTGCATATCAGATATTTACATTATGATTCATAGAATCATAGAATCATAGAATCATAGAATCAAAGAGTTGGAAGAGACCTCCTGGGCCATCCAGTCCAACCCCATTCTGCCAAGAAGCAGGAATATTGCATTCAAATCACCCCTGACAGATGGCCATCCAGCCTCTGCTTAAAAGCTTCCAAAGAAGGAGCCTCCACCACACTCCGGGGCAGAGAGTTCCACTGCTGAACGGCTCTCACAGTCAGGAAGTTCTTCCTAATGTTCAGATGGAATCTCCTCTCTTGTAGTTTGAAGCCATTGTTCCATTGCGTCCTAGTCTCCAGGGAAGCAGAAAACAAGCTTGCTCCCTCCTCCTCCCTGTGGCTTCCTCTCACATATTTATACATGGCTATCATATCCCCTCTCAGCCTTCTCTTCTTCAGGCTAAACATGCCCAGTTCACTAAGCCGCTCCTCATAGGGCTTGTTCTCCAGACCCTCGATCATTTTAGTCGCCCTCCTCTGGACACATTCCAGCTTGTCAATATCTCTCTTGAATTGTGGTGCCCAGAATTGGACACAATATTCCAGATGTGGTCTAACCAAAGCAGAATAGAGGGGTAGCATTACTTCCCTAGATCTAGACACTAGGCTCCTCTTGATGCAGGCCAACATCCCATTGGCTTTTTTTGCTGCCACATCACATTGTTGGCTCATGTTTAACTTGTTGTCCATGAGGACTCCAAGATCTTTTTCACACGTACTGCTCTCAAGCTAGGCATTGTCACCCATTCTGTATCTTTGCATTTCGTTTTTTCTGCCAAAGTGGAGTATCTTGCATTTGTCACTGTTGAACTTCATTTTGTTAGTTTTGGCCATTCATCTCTCTAATCTGTCAAGATCCCTTTGAGTCCTTCTCCTGTCCTCTGGAGTCTTGGCTCTCCCTCCCAATTTGGTCCCGTCTGCAAACTTGATGATCCTGCCTTCTAGCCCTTCATCTAAGTCATTAATAAAGATGTTGAACAGGACCGGGCCCAGGACGGAACCCTGCTTGAGGCACTCCACTTGTCACTTCTTTCCAAGATGAAGAGGAAGCATTAGTGAGCACTCTCTGTGTTCGTCCACTTAACCAATTACAGATCCACCTCACCGTAGTTTTGCCTCGCCCACACTGGACTAGTTTCCTTGCCAGAAGGTCATGGGGGACCTTGTCGAAGAAGGCCTTGTCGAAGGCATAATAGTATCAGTTATGAAGTAGCAATGAAAATATGGTTGGGGGTCACCACAACATGAGGAACTGGATTTAGGGGTCATGGCATTAGAAAAGTTGAGAACCACTGGGATAAAGGGACAATAGCATCACAAATATTCTCCCCAACCATAGCAAGTTTAACTTTGACCATCCTAGAATATCATTCTGTATTTCATTCCATGGCATAACATTATTGATCTAGCTTGGGATTCTGGGACTTGTAGTCACAGAAGTAACTTTCTAAGGCCTGAGAAAAGTTATATTTCCCAGCCTTCCCAGACTAGAACTTGGCTGTTGCTTTATTACACATCACCTGAAGCATAGAGTATTCACATTGGGTTGTCCTCGTAGTCTTGGTGCGCCCACAAATTCAAATGCAAGAAATGTGATAGTGTTTGTGCACCTTCAGGCATGCTTTCCTTTGTGCATTGCTGTTGTTCAACACAATGGAATCTCTACCAAGGCCTAACTCCCAGGCACACGTGGAGATTTGTGCTGCGCAACCCCAGCGTTGGATCTCAGCCTTCAGGCGCACGCTTCCCCAGCCATAATGCTGTAATTGCAGAAATATGGACGTTTAATTCCCCTTTTAGCTTTTTGTGAACAGACAAAGGAAACCCCCGAGACGGACGTATTTATCTTGTAGTGGGATTTAATCTATTAGCTGCTGGAAGCTAATACTTGAAAAACACATCAATCTAAAGTTTGAACATTAATCATTAAGTCTCCCTCAAAACTGAACATTGAAATCAATATGTGGTTTATTTGGGCATTTAGAATTTCAGGTGGAAGCCATAAAAACAGGAACGGAACTCCAGCTCCCTCCCAGGTGGGACCAAACAACGACCAGGGCGCCCAACTCAGAACTCAGTGGGTCCAGTGTCCTGTTTGTTTGTTTGTTTGTTTGTTTGCAGTGTTTATATTCCACCCTTCTCATCCTGCAGGGGACTCAGGGTGGATTGCAATGCACATATACATGGCAAACACATATACAACACATATACAATGCACATATACATGTCATGCACATATACAACACATGTACAATGCACATATACATGGTAAACACATATACAGCACATGTACAATGCACATATACATGCCATGCACATATACAACACATATACAATGCACATATACATGGTAAACACATATACAACACATGTACAATGCACATATTAATGGCAAACATATACAATGCACATATACATGTCATGCACATATACAACACATGTACAATGCACATATACATGTCATGCACATATACAACACATGTACAATGCACATATACATGGTAAGCACATATACAACACATGTACAAGGCACATATACATGTGATGCACATATACAACACATGTACAATGCACATATACATGCCATGCACATATACAACACATGTACAATGCACATATACATGGTAAACACATATACAACACATACATATACAATGCATATATACATGGCAAACACATATACAATGCACATATACATGTCGTGCACATATACAACACATGTACACTGCAAATATACATGGCAAACACATATACAATGCACATATATGTGGCAAACACATATACAACACATATGCAATGCACATATACATGGCATGCACATATACAACACATGTACAATGCAGATATGCATGGCAAACACATATACAGCAGATATACATGTCATGCACATATACAACACATGTACAATGCAGATATAAATGCCATTAGACATTCAACACATATATTGACAGACACAAAATAGGTTTTATTGTTCACAAAGAGTTATCCCTTTAAGGCAATAAGCTGGAAGTTTCAAAGGGGTAAAGCAAATATACATTACAGTCTCTGGTTGTCTTGGGTCCAAGGAGATTTCGCAGCTGGGAAGCTTTTCCTGTTCCCTCTTTTCTCAATGGCTGTGAAGGTCGGAACAAACACAACCCCCAGTCTAATGGCCTATGTTGAAGGCACAGTCTTCCTTTTGATGCCAAAGGACCGGTTTGAAGGCGCTTGGGTCTCCTCAACGTTGTCCAGGGCGATCTGGGCATGAAGTATGAGTCCCAAGGGTAAAAACCTTAGAATTGGTGATGAGAGGTAACTTAATTAAGGGCTTTAGAGCCAAGTCTCTTTCATATGTCTGTCTGATAGAAAGTTTGATGGTAGAATGGAAAAGGAAAAACTCTGCCCTCCTCCAGGAAGAGGTGGAGCCAAGCAATTGAGCTGAGGAAGCAATATAACTGGTGCAAACAACATTGATTGACAGCTATAAATAACCAATCAATCCAACTATACATTTACAAACTAAGCAAGTTTGGGCATGTTATACAGTGTAATCCTTTGCACTTTAAAGTTCTACACACAGGTGGCGCCACTCGCACCGTCACAGCTAGGAATCAAGGCAACATAACTCTTTGGTAAAGAAAGCTAAAGAGTTTATAAAACTCCAGCTACTGGGAATCTATAGCATTAAACCATGGCAGTTCCAGTGGTGTCAAACTGCATCCAGTCTACAGTGTATCCTTGGGCTAACCCTCCTGGAAGAATTATGCCAATAAGCAGTTATGAACCCTTTCCATATTTACAGAGACGAGTTTATTAAAGAGGATGATTATCCAAAGGGTTCCCTTTCAGCCTCAGAGGCGAAGGCATGGACTCCGCCCAAAAGAGAACTCTAATTTCCGGGGTAATGTGGTCATTAAATTACTGCAAAATTAAAATGGGGGCTCTCCCAGGAACTACAAGCAATTATGTGTCAGGGAATGAAGAGAGAGATGGCAAGGAAGAAAGGCCACATCTGTTGAGCTAATGACAACACACCATGAAAAGAGAAACACAGGTCCATAACTCATCCACTTCCTTCCTTCCTTCCTTCCTTCCTTCCTTATTTGCTTCCCTCTTCCTTCCTTCTCCCCTTTATTCCTTTCTTTCTTTCCTTCCTACTTCTTCCTTCTTTGATCCTTCCTTCCTTCTTCCCTTCTTTTCCCTCCCTCCGTTCCTTTTTTGCTTCCTTCCCTCCTTCTTCCCTTCCTTTCCCTCCCTCCCTTTCTTATTTGCTTGCTTGCTTGCTTGCTTCCTTCCTTCCTTCCTTCCTTCCTTCCTTCCTTCCTTCTTCCCTTCCCCTTCCTTCCTTCCTTCCTTCCTTCCTTCCTTCCTTTCTTCCCTTCCCTTCCCTTCCCTTCCCTTCCCTCCCTCCCTTATTTGCTTCCTTGTTCCTTCCTTCTCCCCTTCCTTCCTTCCTTCCTTCCTTCCTTCCTTCCTTCCTTCCCTCCTTCCTTCCTTCTTCCCTTCCCCTCCCTCCCTCCCTTCCTTCCTTCCTTCCTTCCTTCCTTCCTTCCTTCCTTTCTTTCTTCCCTTCCCTCCCTCCCTCCCTCCCTTATTTGCTTCCTTGTTCCTTCCTTCTCCCCTTCCTTCCTTCCCTCCTTTCTTCTTTCCTTCCATCTTTCCTCCTTCCCTCCCCTCCCTCCCTTTCTTCCTTCCTGCTTCCTCCTCCTTCCTTCCTTCCTTCCTTCCTTCCTTCCTTCCTTCCTTCCTTCCTTCTCTCCCTATTTGCTTGCTTGCTTACTTCTTTGCTTCTTTCCTTCTATTTTTCGTTCTTTCCTTCCCTCCCTCCTCCCTCCCTCCTTCCTTCCTTGCCCCAAGGCCAGGAATTGTGGGAGTTGAAGCCCAAAACACCCAGAGGGAGGGCCCAAGTTTGCCCATGCCTGGTTTAGCTGGTCATTCAGAGCAAGGCTGTTTGCAGCTGCTTCTCTCACTCTGTCTTTTGGTGCCTTCGTTGGCTTTGTTGCTTTGGAGAGGGGCTGTGGGCCTTTCCGTGGGCCATTTGAGGCTTCACTTCCAAGGAGATTTCCTGCAGGAAAAAGCAGCCTCATTTCCTGCTGCCATTGGAGCCGATTCCAGATGGAAACCCGGGCACTCCATCCAGAAATCAATTCCTGGCAGCAGGAGCAGCAGCAGCAGTGGACAAAGATCACATCCGCCCGTCGCTGTCATTTAGCTCTAGCTGTGAACAGCTGGTCTCTGGAGCGTAATTTCATCTTGGAAAGGAAGGACATGAAGGAGAACGCCTCGCAAGGTGCTGACCTTGTATGGGAGAGTGATGGAGCCTGCAGGGGACACTCGGGGGAGTGGGCTTGGCCCTTTCCAGCCTCACAGGAGAGCCGCTCATGGCAGAACTGGCTCGAGGAACAAATGGACACTTTCCCTGTAAGGAAGCCTTGGCACAGAGAGGGAGGAAGGAGGGTTCTTCTCCCCACGTTAGAGATGGAAGAGACCTGGTGGGCCATCCAGTCCAACCCCATTTTGCCAAGAAGCAAGAAAATCACATTCAAAGCCCCCCCGACAGATGGTCACCCAGTCTCTGTCTCAAAGCACCCAAGGAAGGAGCCTTTCTCCACCACACTCCTGGGCAGACAGAGAGTTCCACTGCTGAACAGCTCTCTCTCACAGTCAGGAAGTTCTTCCGAATGTTCAGATGGAATCTCCTTTCTTTCCTGTAGTTTGAAGCCATTGCTCCATTGTGTTCTAGTCTCCAGGGCAGCAGAAAGGAAGCCTGTTCCCCCTCCCTAGGACTTCTTCTCACATATTGATCCATAGCCTTCATCATGTCCCCTCTCCGCCTTCTCTTCTGCAGGCTAAACATGCCCAGCTCTTTAAGCCACTCCTCATAGGGCTTGTTCTCCAGACCCTTGATCCTTTGAGTTTCCTCTTCCTCTGGACACATTCCAACTCAGAGTCAACATCTCCCTTCAATTGCGGTGCCCAGAATTGGACACTTCGTGATTCCACATGTGGTCTGACCAAGGCAGAATAGAGCATGGCTTTTTTTGCCACCGCATGACAGTCCTGGCTCATGTTCCTATTCCTCTCCACAACGACCAAGATCTTTTTACACGTTCTGCTCTCGATCCAGGCCTTGTCCCCCATTCTGTCAACTTTGCATTTCCTTTGTTCTGCTTTGTTGATGGGCCAAAACTAACAAAATGAAGTTCAACAGGGACAAATGCAAGATACTCCACTTAGGCAGAAAAAATGAAATGCAAAGATACAGAATGGGGGACGATGAGGCCTGGCTCGAAAACGATCTTGGAGTCCTCATGGACAAGAAGTTAAACATGAGCCAACAATGTGATGTGGTGGCAAAAAAGCCAATGGGATTTTGGCCTGCATCAAGAGGAGCATAGTGTCTAGGTCCAGGGAAGTCATGCTCCCCATGCTCTATTCCGCTTTGGTTAGATCACACCTGGAATATTGAGTCCAATTCTGGGCACCACAATTCAAGAGAGAGATTGACAAGCTGGAATGTGTCCAGAGGAGGGCGACTCAAATGATCAAGGGTCTGGAGAACAAGCCCTATGAGGAGCAGCTTAAGGAGCTGGGCGTGTTTAGCCTGAAGAAGAGAAGGCTGAGAGGAGATATGATAGCCATGTATAAATAGGTGAAGAGGAAGCCACAGGGAGGAGGAGGGAGCAAGCTTGTTTTCTGCTTCCCTGGAGACTAGGACGCGATGGAACAATGGCTTCAAACTACAAGAGAGGAGATTCCATCTGAACATGAGGAAGAACTTCCTGACTGTGAGAGCCGTTCAGCAGTGGAACTCTCTGCCCCGGAGGGAGTGTGGTGGAGGCTCCTTCTTTGGAGGCTTTGAAACAGAGGCTGGATGGCCATCTGTCAGGGGAGATTTGAATGCAATATTCCTGCTTCTTGGCAGAAAGGGGTTGGACTGGATGATGGCCCAGGAGGTCTCTTCCAACTCTATGATTCTAAGAAAAGGCAAATTTTCCCACTGTTGAACAGCTCTACTTACCAACAGGGCTTGTGCGTTCCGAATTTAGTTGTGCAACAAGACAATACATGTGAAGAAGACCTTGGAGTCCTCGTGGACAACAAGTTAAACATGAGCCAACAATGTGATGTGGCGGCAAAAAAAGCCAATGGGATTTTGGCCTGCATTAATAGGAGCATAGTGTCTAGATCTAAGGAAGTAATGCTACCCCTCTATTCTGCTTTGGTTAGACCACACCTGGAATATTGTGTCCAGTTCTGGGCACCACAATTCAAGAGAGAGATTGACTCTGAGCTGGAATGTGTCTAGAGGAGGGCGACTCAAATGATCAAGGGTCTGGAGAACAAGCCCTATGAGGAGCGGCTTAGGGAACTGGGCATGTTTAGCCTGAAGAAGAGAAGGCTGAGAGGAGATATGATAGCCATGTATAAATATGTGAGAGGAAGCCACAGGGAGGAGGAGGGAGCAAGCTTGTTTACTGCTTCCTTGGAGACTAGGACGCGGAACAATGGCTTCAAACTACAAGAGAGGAGATTCCATCTGAACATGAGGAAGAACTTCCTGACTGTGAGAGCCGTTCAGCAGTGGAACTCTCTGCCCCGGAGTGTGGTGGAGGCTCCTTCTTTGGAAGCTTTTAAACAGAGGCTGGATGGCCATCTGTCAGGGGTGATTTGAATGCAATATTCCTGCTTCTTGGCAGAATGGGGTTGGACTGGATGGCCCAGGAGGTCTCTTCCAACTCTAGGATTCTATGATTCTATGAAAAATTTATTTATTTATTTATTTATTTGGTACACTTGTATACCGCTAATATCTCAGCCTGTACGGCGACTCATTGCGGTTTACAACATATTTAAAATACAATATTCACTTTAAAAATATATAATAAAATATAAAATACATACATATACATACATAGTATTGGGCCACCAATACAGACCGGAACATCTCATAGTTAAAGTCGTAATCCAATTCGTTATCCTTGATTGCTAGTCCATGATCAAAACATCATCACATCGGAATTAGCCGAAAACTTGCTCGCACATCCAAGTTTTCAGTTTTTTCCGAAATGCCATTAGCGAGGTGGCTGATCTTATTTCAGTAGGGAGGGCATTCCAAAGCCGGGGGGCCACCACAGAAAAAGCCCTATCTCTCGTTCCCGCAAGCCGCACTTGTGAAGCAGGCGGGATGGAGAGAAGGGCTTCTCCCGAAGATCTTAGGGTCCTGGTGGGCTGATAGGCCGAGATACGTTCGGATAGGTATGTAGGGCCAGAACCGTTTAGGGCTTTAAAGGTCAAAGCCAGCACTTTGAATTGGGCCCGGTAGCTAATCGGTAGCCAGTGGAGCTGGTACAGCAGAGGAGTTGTATGCTCCCTGCGCCCTGCTCCTGTTAGTACCATGGCTGCCGCCCGTTGGACTAATTGGAGCTTCCGGGCCGTCTTCAAAGGCAACCCCACGTAGAGAGCGTTGCAGTAGTCAAGGCGGGATGTAACCAGAGTGTGGACTACCGTGGCCAAGTCAGACTTCCCAAGGTACGGTCGCAGTTGGCGCACGAGTCTTAACTGTGCGAATGCTCCCCTGGTCACCACTGAAACCTGGGGATCCAGGCTCAGCGATGAGTCCAGGATCACACCCAAACTGCGCACCTGTGTCTTCAGGGGGAGTGCGACCCCGTCTAACACAGGCTGTAACCCTATACCCTGTTCGGCCTTGCGACTAACCAGGAGGACCTCTGTCTTGTCTGGATTCAATTTCAATTTGTTCGCCCTCATCCAGACCGTTACAGCGGCCAAGCACCGGTTCAGGACCTGGACAGCCTCCTTAGTAGCAGGTGGGAAGGAGTGACAGAGTTGGACATCATCTGCGTACAGATGACACCGCACCCCGAAACTCCGGATGATCTCGCCCAGCGGCTTCATGTAGATGTTGAACAACATGGGGGACAGTATTGAACCCTGAGGAACCCCACAAAACAAAGGTTGTGGGGTAGAACAGGAATCCCCCAGTGACACCTTCTGAGACCGACCCTCGAGGAATGACCGGAGCCACTGCAAAGCAGTACCTCCGAGACCCATTCCTGCGAGGCGTCCCAGAAGGATACCGTGGTCGACGGTATCGAAGGCCGCTGAGAGGTCGAGTAGCACCAACAGGGACACACTCCCCCTGTCGAGCTCCCGACGGAGATCATCCACTAAGGCGACCAAGGCTGTCTCGGTACCATGTCCCGGCCTAAAGCCAGACTGTGCCGGATCCAGATAATCCGTGTCTACCAAGAATGCCTGGAGTTGTGAGGCCACCACACGTTCCATGACTTTGCCCAAAAAGGGAAGATTGGAACCACGCCGATAGTTGACGAATTGAGTGGGGTCCAGTGATGGTTTCTTCAACAGCAGACTTTCCCACTGCTGAACAGCTCTACTTACCAACAGGGCTTGTGTGTTCCGAATTTAGTTGTGCAACAAGACAATTTACCAATAGAACAGTATTGCATTTCTGATGTGTAATCATTCTCTTCCCTGTCGAGTTTGTTGCCTTGATGGGTTTCCTTGGGGTTTATTGTTATGGTTGCTGTTGTTGTTTGTGGTTTGTGGTTGTTGTTGTTATTGTTGTTGTTGTTTGTCTTTAAGTCAACCCAAGCTTATGGCAACTCTGTCCTGGCCAGCTTGCTCTTGCCTTCCTTTGAGTCTAAAATGGCTCTGCTGCTCTGAAAATTGCTGCCAGGTGGCTCTCTTTCTTGCTTTTTCAATGGCAGGAAATCATTCCTTTCCCTTTGGTACATTGCCTTTATCCTGCCCAGACCTCTTCTAAATCACATTCGAGGAGTTTTCAAGCCAGGAGCCAGACAAATGAAAACACGAAGAGAGGCTGAAGATATCGAGGGGGGAAAAGAATCTGGTACGAGAAAGAATGACCAGAAGGTGAATGCAACTCAAGAGGGGAAGGCCAGGCTGATGATAGGAGCGCGGGCAATTATCAGAGTTGATTATGGAGAGGAATAAAAATATTAGGTTAACATGAGATTTCAAATGAAGAACAGAATGAGCTCAAAGTGGAATAAAATTTTAAAAGGAGGCTAACCGTGGCTCAGAAATGTGTATCATAATGACTGAGAGGTCTTCATCACTGCACATCTGCCAGTAGCCAGAAAATATACTTGTCACCGCAAAGGGAAATGGGGAGTTTGAGGCCTTTTCAACCTTAAGGCGAAGATTAGGAAGAGCTTCCTAACTGCGAGAAACACTTGTTCAACAGGGGAACTTTCTGCCTCAGAGTCTGGAATCATAGGATTTCCTTTGCCAGCTTTGGTTTTATCTGTTTTTCATTCCATGTAAAAAGACGTGTCTTGCTAATCTGCAGGGAGATGGCTATTTTTCTGGAGGCTTGGTGCTCAGCCCTTGCACTTCTGCAAATTGAGTTTTCTTCTTGCGAGTAGAAGAGCCTTTCTCTCTCTCTCTCTCTCTCAAGGATTGGCCTGGCTGCCCTTTTGCTGCTGTCCAAGGTCCTGCCTTCCTTGGGTTAGGAATTGCTAATAGACTTTTGCACGGAATTTGTTTCTTCTGTTTCCTCCATTTCCTTGGGTACCTTTAGGTTGATAGAAGATGGTTCTTTCGGCTCCCCAGAGCAAAAACAGATATTATTATTATTATTATTATTATTATTATTATTATTATTAAACTTTATTTGTACCCCGCTAGCATCTCCCGAAGGACTCGATGTGGCTTACAAAGGCCAAGGCCTCAACACACAATACAACAATACAAAACCTAAGGCAAATTAAAAACAATTAAATCAATCTGAACAACAAGCAATGAACAATACACTAAGACACAATAAAACTGGGCCGGGCCAGAGTAAGGGTACAGGAGTTAAAAGTGCTGATGTGACAGGTGGAATATGAGGGTTATGGGCAAGTGCAGTGTGCGGTGTGCGGCAGTCTTAGTTCTACTAAAGTGCTTCTGGGAGTTGGTATTGGAGGTTTCCTATTCGGGGAAGGCACATCAGAACAGCCAGGTCTTCAAGTTCTTTCTGAAGACTGCCAATGTAGGGGCCTGTCTAAGATCTTTGGGGAGGGTGTTCCAGAGTCGGGGGGCCACCACAGAAAAGGCCCTGTCTCGTGTCCCCACCAAACGCACTTGCGACGCAGGTGGGATCACGAGCAGGGTCTCTCCAGATGAACGAAGAGAACGCGTGGGTTCGTAGACGGAGATGCGATCATGCAGGTAGGGTGGTCCCAAACTGTTCAGGGCTTTGTAGGTAAGCACCTGCACCTTAAATTGGGCTCGGTAGATAAACGGCAGCCAGTGGAGCTCCTTGAACAGGAGGGTTGACCTCTCTCTGTAAGGAGCCCCAGTTAACATCCTGGCTGCTACTTGTTGGACCAGTTGGAATTTCCGAGCCGTTTTCAAGGGCAGCCCCATGTAGAGCGCATTGCAGTAGTCCAATCTGGAGGTGACTAAGGCATGGACCACCCTGGCCAGATCCGCCTTCACGAGGTACGGTCACAGTTGGTGCACGAGTCTTAATTGTGCAAAGGCCCTCCCAGACACCGCTGACACCTGAGCTTCAAGCATAAGTGATGAATCCAGGAAGACTCCCAAACTGCGGACCTGTGGCTTCAGGGGGAGTGTAACCCCGTCCAGCACAGGTTGCCACCCTATACCCCAATCCGGTTTACAATCGACCAGGAGGACCTCTGTCTTGTCAGGATTGATCTTCAGCTTGTTCGTCCTCATCCAGACAGCCACAGTGGCCAGGCACTTGTCCAGCACCCGAGGGGCTTCCTTGGAGTTAGGTGGAAAAGAGTAGTAGAGTTGCGTGTCATCTGCATAGAGATATGTGTTTTTATTGCATGTAAAAAGACATGCAATATTCCTGCTTCTTGGCAGGGGGTTGGACTGGATGGCCCATGAGGTCTCTTCCAACTCTTTGATTCTATGATTCTATGCCTTGCTGATCTGCAGGGAGATGGCTATTTTTCTGGAGGCTTGGTGCTCAGCCCTTGCGCTTCTGCAAATTGAGTTTTCTTCTTGGGAGTAGAAGAACCTTTCTCTCTCTCTCTCAAGGATTGGCCTGGCTGCCCTTTTGCTGCTGTCCAAGGTCCTGCCTTCCTTGGGTTAGTAATTGCTAATAGACTTTTGCACGGAATTAGTTTCTCCTGTTTCCTCCATTTTCTTGGGTACCTTTAGGTTGATAGAAGATGGATCTTTCAGCTCTCCAGAGCAAAAAAAGATATCGATTCTATCGATTTTGAGAGGATCCCAAAAAGTGGATAGGGGCCCCCATATTGCTAAATAGCTATGCATTTTATTGTCGAAGGCTTTCATGGCTGGAATCACTAGGTTCTTGTGGGTTTTTTCGGGCTATAGGGCCATGTTCTAGAGGCATTTCTCCTTCAACATTGGCCATGATGTTTTCTGTTGGGATCCTGGTGGCAGTTACAGCAAAGTTTCCTCCTTTCGCTAGTATGGATACTTGGTCTTATAGAATCATAGACTCAAAGAGTTGGAAGAGACCTCATGGGCCATCATCCAGTCCAACCCCATTCTGCCAAGAAGCAGGAATATTGCATTCAAATCACCTCTGACAGATGGCCATCCAGCCTCTGTTTAAAAGCTTCCAAAGAAGGAGCCTCCACCACACTCCGGGGCAGAGAGTTCCACTGCTGAACGGCTCTCACAGTCAGGAAGTTCTTCCTCATGTTCAGATGGAATCTCCTCTCTTGTAGTTTGAAGCCATTGTTCCGCGTCCTAGTCTCCAAGGGAAGCAGAAAACAAGCTCCCTCCCTCCTCCTCCCTGTGGCTTTCTCTCACATATTTATACATGGCTATCATATCTCCTCTCAGCCTTCTCTTCTTCAGGCTAAACATGCCCAGCTCCCCAAGCCACTCCTCATAGGGCTTGTTCTCCAGACCCTTGATCATTTGAGTCGCCCTCCTCTGGACACATTCCAGCTTGTCAATATCTCTCTTGAATTGTGGTGCCCAGAATTGGACACAATATTCCAGATGTGGTCTAACCAAAGCAGAATAGAGCATGGGGAGCATTACTTCTTCAGAGAGTTGTCTTTCTGTCAGGTTGATGATGTATCCAGTTCTAGTTTTGGCTGTTGCTTTTGGCGTTTGTGGAATTTTTGTTTTTGTCTGTTGGTGTGGACAGCCATGTTTTTCTCCATTTTCCTGTAAGTGAGGTTGTCTATTTTGTCCCAGTCCTGGGAATTCATCTTCTGGCTGATGTTGATATGGAGTGCAGCAGTTCCTTGTCTGTGTTTGCGAGTTCTTTGCGGATGGTGTGAATTCTCTCTCGTAAGAGGTTGCGTTCTAGGCGGTCATAGATCCGGTGAGCCTGTGGTGTTTTGAAAGTCCTTTTGGCTGCGAGAAATTGTGGGATGGTATCTGTGTCTCAGAGGAGAAATGCCTCTAGAACATGGCCCTATAGCCCGAAAAAACCCACAAGAACCTACCTATTCATTTGTCTTAAAAACATGATATGATATGTAGTTTGAATGGAATTGTATGAAAGATGTATGCAGCCTAGAGATGCCATCCTAGGATTGAAGCCTGGAAAACTACAAAAACTGATGAACTGTAATTAAAAACTGCAGAACTGTTGCCATGGATGACCAGAGACAAAGGATCAACCCTGTGGTGGAAAACAACATGTTTACATTACCAGAGACAATGACTCTTTTAGTAAGGACGACCCTTCCCAAAATGCTTTGTTTTGGACCAGAATGATTTGGTATCTTTTCAGATAAGAGCTTGCCATGAGGCAAAATCAACGTGACAAAATAAGAATGAATATAGATAATTCCTTGACAGCACCCCAGTAAATCTGGCCATGAAAACCTTCGGCAACACATCACTGTCTTTTCTAGTGGGGCATCTAATTGGCTTTCCTTCTTAATGAACCTATTATACTGCATTCATTATACAGTCAATGCAGTTTGACACTACTCTTCCTGGCCTGGCTCAATGCTATGGAATCTTGGGAGTCACCATTTGATGAGATACCAGCTTTCTTGGCCAGAGAAGACTCAGAAACCCGTGAAGCTACAACTCCCTGGTTTCCATATCATTGAGCTAGGCCAGTTAAAATGGTGTCAAACTGCATTGGTTCTGCAGTGCAGATGTGAACAAAAAGAGGTGAACTGATGAACTGTAATCAAAAACTGCTGAACTGCTGCCATGGATGACCAGAGACAATTTTCCCTGTGGTGGAAAACAACATGTTTACATTACCAGAGAGAGTGACTCTTTTCAGTAAGGAAGTCTTATGTTTTTTATTTTATTAAGGATAGGTTCATTAAGAAGGAAAGCCAATTATCACTTAAGGAAGGAAAGTCAACATTGGGTTGCTGTGTGTTTTCTGGGCTGTATGGCCATGTTCCAGAAGCATTCTCTCCTGACATTTCACCCGCACAACCTCGGAGGATGCCTGCCATAGATGCAGGTGAAATGCCAGGAGAGAATGCTTCTGGAACATGGCCATACAGTCTAGAAAACACACAACAACCCAGTGATTCCGGCCATGAAAACCTTCGACAATACAAAGCTAACATCAATCCGGGAAAGTCAGGATGTCTTTGTTGGAATAATACCTGTCATTCATTTACAACTTTTGGAACAACATCCGCAAGAAATATGCTATATAAGAGAAACTGTATATTCCAAAATTGTGGCAGACCAGAGGAGTCTGGCCCACCTGCCATCTTCTCCAAGGGATGGAGGAAGATGTCAGATTTGCAGGGAACCCAACTTGTCCTACTTTGGGATCTCTTTTCCAGGAGAAGGAAGAAGAGATGGTAATGTATGAATGAAGGAATGAATATTTAAATGTGTGTGAATGCTGAGTAAAATGTAATTCCCCTTGTTTGTGTACCCAATGTAGCTCTAGTCTGGGTGTCTCTTTCTCTGTATTGCTCTGTGGTATATAGACTCTGTCTCACGGAAAACAACAGCAACCTTTTTAATGCTTTTAAAAGTTTGAAAGTATTTGTGACAAATAGCTCACCCTGCCTTCTGCGATGGCACTGCCTTTCTTGAGAGGAAAACAAAACCCAGCCACATACTGCATTTCAGAAACAAAAAACTTAACAACAAAGGGAGCATAGCAACAACCCCCTCTTCCTTCCAGAATCTACCCAGCAACAGCAATGAGGGCTTGGGAGGTTCACCAAGAAGGATCCAGGGCTGCAATGGGCAACAGTGGCCAAGCTGGGTTTCCACCTCCATGTTTGTGCTTTGGAAAGGTCATCTAGGATAGAGGTTGGGGGGAAAGTAAACTCATTATTCTGGACAGAACTTTGGAGACACTGAGAACATGGGGAGGAGGCTCTTTCCATCACCGGCCAGCCATAGGGTTCTGCAATCCGGGTAAACCCTGACCTGTTTAGTGTCCTGTCTTTCTAGGCGCAAAGATGAGTGCAGATGCAGACTGTGGCCAGGAAATCAGGAGACGCTTCCTTCTTGGGAGGAGAGCAATGTCCAGTCTCGATAAAATAGTCAAGAGTAGGGACATCAGACTGGCATCAAAGATCCATTGCCTAGTCAAAGCCATGGTCTTCCCTGTAGTCACCTACGGAGGTGAGAGCTGGACCTCAGGGAAGGCGGAGCCAAGGAAGAGAGATGCTTTTGAGCTGTGGTGTTGGAGGAAAGTTCTGAGCGTGCCTTGGACTGCGAGAAGATCCAACCAGTCCATCCTCCAGGAAAGAAAGCCCGACTGCTCACTGGAGGGAAGGAGACGAGAGACAAAGCGGAAGTCATAGAATCATAGAATCATAGAATCAAAGAGTTGGAAGAGATCTCATGGGCCATCCAGTCCAACCCCCTGCCAAGAAGCAGGAATATTGCATTCAAATCTCCCCTGACAGATGGCCATCCAGCCTCTGCTTAAAAGCTTCCAAAGAAGGAGCCTCCACCACACTCCGGGGCAGAGAGTTCCACTGCTGAACGGCTCTCACAGTCAGGAAGTTCTTCCTAATGTTCAGATGGAATCTCCTCTCTTGTAGTTTGAAGCCATTGTTCCGCGTCCTAGTCTCCAAGGAAGGAGAAAGCAAGCTTGCTCCCTCCTCCTCCCTGTGGTTTCCTCTCACATATTTGTACATGGCTATCATGTCTCCTCTCAGCCTTCTCTTCTTCAGGCTAAACATGCCCAGTTCCCTAAGCCGCTCCTCATAGGGCTTGTTCTCCAGACCCTTGATCATTTTAGTCGCCCTCCTCTGGACACATTCCAGCTTGTCAATATCTCTCTTGAATTGTGGTGCCCAGAACTGGACACAATATTCCAGATGTGGTCTAACCAAAGCAGAATAGAGGGGTAGCATTAGTCCTTTGGCCACATCATGAGGAGACAGCAAAGCCTAGAGAAGGGAATGATGCTGGGGAAAGTGGAAGGCAAAAGGAAGAGGGGCTGACCAAGGGCAAGGCGGGTGGATGGCATCCTTGAAGCGACTGGACTGACCTTGAAGGAGCTGGGGGTGGTGACGGCCGACAGGGAGCTCTGGCGTGGACTGGTCCATGAAGTCACGAAGAGTCGGAGACGACTGAACGAATGAACAACAAGACCTCTTCAGTGGAGATCCCAATCCATTTTTGGAATCCTCCCAAAATTGGGAGGGCAGATATCTGTTTTGGTTCTGAGGTGCCAAAATATCCGTTTTCTATCAGCCCATTATGGGTGGGGGGACGGGGACGGGACTTCCCAGGCTCCCCTTCCCATCACAGGTATTTATTTATTCATTTATTTATTTGGGATATTTGTACCCCACCTTTCTCAACCCCCGGGGGGGGGGGGGGGGCACGACTCATTTAAGCTGTTTCAACACTAGAGGAGACATGCTCAGCTGCAGGCAGGTGCACACTTTTAGGAGGCTTCTTATTTGTTTCTCTACTCTAGAGGAGAGGCGCTCGGCTAGAGATAGGCGCAAGCACTTTCTGGGCCTGCACACTACACACGTACTCTCCAAGGCAAGGAGGCAAGTTCTGTTTTGTACTCTAGAGGAGGTGCTTGGCTGCAGGCAGGCGCACATGCTTTCTGGGCCTGCATGTCACACACACGCATTCTCCAAGGCAAGGAGGCAAGTTCTGTTTTGTACTCTAGAGGAGGTGCTTCGTTGCAGGCAGGCACACACAATTTATGGGCCTGCACACCACACACACACTCCAAGGCAAGGAGACAAGTTCTATTTCATACTCTAGAGGAGGTGTTTGGCTGCAGGCAGGTGCACATGCTTTCTGGGCCTGCATGTCACACACACGCACTCTCCAAGGCAAGGAGGCAAGTTCAGTTTCTTACTCTAGAACAGTGTTTCTCAACCTGGGGGTCGGGACCCCTAGGGGGGTCACAAGGGAGTGTCAGAGGGGTCGCCAAAGACCATCAGAAAACAGTATTTTCTATTGGTCATGGGAGTTCTGTGTGAGAAGTTTGGCCCAATTCTATCCTTGGTGGGGTTAAGAATGCTCTTTGATTGTAGGTAAACTATAAATCCCAGTAACAACTCCCAATGTCAAGGTCTATTTTCTCCAAACTCCAGCAGAGTTCACATTTGGGCATATTGATTGTCATGCCAAATTTGGTCCAGATCCATTATTGTTTGAGTCCACAGTGCTCTCGGGATGTAGGTGAACTACAACTCCAAAACTCAAGGTCAATGCCCATCAAACCCTTCCAGTATTTTCTGTTGCTCATGGGGGTTCTGTGTGCCAAGTTTGATTCAGTTCCATCATTGGTGGAGTTTGGAATGCTCTTTGATTGTAGGTGAACTATAAATCCCAGCAACTACAACTCCCAAATGACAAAATCAATCCCCCACCCAATGCCACCAGTGTTCAAATTTGGGCGTATCGGGTATTTTGGCCAAATTTGGTCCTGTGAATGAAAATACATCCTGCATATCAGATATTTACATTACAATTCATAACAGGAGCAAAATGACAGTTGTGAAGTTGTCATGAAAATAATTTGCTGGTTGGGGGTCACCACGACATGAGGAACTGTATTAAGGGGTCACGGCATTAGGAAGGTTGAGAACCACTGCTCTAGAAGAAGGCGTGCATGCTTTCTGGGCCTGCACACCACACACACACATGCACTCTTTCCAAAGCAATTAGGCTGCTCACGAAAAGCAGGTGAGGAGCAGGGGTCAGCTCCCACTTGCTTTAATGTCAAGCTGATTTCCATACTGGGAGGGGGTTTCCCATTATGTGCTCCTGAAGATAAGAAAAGAAAGGATGTAATGAAGGAAAACAGATCTGCGCACAACTCTAGCCAGCAGCCATTGATCAAGATATAACAAAAAGCTGGAGAAAACCAACAAGGTTTCGTTGGAAGTGACCCCATTGTGGGAGTTGAAGTCCAAAAAACCTGAAGGGATGAAGTTTGCTTGTGCCTGCTCTATGCTCTCTCCAGTCCTTCCGCTCTCTAAGTGCTTTCCCCCTAATCAACTTTGGTACCAGCTATACATTCTGATTTTAATTACAGTCCTATTGATGCAGCCTTTTATCACATTGGCTTTTTTTAGCTGCTGCATCACACTCTTGACCCATGTTCAGCTTGTTGTTCATGATGACTGCTAGATCTCTCTTGCAGGATGTGTTAGTAGGTGAGATGTCATCCATCCTTATGAAATGGCAGGGAGAAGGTTTCAGGAAAAGAGACAAAGAGAGGTCCGGAGGTCTCAAAAGCACGGATTTTATTTCCAGCTGGGACCCTGGAGTGGACTTGCGTCCAAAAGCAAACCAGAGCCCCGAAATAGGTGCAGATTTTGGCTTTTATAGCCTTCAAACTCAAGCAAACAAAGAACATACGTCTACATACATTGACCTCATTCACTGCGTCATCTTAGCGTCAAATTCTATCTTCCAACATACAAAAAGCATGTCTCTGTCTTTCTGAAGAGCAAGCATCTTACATTCATCAATCAAGGGGCCTAACTTTGACCTGTCAGGAGAGAGGGGGGGGGGGCTCCTTTTAGAGCCTTGTTTTACTAGCCTGTTGCTCCTAGGACAGGCTTATCTCTCTCCTGGAATATATAGATAACATGCCTCCCTCTTCAGCCCCTCTCTTGCTGTGCCTGGACGCAGCTTGCTTGTCATGTCAGCTTGGGTTTCTGATACAGAGAGAGCCTGATTTTTCTATACATTTCAGAGCTTATAAAGTACATACAATTTATTCATAAATAAATATCTATTTTTCCAATATCTCCTCATCACTTACAGTTTTCCTTATTGGAAATCCAGGGGAGGTCTGACCAAAGCAGAATAGAGTGGGATAATGTCATCATCACTATCTGTCATGGGATAGGCGTGTGATGTATAGTTCTCCAATCACTCCCTCTCTGGAAATGCTGCCCACTGGACTGAATGCCTTAGAGGCAAGCAAATACACCTGAGTTCTTATCAGCAGAGTAATTACTGCACCATCTGACCTTGTTCTGCTCACTGTTTGGAAAATGCACTGACTCAGATTTCATCCAAAATATCAGGAGGCTTTTAATCTTGACATGTTGCTCTACATACAGATTTACACACAGATCAGTGTTGCACTCTAGCACTGGAACGCCCTTTCACTCAGCACCACACCAGAGTCCAGGAGTTCAATGTAAGATTGTTTTATTAAAGAAAACATATTAAAAGTGGGGAAAGGGAAAACCCAAAACGGTCCGTAGAATAACAAATACAAGATAGCAGCAATCAAAAAATGCCAAAGAACATAGAGCCAAGGAATCCAAAAACCACATAATTCATCCAAAGGTATATCCATAACCATGAAAACAGAAACATTCCCAAGGTGAATTCTTCAAGGAAACACAGGCATAACAGGAACAGGAAACTTGACAGTACTTGAACCAGGAACTTGAGATCCTAAAACAGGAGACTTTTCTATTTTAACACCATTGTCTCCTCTGAAAGGCCTGAAAGCAAATCCCTTAATTTAAGTCCTCCAAGCCACCCATGACATCATACCTCACACACCTGGATCTCTGGGCCTTATCTCGGAGCCTCTGAGAAAATCTAGTTTGCTGGCTTTTCACACCCTGCATTCTCTATTCTCCCTTGAAAACTCCTTGTCTTGCCAAGGGAACTCATGCTTTCATTTTCCCGTGTTGCCTGGGAACAAGCAGAAGACTGGGCAGTTTGGAAGGCGCTGAACAGACTGCGCTCTGGCACCACAAGATGCAGAGTCAACCTTAGGAGCCACAAAGTGGAATCCTCGACATGCGAGTGTGGAGAAGAGCAAACCACTGACCACCTGCTGCAATGCAACCTGAGGCCTGCCACATGCACAATGGAGGACCTTCTTGTAGCAACACCAGTGTTGTGGTTCAACAACAACAGCATGATGGGGATGAGAGTGAGAGTGCAGCTGATGAGGTTGGCTTTCAGTTTTCTCAGTCACAGCCTGTATCTGTAGAGAGGCCGCAGTTCTCACAGGAAAGGAATGCAGATGATAAGGCAGACGCTGAGAACCAGGGTCAAGGTGCCCAGGTGTTGAGACGGAGCCCACGGATTGCGGTCAAGTGTTGAGATCATCAGTTGGGTGGGAAAGCTGATTGTTTTGATGTTTAGTGAATATATGCTCTGCTCTGGGGATTTCTGGGTGTCAGTTCCAACGTTGCTTTATGGCTAGCTCCGGCTCCTGGCCTTGGGGAGGGCTGCTTCATGCTACTTCATGGACTTTCTTCATGCTATTTCATGGACTTTACACTGAACCTGTGCTTCAAGTCTCCTGCTTTGGCAATATGGATTATATTGGATTATAACCTGTACTATTGATCTTTTCACTGCTTATGAACTGCCTTTTGTTTGGAAACCTCACAATAAACTATATACCTCACAACTGTGGCTGGTGTGTTGTAGAGAGCAAGGTGAATCTTATTCTGAGACACAACAACCAGGGGCACTCCCAAGTGGCCAGCTACTGGTCAAAGGACATTTACTAGAATATCAAGTCTGCAAACTTTGTGTTTTGTCTGTCTGTTTGTTTTTGTTAAAAATGTAATACAAATGTCTGGTTGCTCCTGACACGATAAATAAATAGCGAGTAGCAACAGGGGCAGGACTGCGAAATCTGAAAAGCCTAGTCACAGACGGGCACATGAGCGGTGGATATGTACTCAGTCGTTCTACCTCAAGATCCAAGGTGGTTGAGTAATTTGGCAGCTGTATCCATGACTGAGCAGCCCTTTTGAGGACCCACTCTGCTCACCCCACACGGGGAAGGGGCTAGAAAAGGGGCCCTAAACATTGTCTGCCTCTCTTACCCCTGACTGGACTGCCGCGTCCAGTGGGGTCACCACCCTGCGGCCAAAAAAGAAAAATGCTGGAAACCGATGTCTTCACTATGGGTGAACCCGCGGATCAAGAATAGGGTTCCGCAGCCACCTACGGGCCCACTGCCAAGATGCCACATCTGGAGGGCAATCATCCTTGAGCTACGAGGGATCACCTAAGTACCATCATAATCATGTCTCCCCTCAATCTCCACATCATATGCCTGTTTAGGCAACCTTAGAATCACATTGGCCTTGTTAGCTGCTGCATTCCACTCCTGACTCAGTAAGGCCTTCGACAAGGTCCCCCATGACCTTCCGACAAGGAAATTAGTCCAATGTGGGCTAGGCAAAACTGGATCTGTAATTGGTTAAATGGACGAACCCAGAGGGTGCTCACCAATGCTTCCTCTTCATCCTGGAAAGAAGTGACAAGTGGAGTGCTGCAGGGTTCCGTCCTGGGCCTGGTCCTGTTCAACATCTTTATTAATGACTTAGATGAAGGGCTAGAAGGCATGATCATCAAGTTTGCAGACGACACCAAATGGGGAGGGAGAGCCAAGAATCCAGAGGACAGGAGCAGAATTCAAAACGATCTTGACAGATTAGAGAGATGAATGGCCAAAACTAACAACATGAAGTTCAACAGTGACAAATGCAAGAGACTCCACTTTGGCAGGAAAAATAAAATGCAAAGATACAAAATGGGGGACGCCTGGCTTGAGAGCAGTACGTGTGAAAAAGATCTTGGAGTCCTCGTGTGGAGGAAGGGGAACATGAGCCAGGAATGTGATGTGGTGGCAAAAAAAGCCAATGGGATTTTGGCCTGCATCAATAGGAGCATAGTGTCTAGATCCAGGGAAGTAATGCTCCCCATGCTCTATTCCGCTTTGGTTAGACCTGGAATATTGTGTCCAATTCGGGGCACCACAATTTAAGAGAGATATTGACAAGCTGGAATGCGTCCAGAGGAGGGCGACTCAAATGATCAAGGGTCTGGAGAACAAGCCCTATGAGGAGCGGCTTAAGGAGCTGGGCATGAAGAAGAGAAGGCTGAGAGGAGATATTATGATAGCCATGTATAAATATGTGAGAGGAAGCCACAGGGAGGAGGAGGGAGCAAGCTTGTTTTCTGCTTCCCTGGAGACTAGGACGCAATGGAAGAATGGCTTCAAACTACAAGAGAGGAGATTCCATCTGAACATGAGGAAGAACTTCCTGACTATGAGAACCGTTCAGCAGTGGAACTCTCTGCCCTGGAGTGTGGTGGAGGTTCCTTCTTCGGAGGCTTTTGAACAGAGGCTGGATGGCCATTTGTCAGGGGTGATTTGAATGCAATATTCCTGCTTCTTGGCAGAATGGGGTTGGACTGGATGGCCCAGGAGGTCTCTTCCAACTCTTTGATTCTATGATTCTATGAAGCCACAGGGAGGAGGAGGGAGCAAGCTTGTTTTCTGCTTCCCTGGAGACTAGGACGCAAGGGAGCAATGGCTTCAAACTACAAGAGAGGAGATTCCATCTGAACATGAGGAAGAACTTCCTGACTGTGAGAGCCGTTCAGCAGTGGAACTCTCTGCCCCGGAGGGAGTGTGGTGGAGGCTCCTTCTTTGGAAGCTTTTAAGCAGAGGCTGGATGGCCATCTGTCAGGGGTGATTTGAATGCAATATCCCTGCTTCTTGGCAGAATGGGGTTGGACTGGATGATGGCCCAGGAGGTCTCTTCCAACACTTTGATTCTAGGATTCTATTATTCTATATGGGAGAATCTGCGGATCAAGAATAGGGCTCCACAGCCACCTTTGGACCCACTGCCAAGATGCCACATCTGGAGGGCAATCATCCTCGAACTACGAGGGATCACCTAAGTACCATCATAATCATGTCTCCCCTCAATCTCCACATTATATGCCTGTTTAGGCAACCTTAGAATCACATTGGCCTTGTTAGCTGCTGCATTCCATTCCCGACTCATGTTCTGCTTGTGCTCCATTAAGATCCTGAGACACTTGTCATGCCAGTTTCATCCATATGGACATCATGTTGTCTGATGTGACCTAGAATCCAAATGCCATTCATGTTTTGGAAGTGATACTTCCTGGCCTGGCCCCGTTCCCCGTTCCCATTTGCAACCCAGATGGCATCAGAGCCTTTTCTCGCTTCCAACGACGTTTCTGTGCGGAATGGTGTGGAGAGGAGCCTCGCGCTGAATAAGATATTTAATGTGCCGAAAATGAACTTTTATCCTTCCGAAATGTGTGGTTAAAACACAGCCGCCGCAGCCTTTTCACATCAATAACAATGAGTGGCTGTCGGGGAGATACGCCGCTTTATTCGTTTGTGTAAACTGGGGGGCGGAATGGGAAATTGGAGTGAAAATACAACTCCAATTTCCTCTCTCCTTTTCAGTCGCAAAGCTGGGACAGAATCTTATCTCAAATCATCTACTGCTAACATTTTTTTCTCTCTTCCTCCCCCCCCCCCCCACGCCCACACTTTTCATAAAAAAGCCCAAAAGCAAATAAAACTTGGAAACAAACGGAGACAATCCGGCAGAGCTGAAACATTCATCACCTGAGGATACAATTTGTGGGAAAGGACAATAGAGGAGGAGAAAGCGCAATGTTCAATCTGCCACTTTCATGTCGGATGCCAGATTTGGCTTCAAAGCGGGTTCGTCTGCAAGGCAGAGACATAGTTCTGCGCCTGTCAAATATTTGCACCCCACAAAGATGGGATTCGATCAGCTCCAAAGACCCTAAGAAGGGAACTGGGCATGTTTAGCCTGAAGAAGAGAAGGCTGAGAGGAGGCATGATAGCCATGTATAAATATGTGAGAGGAAGCCACAGGGAGGAAGAGGGAGCAAGCTTGTTTTCTGCTTCCCTGGAGACTAGGACACAATGGAACAATGGCTTCAAACTACAAGAGAGGAGATTCCATCTGAACATTAGGAAGAACTTCCTGACTGTGAGAGCCGTTCAGCAGTGGAACTCTCTGCCCCGGAGGGAGTGTGGTGGAGGCTCCTTCTTTGGAAGCTTTTAAGCAGAGGATGGATGGCCATCTGTCAGGGGTGATTTGAATGCAATATTCCTGCTTCTTGGCAGAATGGGGTTGGACTGGATGATGGCCCAGGAGGTCTCTTCCAACTCTTTGATTCTGTGATTCTATGATTCTATGATAAGGAAAAATAAGGCATTTCAGGCATTCAGATCTGGGTTCCAAGGCAGGGAGGTTGTGGCTTTTTTACAAATGGAAACACTCTTCTCTCTCTCTTACTTAAGCAATCCCTCATTGTCTGAGTAGGATTGTCCTCCAAGTGTAGTGTCCTGGTGGTGGGTCCGTAGGTGGCTGTGGAGCCCTATTCTTGATCTGCATCTTCTCCCGCAGTGAGGGCATCGGTTTCCAGGTGGAAGGTGGTCCCAGTTGGGGTTAGCTTGATGCGCCATCCTCTTGGCATGTTTCTTTCTTTCGCCCTCCATTCGTGCCTCTTCAAATTCTGCAGCACTGCTGGACACAGCTGACCTCCAGCTGGAGCACTCGAGGGCCAGGGCTTCCCAGTTCTCAGTGTCTATGCCAGAGTTTTTAAGGTTGGCTTTGAGCCCATCTTTCAATGTCTTTTCCTGCCCATCAACATTCCGTTTTCCATTCTTGAGTTAGGAGTAGAGCAACTGCTTTGGGAGACAGTGGTCAGGCATCCGGACAATGTGGCCGGTCCAGCGGAGTTGTGTGTGCAAGTGCGATACGCCTCCCACAGCCAACCCAAGGAGTATGCTCACACAAGATGTGGGATGAACAATGGTCACAACTCATTTATTGATAACAGGAACAAGGGTTGGCAACTTGGCAGCCAAGCATGGGTCCTGGATCACGATCGGGCAGCCCAATGCTGCCTGATTCCACACACACCAGGGTGCCGCCAGCACAATACTGGGCAAACACAACTCGGCACCCCTGGGACCACCAGGCGTTCCCCCTTTCTGCTAGGGAAGATACCAAACCAGATCCAGGGCCCTGCCCCACGCTAACAAGGAGTTGTGATGAGAAGCATGAAAGAAACAAGTAACTGTTAACAGGTAACTAGGACAAGATAAACAACAACAAAAGTTAACCGCCAATGAAAACATAAACCGCATGCAGGGTGGGTGGGATGGATCAGCTGTTGCAAGCTCAGTGCCTGCTGGCTGCCCACAAAGAGGGAGAGGCCAGCTCAGGTCTCTCTCGCAGCGAGGCGTGGTCAGTTGGCCATTGGCCAAGCGACCTGCCAGCGGGAAACCTTCCCGCCATCTGAGGGGGGCTTCTGGGAGGAAGAAGCCCCCCTGAGGCAAGAATGGCAGTGGGGGACGCCCTGCACCACAACTTCTTTGGCCCGGTAAGTCGGGCCATGCCTTTTGATGGCGGGGGACCATCGCTTCAATGCTGGTGGTCTTTGCTTCTTCCAGCACGCTGACATTGGTCTGCTTGTCTTCCCAAGAGATTTGCAGGATTTTCCGGAGGCAGTGCTGATGGAATCGTTCCAGGAGTTGCATGTGACGCCTGTAGACAGTCCACGTTTCGCAGGCGTATAGCAGGGTTGGGAGGACAATAGCTTTATAAACAAGCACCTTGGTCTCTCTACGGATGTCCCGGTCCTCAGACACTCTCTGCTTCATTTGGAAAAATGCTGCACTCGCAGAGCTCAGGCAGTGTTGAATTTCAGTGTCAATGTTGACGTCTGTAGACAGTCCACGTCTCGCAGGTGTATAGCTGGGTTGGGAGGGCAATAGCTTTCTAAACCAGCACTTTGGTCTCTCGAGGGATGTCCTGGTCCTCAAACACTCTCTGCTTCATTCGGAAAAATGCTGCACTCGCAGAGCTCAGGCAGTGTTGAATTTCAGTGTCAGTGTTGATGTCTGTAGACAGTCCATGTCTCGCAGGGGTATAGCCTGGTTGGGAGGATAATAGCTTTATAAGCAAGCCCCTTGGTCTCCCTACAGATGTCCCAGTCCTCAAACACTCTCTGCTTCATTCAGAAAAATGCTGCACTCGCAGAGCTCAGGCGGTGTTGTATTTCGGTGTCAACGTTGACGTCTGTAGACAGTCCACGTCTTGCAGGCGCATAGCAGGGTTGGGAGAACAATAGCTTTATAAACAAGCCCCTTGGTCTCCCTACGGATGTCCTGGTCCTCAAACACCCTGTGCTTCATTCAGAAGAATCGTGCACTCGCAGAGCTCAGTCAGTGTTATATTTCAGTGTCAATGCTGACTTTGGTGGAGAGGTGGCTGCCAAGGGAGCGGAAATGGTCAACATTTTCTAATGTGACACCATGAAGCTGTATCTCTGGCATTGGAGAGGGGATGGCTGGTGTCTGCTGGAAGAGGACTTCAGTTTTCTCGATATTCAATGACAGGCTGAGCTTCTCGTATGCTTCTGCGAAGGTGTTTAGAGTGGCTTGTAGGTCTTCTTCTGAATGTGCACAGATGATGCTGTTATCAGCATATTGGAGTTCTATAATTGTTGTTTCTCCCTCTCAAGCAGGCATAGGCAGACAATACCTTACAGAAGTGGAACAGGACTGTGTGCTGCGAAGGCAAAACAACCCAATCTGAATGTGTGTTTCTTGCCTTTTTGAAGAGAAAGAAGGGCATTAATAACAACAACAACAACAACAACAATGACAATACAGCAGAATGGGGTTGGACTGGATGGCCGGGGGGTTTTCTTCCAACTCGATGTTTCTATGACTCTCTGATTCTGTATCTCCGAGAAGCCAGATGCAATCATCATTGCTTTGACAACAACATCTTTTCTGACAGCCTTGCAAAAGAGCGCTCGGAGCGAAGTGACCTTATCGGGTGGAAGGCACCGAAATCTCATCATCCAGGAGAGGAAATTCCTGCAGCCAGGCTGGAGGAGGGAGCAGCTCCTTGGCATCTCTTGATAAACACATCACCCAAGCTAGCTTGAACTCATCTGGTCCTATTGAAAGGCTGCCTGCGGAGGGGGCGCACCGGATTGGCAAGGATGGCACCCAAAGGGCAGCCGACATGAAAGCACGGCTCTTTCTGGCCAAATGGAATCAGAGGCGACGAGAGTGCTCCTGTCATCCAAGGCCAGCCGAGGTGACTGCAAGGAGAGATGTATGCCGAGGTCTCCATATTGCAGAAACAAATCATAGAATCCTAGAATCAAAGAGTTGGAAGAGACCTCCTGGGCCATCCAGTCCAACCCCATTCTGCCAAGAAGCAGGAATATTGCATTCAAATCACCCCTGACAGATGGCCATCCAGCCTCTGCTTAAGAGCTTCCAAAGAAGGAGCCTCCACCACACTCCCGGGCAGAGAGTTCCACTGCTGAACGGCTCTCACAGTCAGGAAGTTCTTCCTAATGTTCACATGGAATCTCCTCTCTTGTAGTTTGAAGCCATTGTTCCGCGTCCTAGTCTCCAAGGAAGCAGAAAACAAGCTTGCTCCCTCCTCCTCCCTGTGGCTTCCTCTCACATATTTATACATGGCTATCATATCTCCTCTCAGCCTTCTCTTCTTCACGCTAAACATGCCCAGTTCCCTAAGCCGCTCCTCATAGGGCTTGTTCTCCAGACCCTTGATCATTTTAGTCGCTCTCCTCTGGACACATTCCAGCTTGTCAATATCTCTCTTGAATTGTGGTGCCCAGAATTGGACACAATATTCCAGATGTGGTCTAACCAAAGCAGAATAGAGCATGGGGAGCATGACTTCCTTAGATCTAGACACTAGGCTCCTATTGATGCAGGCCAAAATCCCATTGGCTTTATTTGCTGCCACATCACATTCCTGGCTCATGTTTAACTTGTTGTCCACGAGGACTCCAAGATCTTTTTCACACGTATTGCTCTCGAGCCAGGCGTCACTCATTCTGGATCTTTGCATTTCATTTTTTCTGCCAAAGTGGAGTCTCTTGCATTTGGCAGAAAGATAGCTGGAAGAATGGCACGGAGTACAGGCCGAGTTTCTCCTTCCCAAAATGCTTTGGACCAGAATGATTTGGGATCTTTTTGGAAAAGAGCGTGCCATAAGCTCGCCTGTAATTAAACACTGCTGAACTGCTGCCATGGATGGCCAGAGACAAATCATCAACCCTGTGGTGGAAAACAACATGTTTACATTACCAGAGATGACAACTCTTTTCAGTAAGGGCGACCCTTCCCAAAATGCTCACTGCAGGAGAACATGTGGGTCAAGAAGAGGGCTCCACAGTCACCTACGGACCCACCACCAGGACACCAAACTTTGAAAACTATCCTACTTGGACGAGGGATCACCCAAGTAAGTAAGTAAGTGGTCCATGGCATCCACAGAGCAGTTTTCCTCCAGAAAAGAAAATAGAGAGAGGTTTCCCCTAATCATAGAATCATAGAATCAAAGAGTTGGAAGAGACCTCCTGGGCCATCCAGTCCAACCCCATTCTGCCAAGAAGCAGGAATATTGCATTCAAATCACCCCTGACAGATGGCCATCCAGCCTCTGCTTAAAAGCTTCCAAAGAAGGAGCCTCCACCACACTCCCTCCGGGGCAGAGAGTTCCACTGCTGAACGGCTCTCACAGTCAGGAAGTTCTTCCTAATGTTCAGATGGAATCTCCTCTCTTGTAGTTTGAAGCCATTGTTCCGCGTCCTAGTCTCCAAGGAAGCAGAAAACAAGCTTGCTCCCTCCTCCTCCCTGTGGCTTCCTCTCACATATTTATACATGGCCCTCATCATATCTCCTCTCAGCCTTCTCTTCTTCAGGCTAAACATGCCCAGTTCCCTAAGCCGCTCCTCATAGGGCTTGTTCTCCAGACCCTTGATCATTTTAGTCGCCCTCCTCTGGACACATTCCAGCTTGTCAATATCTCTCTTGAATTGTGGTGCCCAGAATTGGACACAATATTTCAGATGTGGTCTAACCAAGGCGGAATAGAGCATGGGGAGCATTACTTCCTTAGATCTAGACACTAGGCTCCTCTTGATGCAGGCCAAAATCCCATTGGCTTTTTTTGCCGCCACATCACATTGTTGGCTCATGTTTAACTTGTTGTCCACGAGGGCCTTGGAAGGTTGCTTCCAAATAGCTGGAAGAATGGCACGGAGTACAGGCCGAGTTTCTCCTTCCCAAAATGCTTTGGACCAGAATGATTTGGGATGTTTTCAGATAATAATAATAATAATAATAATAATACTTTATTTATATCCCACTACCATCTCCCCAAGGGACTCGGTGCGGCTTACATGAGGCCAAGCCCACAGTACATCAACAAACAAAACAATAACAAAAACAATCAATACAATACAATTAATATAAATCACATAAACAAGAGATAAGAGATTGCCGTAAGCTTGCCTGTAAGTAAAAAGTGCTGAACTGCTGCTATGGATGACCAGAGACAAATCATCAACCCTGTGGTGGAAAACAACATGTTTACATTACCAGAGACAATGACCCTTTTCAGTAAGGGCGACCCTTCCCAAAATGCTTTGGACCAGAATGATTTGGGATCTTTTTTAGATAAGAGCGTGCCATAAACTTGCCTGTAAGCAAAAACTGCTGAACTGCTGCCATGGATGACCAGAGACAAATCATCAACCCTGTGGTGGAAAACAACATGTTTACATTACCAGAGACAATGACCCTTTTCAGTAAGGGTGACCCTTCCCAAAATACTTTGGACCAGAATGATTTGGGATCTTTTCGGATAAGAGCGTGTCATAAGCTTGCCTGTAATTAAAAACTGCTGAACTGCTGCCATGGATGACCAGAGACAAATCATCAACCCTGTGGTGGAAAACAACATGTTTACATTACCAGAGACGACAACTCTTTTCAGTAAGGACGACCCTTCCCAAAATGCTTTGGACCTCACTGCAGGAGAACATGCGGGTCAAGAAGAGGGCTCCACAGTCACCTACGGACCCACCACCAGGACTCCAAACTTTGAAAACTATCCTACTCGGACGAGGGATCATCTAAGTAAGTAAGTAAGTAAGTGGTCCATGGCATCCACAGAGCAGTTTTCCTCCAGAAAAGAAAATAGAGAGAGGTTTCCCCTAATGATTAGGAAGAACTTCTTGAGGAGCAGAGCTCTTTGCCTATGGAATATATGTCCTGGGAGACCGGGGAAATTTCCTTCGGTGGAGATTTCTAAGCAGAGGCTGGATGGCCATTTGTTGGGAGCTACAACTCCCTGATTTCCATGTCATTGAGCTAGGGCAGTTAAAGTGGTGTCAAACTGCTTTCGTTCTGCAGTGCAGATGCGTATGGTATCTTTGCCTAATATGGTCAAGTTCTTAGTTGAGGCTCCTGGGCTTCTAAGGAGAATTGAGGCAGCATTTGTACTCATACCTATACCTTTCTGGTTGCTTCTGGGGGAAGGAATCCCACTGGAGCATTGCAGCGCACCCAAATCCCTGGGAGTCACTCTGGACCATGCTCTGACCTACAAGAAGCACTGCCTGAACATCAAGCAAAAAGTGGGCGCTAGAAACAATATCATACGAAAGCTGACCTGCACAACCTGGGGATCACAACCAGACACAGTGAAGACATCTTCCCTTGCGCTATGCTACTCTGCTGCTGAGTACGCATGCCCAGTGTGGAACACACCTCACCACGCTAAAACAGTGGGTGTGGCTCTGAATGAGACATCCCGCATTATCACGGGGTGTCTGCGCCCCACACCACTGGAGAAATTACACTGCTTAGCCGGTATTGCACCACCTGACATCCGCCGGGAAGTGGCAGCCAATAGTGAAAGGACCAAGGCAGAGACATCTCCAGCTCATCCCTTGTTTGGGTATCAGCCAGCACGTCAACGAGTTAAATCTAGAAATAGTTTTCCAAGATGTACAGAAACACTCGCTGGAACACCTCAGCAAGCGAGAGTCCAAAAGTGGCAGGCTCAAACCCAGAATGAGAGACTCCCCCCTGGGCACACAGAAGACTGGCGACTTGGAAGGCGCTGAACAGACTGCGCTCTGGCACCACGAGATGCAGAGCCAACCTTCAGAAATGGGGCCACAAAGTGGAATCCACAACATGCGAGAAGTGTGGAGAAGAGCCAACCATTGACCACCTGCTGCAATGCACCCTGAGCCCAGCCACATGATGCACAATGGAGGACCTCCTTGCGGCAACATCAGAGGCACTCCAAGGGGCCAGATACTGGTCAAAGGACATCTAATCAACTACCAAACTCGCAAATTTTGTGTTTTGTCTCTTTGTTTGTTTTGTTCTGTTAGAAATGTAATACAATTGTCTGGTTGCCCCTGACACGACAAATAAAATAACCTATGCCTTTCTCCTTTTGATGGATCATAGAATCATAGAATCAAAGAGTTGGTAGAGACCTCCTGGGCCATCATCCAGTCCAACTATATTCTGCCAAGAAGCAGGAACATTGCACTCAAATCACCCCTGACAGATGGCCATCCAGCCTCTGTTTAAAAGCTTCCACAGAAGGAGCCTCCACCACACTCTGGGGCAGAGAGTTCCACTGCTGAACGGCTCTCACAGTCAGGAAGTTCTTCCTCATGTTCAGATGGAATCTCCTTTCTTGTAGTTTGATTCCATCTGAACATGAGGAAGAACTTCCTGACTGTGTACTTCCGCCATGGACTGGGTCTAGATCCAAAAGCAGAACTTTCCCAAACTTCTTTCCTTCTTCTTGCCTGTGAGGGAGTGCCTTCCCCGCACCCTTCATAGAATCATAGAATCCTAGAGTTGGAAGAGACCTCCTGGGCCATCATCCAGTCCAACCCCATTCTGCCAAGAAGCAGGAACATTGCACTCAAATCACCCCTGTCAGATGGCCATCCAGCCTCTGCTTAAAAGCTTCCAAAGAAGGAGCCTCCACCACACTCCCTCCGGGGCAGAGAGTTCCACTGCTGAACGGCTCTCACAGTCAGGAAGTTCTTCCTCATGTTCAGATGGATTCTCCTCTCTTGTAGTTTGATTCCATCTGAACATGAGGAAGAACTTCCTGACTGTGTACCTCTGCCATGGACTGGGCCTAGATCCAAAAGAAGAACTTTCCCAAACTTCTTCCCTTCTTCTTGCCTTCCCCACACCCTTCCCTTCCCCTCCTTTCCCCCCGAAATCAATCTTTGTGAGAAGAGTGTCGGAGGCAAGTTCTCTTTCCTTGCTTTACAAGACTCCCTCTCCTCCGTCTCCATTATGACGAGTTCAAATAAAAGGTTTTCTTTCCTTTTCTTTTTGGCAGAAATGTACAAATCGTGAGGTGCCGGTGTCGGCGCGCCAATCATCTGATGTGCCAGGGTTGTGAAAAAAGACCCATCTGAAAGGCACCTGAAAGGCCAGCCGGCACGCTCTGACACCGACATTCAAAGGAAGAAAGGCAACGCAAAGAGAAAGGCAGCCCACATCTCCCGCGTCAATCATTTTCCTCCAGCAAACGCCGACAAAAGGACCGGCTTCGCAGAGATTCACCTCGCTGTGAAAGCGGAGTTCTCCGCCGTTCCCATCTCTCCGTTTCCACAAAGGCGTTTGGCAGGAACACAACTTCAAACAAGAGTAGTTCGGATGCCCTTTCCCGACCGGTCCATGCGCCTCTCCAAAGCAGAAAGAGAGATGGAGAGCGGCCTCTTCAGAAGGCGGCCCTGGAGCATCTTCACAGCATTTGCGCATTACTCATATCTGCAAAACGGTTCTTTCAAATAGTCAAACATGGCCAACGTCTCCCCTTCTCTCAGCGTGCTCTTCTCCAAGCCAAACATCCCTCAGTTGCTTCTCAAAGAGCAAAAGGCTGGAAGCCACGAATCCCTCTGAGAAACGGCTGAAAAGCTGTGGATGTTTGGCTTGAAGGCGAGAAGAGAGATATTGACAAGCTGGAATGTGTCCAGAGGAGGGCGACTAAAATGATCAAGGGTCTGGAGAACAAGCCCTATGAGGAGCGGCTTAGGGAACTGGGCATGTTTAGCCTGAAGAAGAGAAGGCTGAGAGGAGATATGATAGCCATGTATAAATATGTGCGAGGAATCTTGTCCCCCTTGTTGTTTAACATCTACATGAAGCCGCTGGGTGAGATCATCCGGAGTTTCGGGGTGCGGTGTCACCTGTACGCAGATGACGTCCAACTCTGTCACTCCTTCCCACCTGCTACTAAGGAGGCTGTCGAAGTCCTGAACCGGTGCCTGGCCGCTGTGACGGTCTGGATGAGGGCGAACAAACTGAAACTAAATCCAGACAAGACAGAGGTACTCCTGGTCAGTCGCAAGGCCGAACAGGGTATAGGGTTACAGCCTGTGCTGGACGGGGTCGCACTCCCCTTGAAGGCGCAGGTTCGCAGCTTGGGTGTGACCCTGGACTCGTCGCTGAGCCTGGAGCCTCAGGTTTCAGCGGTGACCAGGGGAGCATTTGCACAGCTTAGGCTCGTGCGCCAGCTGCGCCCGTATCTTGGGAAGTCTGACTTGGCCACGGTGGTACACGCTTTGGTCACATCCCGCCTCGACTACTGCAACGCTCTCTACGTGGGGCTGCCCTTGAAGACGGCCCGGAAGCTTCAGCTAGTCCAACGCGCGGCAGCCATGTTGTTAACGGGAGCAGGACGCAGAGAGCATACAACGCCTCTGCTGTCCCAGCTCCACTGGCTGCCGATTCGCTACCGGGCCCAATTTAAGGTGCTGGTGTTATCCTACAAAGCCCTAAACGGTTCCGGCCCAAAGTACCTTGCAGACCGCATCTCGGCCTACGAGCCCACGAGGGCCTTGAGATCATCCGGGGAGGCCCTTCTCTCGGTCCCGCCTGCCTCACAGGCTCGTCTGGCGGGGACGAGAGAGCGGGCCTTCTCGGTGGTGGCCCCCCGGCTGTGGAACACCCTCCCTGCTGAAGTTAGACAGGCGCCCTCCTTGATGGCCTTTCGTAGGAGCCTGAAAACATGGCTCTTCGAGCAGGCCTTCAACTGAGTGTATCTTGGAATGACATTGGAATGAACTAGGACTATGAATTTTCGGCTATGACCCCAGGACTCGACGAAGCGGATTTTTAGTATAAGTATATGTTTGTTGTATCTGTCTGGTTTGTATTGTCGTGATTTACTGTACACTGTTTTTCCTTGTTGCTGTTCACCGCCCCGAGTCGCCCTCGGGCTGAGAGGGGCGGTCAATAAATGCAAGAAATAAATAAATAATAAATAAATAAGCCACGAGGAGGAGGGAGCAAGCTTCCTTTCTGCTTCCCTGGAGACTAGGACGCGATGGAACAATGGCTTCAAACTACAAGAGAGGAGATTCCATCTGAACATGAGGAAGAACTTCCTGACTGTGAGAGCCGTTCAGCAGTGGAACTCTCTGCCCCAGAGGGAGTGTGGTGGAGGCTCCTTCTTTGGAAGCTTTTAAGCAGAGGCTGGATGGCCATCTGTCAGGGGTGATTTGAATGCAATATTCCTGCTTCTTGGCAGAATGGGGTTGGACTGGATGGCCCATGAGGTCTCTTCCAACTCTTTGATTCTAAGGCAGAGACAGAAGGAAAATGAGAACCAAGTTTAACTACTAGGCATGGTTAGGTTTCCTCGGAATACTCGTAATTCGGAATAAAGTCGGAAAAGTTACCCTTTTGAAGCAATTTCGAAGTTATTTAAAAAACCAGAAGTCCCTTTGCTCTTCTTCATTTTTCTAACGACTCAGGAAGTGAGTCAGAAATGAGTCAGCATTTCGAGGCAAGCAGTTTGCATGCTGGGAAATTGCTTGCCTCCCAGCTAATGAGGGGAGAAGTTTTGGGGAGGGAAGGGGAGGGGTTCCAGCATGGCAGCCATTATGCTATATAAAGGGCAGCACATGGCTCAGAGCCTCATTGTGAGCCCGGGAAGGGAAGGGGAAAGAGAAAGGGAAGGGAGGTTGGAAGAAGAGCGGTTGCATTTTGGTTTGACTTGTGTGCTGTCGTGCTGCTTTCTTGCAGAGATCAGACTTGGTGCACGTTTACACCAGGCAGGTTAGCCTGCCTTAAATCTCCTTTTAGAACATTCCCAGATTCAGAACATATGTGACGGCGCGGGTGGCGCCACCTATATATATAACCATTAGTTGCAAGATTTAAACTGTTGTATCATGCTTAATCCTGCCTTTTTACCCTGCCTATGTATAGTTGGATTGATTGGTTATTTATAGCTGTCAATCAATGTTGTTTGCACCATTTGAATTGCTTTCTCAGCTCTATTGTTTGACTCCACCTCTTCCTGGAGGAGGGGAGTGCTTCCCTTTTTCATATCACCATCAGATTTTCTACCAGATTGACATGAGTAAGAGACTTGGCTCTAAAAGCCCCTGATTAAGTTACCTCTTAGCACCAATTCTGAGGTTCTTACCCTTGAGATTTATGCGTCACGTTCAGATCAACCTGAACGATGTTGGGAAGTCTCAAGTGCCTTCAAACCAGTTCTTTTGACACCAGAGGAAGACTTTGTGTCTTCAAACATAGGCCATTTGGACTGGGGTTGTGGATTGCTCCGGCCTTTACAGCCATTGAGAAAGAGGGACCTGGAAAAGCTTCTCAGCTGCAAAACTCCTTGGACCCAAGACAACCAGAAACTGTAATGTATGTTTCCCTTTACCCCTTTGAAACTTCCAGCTTATTGCCTTAAAGGGATAACTCTTTGTGAACAATTAAACTTATTTTGAGTTATCTATAGTGTTTGGGTCTTTGAGAGTTCCAGTTTCCTAAAGGAGGGCAAGAAGCAATCCCCTGGGGAAAGATGTCACATCCATGCCTCTTTCATTAAGAGTTGTTGCCCCCAGGTGCGACGGCACAACTTACAAGCTGAATCCAGGTCCATTATTATCTCAAAGAGCCAAGGCAAGAGCAGCCTCTTCCATGACTGTTGTCTTCTTTCTCTGTGTCTCTATTACCAGAGATCCTAGCAAGCTGTCCAAGGATGCATCTCCAGAGAATGAAAGCAATGCCTTGTCGAAGGGTTTCATGGCTGGAATAACTGGGTTGTTGTAGGTTTTTTGGGCTATATGGCCATGTTCTAGAAGCATTATCTCCTGACGTTTTGCCTGCATCTATGGCAAGCATCCTCAGAGGTTGTGAGACATCACTTCCAGAATGAAAGCACTTTGACACAACTTGCTAATTGCCGTGGCTCAATGCTGTGAGATCCTGGGAGTTGTGGGTGGGAAAAGCATCAGCTTTTGAAACTAGAAATTCCATTCTTTCTACTCTAGAGACCTTCCTTGTCAGTGCTGTATGGCATAAGCCTGCATTGGGATCGATTGTGGAGCACAACTCTTGCGATGAGTGACAGCGTTGCACAGCTGAATGCTCACCCGGACATGTTGGGAAAATCCCAGGACGTTTGCCGTTCTGTGAAAAATATGGAGTTTGGGTCTCTGAGGAAACAGCCAAGTTTAGCCAAAGGCAGTGTGCTTCAATGGCTTAAGTAGCGGCAAACGGACTGTACCGTGTTGCAAACTAAAGAACTTTATTAATTGATTTTGGAATAAACATCACATGAAGGAATCCCTGCAGTCAAGCTAAACGATGGACAAGTTAGGTGAAAATAATAAAGAAGAAGGATGACTTCCCCTCCCATGTATAAGTATGTGAGAGGAAGTCAAAGGCAGGAGGGAGGAAGCTTCCTTTCTGCTTCCCTGGAGACTAGGACGCAATGGAGCCATGGCTTCAAAGTACAAGAAGAAGAGATTCCATCTGAACATGAGGAAGAACTTCCTGACTGTGAGAGCTGTTCAGCAGTGGAACTCTCTGCCCTGGAGTGTGGTGGAGGCTCCTTCTTTGGAAGCTTTTAAACAGAGGCTGGATGGCCATCTGTCAGGGGTGCTCCTCCCTATGACTTCCCCTCACGTATGTATACATGGCCCTCGTGTCTCCTCTCAGCCTTCTCTTCTTCAGGCTAAACATGCCCAGAACATTAAGCCACTCCTCATAGGGCTTGTTCTGCAGACCCTTGATCTGGACACATTCCAGTTTGTCAATATCTCTCTTGAATTGTGGTGCCCAGAATTGGACACAATATTCCAGGTGTGGTCTGATCAAGGCAGAATAGAGCATGGGGAGCTTACTTACTTACTTACTTAGGTGATCCCTCGTAGTCCGAGGATGATGGTCTTCCAAGTTCGGTGTCCTGGCGGTGGATTTGTAGGTGACTGTGGAGGGTTCGTAGGTGACTGTGGAGCATGGGTAGCATGACTTCCCTGGATCGAGGCACTAGGCTCCTCTTGATGCGGGCCAACATCCCATTGACTCTTTTTGCCACCACATCACATTGCGCAGTGTGACTCCATTTCCCTAACTCTAACTGAAAAAGATCTTTGAGTCCTCGTGGACAACAAGTTAAACATGAGCCAACAATGTGATGTGGTGGCAAAAAAAGCCAATGGGATTTTGGCCTGCATCAAGAGGAGCATAGTGTCTAGATCCAGGGAAGTCATACTCCCCATGCTCTATTCCGCTTTGGTTAGACCGCTTTACCTGGAATATTGTGTCCTTTTCTGGGCACCACAATTCAGGAGAGATGTTGACAAGCTGGAATGTGTCCAGAGGAGGGTGACTCAAATGATAAAAGGTCTGGAGAACAAGCCCTATGAGGAGCGGCTTCAAGAGCTGGGCATGTTTAGCCTGAAGAAGAGAAGGCTGAGAGGAGATATGATAGCCATGTATAAATATGTGAGAGGAAGCCACAGGGAGGAGGAGGAGGGAGCAAGCTTGTTTTCTGCTTCCCTGGAGACTAGGACGTGGAACAATGGCTTCAAACTACAAGAGAGGAGATTCCATCTGAACATGAGGAAGAACTTCCTGACTGTGAGAGCCGTTCAGCAGTGGAACTCTCTGCCCCGGAGGGAGTGTGGTGGAGGCTCCTTCTTTGGAAGCTTTTAAGCAGAGGCTGGATGGCCATCTGTCAGGGGTGATTTGAGTGCAATGTTCCTGCTTCTTGGCAGAATGGGGATGGACTGGATGGCCCACGAGGTCTCTTCCAACTCTTTGATTCTATGATTCTACCGTGGAATTGGCAATTGCACATGGGTCAAAAATCCTAGACCGACTTGAAAGGGTCCCCAAGGGCCATCCAGTCCACCCACCTTCTGGCAGGAAGGAGAGCGCCCCCTCTCTGCTGTGGTTCCAGATTTAGTTCTGTCCCAAGTCACTGACAGGTTTCCTGAAGGCATTGATTTATGGCTGTGGCTTTTTAATAGTATTGAACTGTATATTTTTAATATGTGTGTACCCTGCTCTGAAAGCCCTTTTTTAGTGTCTGGTTTACAATGGCAGCAAATAAATGATTTATTTAACATTTAAAAACATGTGTTTTTCAAAGGCGAGATCAAGGGGCGGGGGGGGGGGGAGGTGGACATCCAACGAGGCCGCATTATCCCAGCTGGACGTAATTCCCTTTGACAGCTTTGATTATATCGCTGGTGACAGAAATGACTGGTTCTGTAGAACAAAAGCAAAGGCCATCAAAAAGCTGGTCTTGGCAACGCGGCCAAGATGCTGAAGAGGGGGTGAAGGGGAAAGAAGGGGCGCCGGGTTCTCTGCCCACCGACCGGATGATAGGTTTTGCAAGATATTTAATATATATGGCATCTAATTGTTGTCGGTCTGTGTGCCGTCCTGTGACCGCGACAATTTCCCCAGATCGACAGGCTCTCCGGACATCCACAAAATGGAGGTAGCGATGTGGTGTCATCGGGGAGCCAGTTGGGTTCCATGTTGGGGTTTTGGAGACACAAATGGTTATTCCCATAGCGGAAAGGTTAGCGGAGCGAAACCAAGATAGCCATTAGTCTTAGAATTCTCCCAGGAGTAGAATGGCACCGATTTTGAAGCAATCCATTAAGTCGCGGATACGGGGACCCGATGGGTTTCCGTATCTGCAGTTTAAAGGAGTGAAAATCGCATCCTGGGCGGGCCAGTAGCCATATGCAGCCTGGGAGAGGAAAGGTTCATCCAGAGAGAGGTTAGAGGCAATAAAAAGACACAAAGTAACACTATCGAGAGGAAAAAAGTTACAATTAATTGATACTTTATTGGGGGGATTTGCTACAAACCACGTTCCCAGGAAGCTGGCCCATGTGGGCAGTGGAGAACTGAGGAACTCCCTGGTGCAAGTCAGATCAGCTTGAAAGCAGGGAGTTCTGGGTTCAATCTCAAGAATAAAGGGCAAGTGGCTGAGCCCCCCACAAAAAGATATTCCTGCAGGGAAAGCACCCTCCACTGCTTGACAAAGTACAGTCCTTATCAACATCCACCGGCCCGTTGTTTGCACATTTCCAACCCATTCCGCTTGCCACTGATTCACCTACGTCCTAGGGCTGTGCAATTTTTCGTGAGTGCTCGTAAATCATATCAAATTAGTTCAATTTGTATTTATGATGTGATATTAAATACATGGGCATGGTCCAGGCCAAAAACATAAGAATTGAAATTTACCCAATACTTACTGTATTGTCAAAGGCTTTCATGGCCGGAATCACTGGGTTGTTGTAGGTTTTTCAGTTTTTCTTGCCATGTTCTAGAAGCATTCTCTCCTATGTTTCACCTGCATCTATGACAGGCATCTTCAGAGGTTGCGAGGTCTGTTGGAGACTAGTGTTCTGGTACAGCTGTACCAGGAGCTCCAACTTTATTTTCTTTCTGTTAAAGTTTGCAGTTATAGGGCAGGCCTCCTGTCAGTCATAATTAAGCTTTGGGTCCGCCCCTTGTTCAGGCTTCAGGGAGGGAAAGGAGCCATTTTGGGCATTCTCACACAAGGTAGCTAAGCTATAGGACGTAGACCAGCTCGTCCCGTAGAAAAGCTTCCTTTCTCAATAACCATCCAGGGAAAAAAGGACCATCCAGGGAAACTGAAGTCCAAGGAAAAAGGAGCAACCAGAGAAACTGAGACCTACTAACTCCAGCTGAAATATCTTCAAGCCTCGTCTGGTAGGTCTGCTTGATACCCAGACGCATTTGGAATCGGTAGTAGGACCCACACCGATGAGGCCTAGATAGTAAGCAGCCTGGGAGAGGTTAGAAAGGTTTTTTCCTACAGAGAAGGTTCAGTTGATGAAAGTCAGGTACCAGTCCATTGAGGACTAGACTAAGAAAGCCTTGAAGTGTTGTTTGAACCATTGAAGATTTCTTGTTTGTTCCATAATAAAGACTTTGTTGTTTCATTGAAGACTCTAAAGACCATCACTTCAGAAAAATCCCTGAGAACCTCTCTTTGAGGCTTCCCGCTGGGCTTAAAGTATACATCCTATAGAAAAGACAGTAGCTGTTACAGGCCCAGCGCACGACAGAACAACTAGGAAAAAGGTGTTTGTGTATCTGTTGAATCTCTCTTTTTTTTAAAAAAAATATTGAAGTATTCTAGTAACAATACATCAGTAGGGTGTTAATCATTGACATATTGATTATACCTTAAAAGCCAGAGGGGTAATGGGGGGTGGGGGTGAAGGGGATGGGTAAAGTACCTATCTGCTGGAGGGGGGGGGTGAACGGGGGATCGGGAAGGGTAGGGTGAAACTCGTCTAAGGGAGAAAGGGGGAGGGCTGTGTGTGGTTTGGAAAGTGGGACGTGGAGTGTGTTAGCATTTTTATTTACTCATTGTTTCCCCCATAGTTTTGTTAGTATTAGTGTTGTCCTCCACTGTACTTGTCTTCTGTCTTCTTTTACCTTTTCCCATTCACCATTTCTGTTCTTAATTGTCTTCTAAATATTTCCTGATTGGAGACCAGTCTGTTTTATTACCTCCTGTTGTCTGCTTGGTTCTTATGTATTGCGTCAATGTGTCCATATTCATTATATCCATTAATTTTAGTCTCCAGTCGTCTAACTTTGGAATTTCCTCGTTTTTCCACTTGCTTGCTAATACTAATCTCGCTGCAGTTGGAAAAAGAGCTTGTCTTTATTCTTGTCCACCTCAAAGTCAAAGATTCCTAGTAAGTAATACTCCACTTTCTTTTCTATTTTTAATTTCAATAATTTGGTTGTTATTCCATGTATCTCTGTCCAATTTTTTTTGACTTTTTCGCAAGTCCACCAAAGGTGTAGAAAGGTACCTTTCTTGTCTTTGCACTTCCAGAATCCTTCAGCTATTTTTTTGTAATACTTTGCTAGCTTGCTTGGTGTTAAGTACCATTGGAACATCATTTTGATCCAATTTTCTCTTAAGCTGTATCTGTGGAATCTCCAGGGCGGGAGAAAGCAGTACATGTGAAAAGAACAGTACGTGTGAAAAACATCTTGGGGTCCATGTGGACAACAAGTTAAACATGAGCCAACAATGTGATGTGGAGGCAAACAATGGCAATGGGATTTTGGCCTGCATCAAGAGAAGTATATAATGTCTAGATCCAGGGAAGTCATGCTCCCCATGCTCTATTCTGCCTTAGTTAGACCATACCTGGAATATTGTGTCTAATTCTGGGCACCACAATTGAAGGGAGATGTTGACTCTAAGCTGAAGAAGTCAACCAAAGCCAGCCAGTCCTTTATGTCAGTAAGTAATGATAAAATAAAATGATTGATTGCGTCTGCAAATAGGAATAAATGGGTGTGTCTTGAGGTTCCCTTCCAGCTCAGTAGAGGAAGCCAATGGATGCCAGGAGAGTTTGGATGGTGCCTTTCTGCCCAGAAGAAGGGGGTCAGTCTAGATGTCCCTTGATGGGGTCTGTACTATGATTTCTGTTCTCCACCAAAGCAGAGTAGTGTACGTTTCTCCTTGTCGAAATCCATTTGGTTAATTGTGGTCCAGCCCTCCATTCTGTGCGTGTCCTTTTGGATGCTGACCCTGTCCTCTGGGGTGACACCAACCTTGGGGTCAGTCTCTTGGCAGAGCAGCCTGGGCCCAATGCATTGAGGCAAGGTTTCCAAAGCACAGCCACAAGCTCAGGTTGGCTTGGCTGAAAGAAGCAGGGCTTCCTCCTCCTCCTCCTCCTCTTCTAGATTGCTTCCTCCGCGTTGTAAAGCCTTCCCTCCCCAAGATCTTGGTACTCCAAAAGGCTTTCAAAACTCTCCGTTTGGAGTGGCTTTTAACCCAGGCCCTCAGCATGCACACCGCTGTTTTATTGCTCTGGGTATGAAAACGGCTTTTATGCTGGCGGTATTATTAAATTTTAAAGTGTTGCCTGTTAAGATGTACACATTAGACTTTTCAAGGTTTTAATGTAAGGTTCGCAGCCGTGTTTGCTGCCTTGGCTGAACCCACATCGTCTCGATGCCTCGCTGCGGAGATACCGTTCCACCTTTGGTGCGCATATGTGGCGCCTGAGATTATGTGTCCCCCCCCCCCCCCCAATTCCTTGTAAGATGAACCACTTTATTAGCTGAGCTAATCTTGTTGGAGTGGCCATGGAAGAAGCTGTGGTCGGTGGAGGGGGATTTGGGGAGTCCCCCCCCCCTTATACATAGTTCAAACATCTCTGGCTTGAAGTGGTTTCCTTCCAAAACATTGCCAAAGACATGGGACAAAGGGGGATCCATTAAGCAAAAGGAGAGTGCGGGGAAATTGCACACTCTGCCAGTGTTATTGTAAGCAATGGTAGGAAAGGCCTCTTGAAGCACTGAGTTTGCTGGAAGTACAAAGCCCTTTTTTGGATGGTGGGCAGAGGTTATACATATATCTGCAAACCATGAGAGGCTTGGAAAGAATGGGGAGCAGAGGCAGCTCAGCACAAATGTGAGGAGTGGGTGGGGTGACGGTGACGGGGCGAGTGGTTCCACCTATATGTAGAACTGTAAGTTGCAGGATTTGAACTGTTGTATCATGCCTGATTTTGCCATTTTACCCTGTAAATGTATAGTTGGATTGATTGGTTATTTATAGCTGTCAATCAATGTTGTTTGCACCAGTTGAATGGCTCCTCCTGCTCAATTGTTTGACCCCACCTCTTCCTAGAGAGCAGGACAGTGTTTCCTTTTCCATTCCACCATCAAACTTTCTATCAGATGGACGTGAGAGAGAGACTTGGCTCTGAAGCCCTTGATTAAGTTACCTCTCAGCACCAATTCTGAGGTTCTTACCCTCGAGACTTATGCTTCATGTTCAGATCAACCTGGACGATGTTGAGAAGTCTCAAGCGCCTTCAAACCAGTTCTTTTGGCACCAGAGGAAGGCTTTGTGTCTTCAGACATAGGCCATTTGGACTGGGGTTGTGGACTGCTCTGGCATTCACAGCCATTGAGAAAGAGGGACCTGGAAAAGCTTCTCAGCTGCAAAACTCCTTGGACCCAAGACAATCAGAGACTGTAATGTATATTTTCCTTTACCCCTTTGAAACTTCCAGCTTATTGCCTTAAAGGGATAACTCTTTGCGAACAATAAAACCTATTTTGAGTTATCTACAGTGTTTTGGTCCTTGGGAGTTCCAGTTCTCTAAAGGAAGGCAAGAAGCAATCCCCTGGGGGAAAGATGTCACGTCTATGTCTCTTTCACTAAGAGTTATGGCCCCCAGGCATGACGGCATAAGGAGGTTGGTGAGTATGAATGAGTGAACATATGTGGAGTGAATGCTGAGTAAATGTAAGGTTTCCCCTTTGCGTAACCAATATAGCTATTTATAAAACAATTACTAGGGTCTGTGTGCCTACTTCTTTCTCCGAAAGTGCCCCACTGAAAATGGATTAAATGGTAAGTTCAAAAAGTATTCATGACACTTCTAACTCTAGGATTCTTTGATTGTATGGATGGTTGGGTTCTCTGCCAAGGTCTGGTGCCCGGTGCTCAGAGTCTTTGCTTGTAAGAGGAATCTGGAGATGCCACGGGGGAGAGCCAGAGCCCAGGAGGAATAACATGGGAGAGGAAGAAAGGGAGCGATGCACGCTGATGCTCACGTTGATGGTCCTGTCATCGGCACACTTCTGTCTATGCAAAGGGACCTCTCACCACCTGAGGGACCAAAGATGGAAGCAAAAGCTTTTTGTAGGCAAAGTCTACTTCTTCAAAAGCTTCCTTCCCTGACTTGCCACCAGAATGGGGGACAATGCCTGGCTCGAGAGCAGTACGTGTGAAAAAGATCTTGGAGTCCTCGTGGACAACAAGTTAAACATGAGCCAGGAATGTGATGTGGCGGCAAAAAAAGCCAATGGGATTTTGGCCTGGATCAATAGGAGCATAGTGTCTAGATTTAGGAAGTCATGCTACCCCTCCATTCTGCTTTGGTTAGACCACATCTGGAATATTGTGTCCAATTCTGGGCACCACAATTCAAGAGAGATATTGACTCTAAGCTGGAATGTGTCCAGAGGAGGGCGACTAAAATGATCAAGGGTCTGGAGAACAAGCCCTATGAGGAGCGGCTTAGGGAACTGGGCATGTTTAGCCTGAAGAAGAGAAGGCTGAGAGGAGACATGAGGAGGGCCATGTATAAATATGTGAGAGGAAGCCATAGGGAGGAGGAGGGAGCAAGCTTGTTTTCTGCTTCCCTGGAGATTAGGATGCAATGGAGCCATGGGTTCAAACTACAAGGAAGGAGATTCCATCTGAACACGAGGAAGAATTTCCTGTGAGAGCTGTTCAGCAGTGGAACTCTCTGGCCCAGTGTGTGGTGGAGGCTCCTTTTTTGGAAGCTTTTAAACAGAGGCTGAATGGCCATCTGTCAGGAGTGATTTGAATGCAATATTCCTGCTTCTTTGCAGAATGGGGTTGGACTGGATAATGGCCCATGAGGTCTCTTCCAACTCTTTGATTCTATGATGCTATGATTCTACAGTGGTAGATCTGTGAGGGATGCAGCCTTTGTCCACCCGCCTCTCTCCTCCAGCAGCATTAGGCCTGAGTGGAGGAGGTTGGTGAGTATGAATGATTAACCGTATGTGGAGTGAAAGCTGAGTAAATGTGAGATTTCCCCTTTGTGTAACCAATATAGCTATTTATAAAACAATTACTAGGGTCTGTGTGCCTACTTCTTTCCGAAAGTGCCCCACTGAAAATGGATTAAATGGCAAGTTCAAAAAGTATTCATGACACTTCTAACTCTAGGATTCTTTGATTCCTTGGATGGTTGAGTTCTCTGCCAAGGTCTGGTGCCTGGTGCTCAGAGTCTTTGCTTGCAAGAGGAATCTGGAGAGGCCACGGGGGAGAGCCAGAGGCAAGAGGAATAACATGGCAGAGGAAGAAAGGGAGCGATGCACGCTGATGCTCTTGTTGATGGTCCTGTCATTGACACACTCCTGTCTATGCAAAGGGACCTCTCACCACCTGAGGGACCAAAGATGGAAGCAAAAGCTTTTTGTAGGCAAAGTCTACTTCTTCAAAAGCTTCCTTCCCTGACTTGCCACCCAATCCCTTGGCATATTGATATTCCAGCCCAACAGGGCTAAGGCTTTGAATTCTCCGTTCATGGCCAAGCACTCCTTTCAGTTGCAGAGCAGATCTTGATTGAACTTTGGAAGCAATTCCCAGAGGTCTCCTTCCTTGGATGTCCCCCCAAAAGGGATGGGCAACTCCCTGCTGCTTGTGATGTTCTCACTCCAGGCTGTCCAACTCACTTTCATGGAGGACTCAGCTGAGGAGTGGAACTAGGAGCACCTCACCCATTAGCACTATGGAGAAACTAACCAAAACAAAGTCTATACTGGCTTGGTCAACGCCCAGGATAGAAAGGACCACGGAGGATGCGGCTGGTTCTGGACATCCATTGAGAAGTGGGCTACAGAATCAAAATACAAATGAACAATCACAGAGGCAGCAGAAATATACAATACCAGAAAACCACACTATTATTATTATTATTATTATTATTATTATTATTATTAGCTGTCCCTTGCCACACGTTGCCACACATAGTATTTTCTCTTTGTCATGGGGGTTCTGTGTGGGAGGTTTGGCCCAATTCTATCATTGGTGGGGTTCAGAATGCCCTGTGATCATAGAATCATAGAATCAAAGAGTTGGAAGAGACCTCATGGGCCATCCAGTCCAACCCCCTGCCAAGAAGCAGGAATATTGCATTCAAATCACCCCTGACAGATGGCCATCCAGCCTCTGCTTAAAAGCTTCCAAAGAAGGAGCCTCCACCACACTCCGGGGCAGAGAGTTCCACTGCTGAACGGCTCTCACAGTCAGGAAGTTCTTCCTAATGTTCAGATGGAATCTCCTCTCTTGTAGTTTGAAGCCATGGCTCCATTGCGTCCTAGTCTCCAAGGAAGCAGAAAACAAGCTTGCTCCCTCCTCCCTGTGGCTTCCTCTCACATATTTATACATGGCTATCATGTCTCCTCTCAGCCTTCTCTTCTTCAGGCTAAACATGCCCAGTTCCCTAAGCCGCTCCTCATAGGGCTTGTTCTCCAGACCCTTGATCATTTTAGTCGCCCTCCTCTGGACACATTCCAGCTTGTCAATATCTCTCTTGAATTGTGGTGCCCAGAATTGGACACAATATTCCAGATGTGGTCTAACCAAAGCAGAATAGAGCATGGGGAGCAGGACTTCCCTAGATCTAGACACTAGGCTCCTATTGATGCAGGCCAAAATCCCATTGGCTTTTTTTGCCGCCACATCACATTGTTGGCTCATGTTTAACTTGTTGTCCACGAGGACTCCAAGATCTTTTTCACACGTACTGCTCTCGAGCCAGGCGTCCCCCATTCTGTATCTTTGCATTTTCGTTTTCCGTGATTGTAGGTGAACTATAAATTCCAGCAACTACAACTCCCAAATGTCAAGATTCTATTTTCCCCAAACTCCACCAGTGTTCACATTTGGGCATATTGAGTATTCGTGTAGAGATTGGGTCCTGATCCATCATTGTTTGAGTCCACAGTGATCTCTGGATATAGGTGAACTACAACTCTAAAACTCAAGGTCCATGCCCACTGAACCCTTCCAATAGTTTTTGTTGGTCATGGGAGAACTGTGTGCCAAGTTTGGTTCAATTCCAACGTTGGTGGGGTTCAGAATGCTCTTTGATTGTAGGTGAACTATAAATCCCCGCAACTACAACTCCCAAATGACAAAATCATTTTTTTGAGTGAAGGACATACATTGGGTTGTTAGGTGTCTTGTGTCCAAATTTGGTGTCAATTCGTCCAGTGGTTTTTGAGTTCTGTTCATCCCACAAACAAACATTACATTTTTATTTATATAGATTATTATTATTAGAAACACAATAAGATGAGTCCATAGCAAACAAGGTCACTCTGCTGGCTGTTGTATTGGATCACACATCAGACACTTCCCAAGTGCCTAGGACTGTGTGATGTATTGGTGAATAATGTGTGCAGATCCCAGTAAGGTGGCCTTTTGCAGCTGGCAGGTGGTAATCTTGTCAGTGCCAATTGTGTTTAAGTGCAGGCCAAGGTCTTGCCGATCACCACTGGGACCCCCTTGACTGGCTTGTGCCAGAGTCTTTGCAGTTCTATCCTTAAATCCTCATATCGTGTCAGCTTTTCCTGTTGTTTCTCTGCAATCGCACTGTCACCTGGGATTGCGACATCAATGATCCATACTCAGTTGAAACATTCCCACCTAGCTCCAGCAGACAAGAGTCCTTTGTCCCACCATGGTAATTCCACAGATATATAAACCCTTTTTTCTAGTTCCAACAAACCTCACTACCTCTGAGTATGCTTGCCATAGATGCAGGCGAAACGTCAGGAGAGAATGCCTCTAGACCATGGCCATACAGCCCGGAAAAACCTACAACAACCCAGATCCATACTTTGTTTTTTCCCACGATCGTGAGGTCAGGAGTATTGTGCTCCAAAACTCTGTCTGTCTGGATTCGGAAGTCCCAGAGTAGCTTGACATGTTCATTCTCTGTAACTTTTTCCAGCTTGTGATCCCACCAGTTCCTTGTGGCAAGCAGATGGTCTTTGTGGCACAAGTACCAATGAATCATCTGAACAACGGTGTTGTGCCTCTGCTTGGAGTCTGTCTGTTGATCTTCGTGCAGCAGCTGAGGATGGGATCTATTGCTTCATCTGCTTCCTTGCAGAGTCTACGCTTGGGATCTCTTGTTGACTTTTCAATACTGGATTTGATGGCATTGGTTCTCATGGCTTGTTCTTGGGCTGCCAGAATCAGGCCCTCCTTCATCTCCTTTTTCCAAGTTCCATTTGTGAGCCACAGCTATGTTTCTTCTTCTTCTTCTTCTTCTTCTCCTTCTCCTTCTTCTCCTTCTTCATCATCATCATAATCATCATCATCATCATGATCATCATCATCATCATCATCATGTTTTTAATAAAAGAAAATTATGATATATTTTTGTGGTCTTCTAATGAATTACAAACTTTTTTTGGTGGGACGGGGTTTACCATGACTCAATGAAGTCTCCTTCTCTGGAGGTTTTTAAGCAGAGGCTGGATGGACATCCACTGGGAGGGCTTGGATGATGTTTCCTTTCAGCAGAATGGGGCTGGACTAGACCAGTGTTTCTCAACCTGGGGGTCGGGACCTCTGAGGGGGTCGCGAGGGGGTGACAGAGGGGTCACCAAAGACCATCAGAAAACACAGTATTTTCTGATGGTCATGGGGATTCCATGTGGGATGTTTGAGCCAATTCTATCATTGGTGGAGTTCGGAATGTTCTTTCATAATAATGAACTATACATCCCAGCAACTACAATTCCCAAATGTCAAGATCTATTTTCCCCAGATTCCTTACTTAGGCGATCCCTCGTTGGACGAGTAAGATGGTCTTCCTTAATGACTATTTTTGTGGGTTTATAGGTGGCTGTGGAGCCCTATTCTTGACCCGCATCTTCTCCCACAGTGAGGACATCGGTTTCCAGGTGGAAGGCGGTCCCGGTCGGGGTTGGCTTGACATGCCTTCCTCCTGGAACGTTTCTCTCTTTCACCCTCCACTCGTGCCTTCTCGAATTCTGCAGCACTGCTGGTCACAGCTGACCTCCAGCTGGAGCGGTCAAGGGCCAGGGCTTCCCAGTTCTCAGTGTCTATGCCAGAGTTTTTGAGGTTGGCTTTGAGCCCATCTTTCAATCTCTTTTCCTGCCCACCAACAATCCGTTTTCCATTCTTAAGTTCAGAGTAGAGCAACTGCTTTGGGAGACAGTGGTCAGGCATCCGGACAATGTGGCCGGTCCAGCGGAGTTGATGGCAGAGGACCATTGCTTCAATGCTGGTGGTCTTTGCTTCCTCCAGCACGCTGACGTTTGTCCACTTGTCTTCCCAAGATATTTGCAGGATTTTCCGGAGGCAGCGCTGATGGAATCGTTCCAGGAGTTGCATGTGACGTCTGTAGACATTCCCCAGACTCCACCAGTGTTCACATTTGGGCATATTGAGTATTCGTGCCAAGTTTGGTCCAGATCCACCATTGCATGAGTCCACAGTGCTCTCTGGATATAGGTGAATTACAACTCCCAAACTCAAGGTCAATGCCCATCAAACCCTTCCAGTGCTTTCCATTGGTCATGGGAGCCAAGTTTGGTTCAAATCCATTGCTGGTGGAGTTCAGAATGTTCTTTGATTATAAGCGAACTATAAATCCCAGCAATTACACCTCCCAAATTACAAAATCAATCCTCCCCCAACCCCACTATCATTCACATTTGGGTGTATTGGGTATTTGTGCCCAGTTTGGTCCAGTGAATGAAAATGCATCCTGCATATCACATATTTACATTATGATTTATAACAGTAGTAAAATGACTGTTATGAAGTAGCAACGAAAACAATGTTATGGTTGGGGGTCACCACCACATGAGGGACTGTATTCAGGGGTCACGGCATTAGGAAGGTGGAGAACCAGAATTGTGTCCAATTCTGGGCACCACAATTCAAGAGAGATATTGACAAGCTGGAATGTGTCCAGAGGAGGGCGACTAAAATGATCAAGGGTCTGGAGAACAAGCCCTATGAGGAGCGGCTTAGGGAACTGGGCATGTTTAGCCTGAAGAAGAGAAGGCTGAGAGGAGAGATGATAGCCATGTATAAATATGTGAGAGGAAGCCACAGGGAGGAGGAGGGAGCAAGCTTCCTTTCTGCTTCCTTGGAGACTAGGACGCAATGGAACAATGGCTTCAAACTACAAGAGAGGAGATTCCATCTGAACATTAGGAAAAACTTCCTGACTGTGAAAGCCGTTCAGCAGTGGAACTCTCTGCCCCGGAGTGTGGTGGAAGCTCCTTCTTTGGAAGCTTTTAAGCAGAGGCTGGATGGCCATTTGTCCGGGGTGATTTGAATGCAATATTCCTGCTTCTTGGCAGGGGGTTGGACTGGATGGCCCATGAGGTCTCTTCCAACTCTTTGATTCTATGATTCTATGAACCACTGGACTAGACAGTCTTTGGGGTCTCTTCCAACTCTGCGATGCTATGTGCCCCCACCTGCAACAATGTTGGGGAATGCTTCCGAGGCGCTTGGCGGAATCCTCCTTGCTGGAAAGCCTCCTTGCGCTCTCCCTCCGGCGAGTCCTGAGCATGGAACAGTGGAAAGAGGTTCTGGAGTTAAACCTCTGCTTAGAGGAAAGCCCCGGGGCTTACAGGAAACAAACAATCGGAGCGTGTTTGCATTCCAAGCCAATTCTTCAGTTTTAGAAGAAATCCCACCGGAAACTCAAGGTGCCTGCCTTCTGCTAGGAAATCCTTGTTTTGCAGCAGCCTTCAAATCCCAGCCTGCCGTTTCCAAGACTTTTCCAATTCCGGTTTGCCTCTGAGCTGCGGTCCAAAGAGTCAAAAACAGGGATGTGCACAGAATCGATATTCTTCTGTTGATGCCGGCTGTTGCGTGGTGCATGGAAATCACAAGAGAGACAGCACAGTGCCGTGATTTGAATGTTGGACTCTGTCCGGGAGACCAAGGTTTGAATCCTTGCTCAGAATGGGCAGGCCATTCTCTCTCAGCCTGGGAATCATAGAATCATAGAATCAAAGAGTTGGAAGAGACCTCCTGGGCCATCATCCAGTCCAACCCCATTCTGCCAAGAAGCAGGAATATTGCATTCAAATCACCCCTGACAGATGGCCATCCAGCCTCTGCTTCAAAGCTTCCAAAGAAGGAGCCTCCACCACACTCCGGGGCAGAGAGTTCCCCTGATGAATGGCTCTCACAGTCAGGAAGTTCTTCCTCATGTTCAGATGGAATCTCCTCTCTTGTAGTTTGAAGACAGCAAGGTCTTAACACATTGGCCAAGGAAGTCTTGTTTTAAGGGCCAACGTGGTGCTTTGGTTTCAGGATGGGTTTGAGACCCCAAGAGATCAGGGTTCAAATTCCTACTCAGCCAGGGAAACTGACTTTGAGCAAGTGACACAGATTTATTATTATTATTTACTAGCTTGGGGACCTGGCACTGCCCGGGTAATTTGAGAAAGGCATTGTGTGCCAAGATTAGTCTTTATCAGTTATTTATGTGGCTTGCAGTGCTCTCAGGAAGTTAGTGAAGATGATGCGAGTCCCATTGTCCATGGTCCATCGTCCTCCAATCAGCACCGGAATGTAGAGTGGATCACGGGGGCTCTGTGTGTCAAGTTTGGTCTTGATCAGTCATTGGATGAGTGTCACAGTATTCTCAGGAAGTGAGTGAAGGCACTTCAGGCCCTTTTGCAGCTATTGGTTTAGGGACCGCCTTTTTTCCTGGGTTGAGATTTCCATTTTGGAATCTTCCTTTCCTCCTTCAGCAGGGAAGAAAGCTTCAGATGTGCTGTTGGTCAAGCAGGTACTCTGAGAAAAAACATTATAAGAACTATTGAGCTATATAGAAGCATATTGAGATTTAGATAGAGAAGCTATTGAGCACTATAGAGATAGATATATAGAATAGGTATTGAGTTATATACTTCATCTCCCAAGCTAACCTTGAGCTATAGTTAGGGGGAAAAAACCTGCTTTTTTCTAAACTATAGCAGCTCAGGGTTAGGGTGAAAAGATCCCAGGATTTCCTTCTGCCTTTTGGGGAAACGTTATCTCATTAACTAAAGGAAAGGACCCTTACTTTGGCCACATCATGAGGAGACAACAAAGCCTAGAGAAGGGAATGATGCTGGGGAAATGATGCTGGCCAAAACTAACAAAATGAAGTTCAACAGTGACAAATGCAAGATACTCCACTTTGGCAGAAAAAATGAAATGCAAAGATACAGAATGTGGGACGCCTGGCTCGAGAGCAGTACGTGTGAAAAAGATCTTGGAGTCCTCGTGGACAACAAGTTAAACATGAGCCAGGAATGTGATGTGGCGGCAAAAAAAGCCAATGGGATTTTGGCCTGCATCAATAGGAGCATAGTGTCTAGATCTAAGGAAGTAATGCTACCCCTCTATTCTGCTTTGATTAGACCACATCTGGAATATTGTGTCCAATTCTGGGCACCACAATTCAAGAGAGATATTGACAAGCTGGAATGTGTCCAGAGGAGGGTGACTAAAATGATCAAGGGTCTGGAGAACAAGCCCTATGAGGAGCGGCTTAAGGAGCTGGGCATGTTTAGCCTGAAGAAGAAAAGGCTGAGAGGAGATATGATAGCCATGTATAAATATGTGAGAGGAAGCCACAGGGCGGAGAGAGCAAGCTTGTTTTCTGCTTCCCTGGAAACTAGGACGCGGAACAATGGCTTCAAACTACAAGAGAGGAGATTCCATGTGAACATGCGGAAGAACTTCCTGACTGTGAGAGCCGTTCAGCAGTGGAACTCTCTGCCCCGGAGGGAGTGTGGTGGAGGCTCCTTCTTTGGAAGCTTTTAAGCAGAGGCTGGATGTCCATTTGTCAGGGGTGATTTGAATGCAATATTCCTGCTTCTTGGCAGAATGGGGTTGGACTGGATGGCCCAGGAGGTCTCTTCCAACTCTTTGATTCTATGATTCTATGAAAGTGGAAGGCAAAAGGAAGAGGGGCCGACCAAGGGCAAGGTGGATGGATGGCATCCTTGAAGTGACTGGACTGACCTTGAAGGAGCTGGGGGTGGTGACGACCGACAGGGAGCTCTGACATGGGCTGGTCCATGAGGTCATGAAGAGTTGGAGACGACTGAACGAATGAACAAGGAAAGGAAAGAAAGATCATCTCTATTGTTTCACCAATTGCCTGTTTTGTTTGTAACTTTAACAAGCTGTGCCAAGTCTGCAAGGACTTTGAGAAAGAAATATTCTGTTTGGATGTTCAAAGCCTGTAGTAGCCTCAGTTGCTGGAAATCTCAAGCTTCGAAAGAAAGACCCCTGCGGTCCGCCCAGAAAAAGAGAGAAGCACATCTTAGTTTATTTTTATAGGGTCTGGGTGTGATGGCACACTATGATTCTGTGACTCTAATGCTGGGATTTCCCCAAGGATTTCAGAAGGATAGGGTCCTCCTGTGTATATGTGCAGACATTGAAATCAGTGGGATTGATATGCATGGAAGGAATATGGCTCAGATTCAGCTGGTGCTTTTCCACCCTTCATGCTTATGCTGCGAAGAAATTTAAAAGAATTTCGGAAAGACATAATTGCACCAAGCTGGAATCACCTGGGAGGTGAAAGAGCTGCTGCATTGAGATTGTGGAAGAGGGGGGGAGAGAGAGAGAAAGAGAAGGTTTCCTCTCCAGCTGTTTCCAGCGGTTCCTCCCTCCCTCTCTCCCTCCCTCTCCTTCTCTCTCTTTCTTCTCTTTCTCTCTCTCCATCGATCCATTGCTGCTTCTGGAGAAAATCCTGCTGAGTCAAGCGGCAGAGAAGGCCCGGCTCCAGCTGCCAGGGGGACCGCAGGAGTGGACTTTATTAGGGAAGTAATTAAGCTCCTCTTAATAGATAACGGGGTACACAAGGATAATTATCATTAATGGCAGTAAATGCTGAGACTCCTGCTTGGCACCAGGACTGGACGGAGTCGCTGGCCCCTTTTCTTCAGGCAGGAGCCCAGAAAGGCCAGAAAGGGGAGGCTTTTGGGTAGCACCCTTGCATCTTAGGACCCTTCTACACTGCCATATAAAATCCAGATTATCTACTTGGCAGTGTATTTATTTATTTCATTCACTTATACCCCGCCCTTCTCACCCCGGGGGGGACTCAGGGCGGCTTACAGGGGAGGGCACAATTAGATGCCCGAACACATAACAAGTAATACAAAAAATAACAATTCAACACTTAAATTAAAACATCAATACATAGTAAAATCCTAAAAACCTAAAAACAATCTCATGTCAGGGTCCATATATCAGAGTCCGTAAGTCAGTTCTGCTCCATTTGTCTTTGTCCATTTCCAGGTCCTTGAGTTAATTGTCAGGGTGACCAAAAGCTTGGTCCCACATCCAGGTCTTTAGTCTTTTCCTAAATGCTAGGAGGGAGGTCGCCGATCTAATTTCCCCGGGGAGTGAGTTCCACAGGCGGGGGGCCACCACTGAGAAGGCCCTGCTTCTCGTCCCCGCCAGCCTCGCTTGAGAGACTGGCGGGGTCGAGAGCAGGGCCTCCCCAGAAGATCTTAAACTTCGAGGTGGGACGTAGAGGGAGATCCGTTCGGACAAATACACTGGGCCGGAGCCGTATAGGGTTTTATAGGTCAAGACCAGCACTTTAAATTCTGCTCGGAATTGGATTGGCAGCCAGTGGAGCTGACGCAACAGGGGGGTGGTGTGCTCCCTGTACGTCGCTCCGGTGAGCAACCTGGCTGCTTCTCGCTGGACTAGTTGCAGTTTCCGAGCAGTCTTTAAAGGCAACCTGTGTAGACTCATATAACCAAGTTCAAAGCAGATAATGTGGATTATCTGCTTTCAAAATCTGGATTATATGGCACTGTGGAAGGAGACACTGGGTCGGGACTCCGGGGGGCGGGATTTCAAGGGGTTGTCAGAGAGGTCACCTGTTGTAGCTGAGCTATTTTCTGAAGATGAGGATGATGGGATTCAGCTTCCTGGCTCTTTGTCTGTGCCTCAAATCTCTGGGCCTGCTTCTGTGGCTCCCACAGACAGTGCAGTGTCAACACAGTCTTTCCCAGCAGAAAGGAATTTTAACGAAGGAGATAGCGAGCAGGTGTCTTCCCACGCTGATACCGAAAGTGTAGACAGTGACTTGACCCGGCAAGCTTGTCTTGATCTGCGGGTCAGGCGGAGTTCTCATCTGGCCAGCAGACGAGAAACCAGCTTGGTGAAAGGTCATCGCAATGCTTTTATGATGATGAGAGCCCAATGATTTCATGTTAGAAAGGTATTTAGGCCTCTTGCAAACCCCGAGAAAGTGTCAGTTCAACGTAGCTTACTAGCCTGAAAGCTTCATGGAATAACCTTAGCCTGGGAAGCAGTACGCTTGGGATTTCTTGGATGGTGATTCATGGGGCAATTGTTTCATTGCTTGTACCTGGGACTCTGAGTTGAACTTTGCCAATAGGATTGTGTTTCCTGCTTTTACCAGAAGATCTTTGGAAATATATTCCGCATTTAACTTAATCTTTGGAACTTTGCAATGCTTATTCTTTATTTTGACTCTTACAATTCATAAGAGTAGTTATGAAGTAGCAATGAAAATAATGTTATGGTTGGGGTTCACACAAACAACACAAGGAACCGTATTAAGGGGTTGCAGCATTAGGAAGGTTGAGCAACACCGGTCTAAATGCAGCCGTAGTCTTTCTTTCCCCCACTGCTGCCACCCTCCACTTTCATGAGCATTACTTTCATTTGCACGGAGTCCCGTCGTCTCATAATATCCCCAAAGGTATCATTAAAACGCAGGGATTGGAATTTTGAAATTGCTGGTGTATAACCTAGAGTTACGCATCTGTAACCGATTCAAATTCCCATTTCCTACAAGCGTATGATCGTAAATGTCTCCCAATTGTGCATGAGCTCCTGTGAGTGAGAGAGATGCATGCTCCCATCCATAGAGGGTGATGATGATGATGATATTTATATGTCTTTTTTTCTCTCTTAAAGAGATTGAAAGCAGTGTTGGCGAGAGGAGTATGGCAATGTCAGCTTGCTGCATCACAATCGTCAGGAGAATAGACCTCCTTTATTCCCATTGGCTTGTTGCACATAATAAAGCCAAATTGTAGGGTTTCAGGAGCAGAGGCTGGATGAGTGGTCATCTGTTGAGAGGGCCTGGATGGTGTCTTCCTGGGGGTTAGACTTGGAGGGCCAGGTGGGTCTCTTTCAATGCACAGTTCTATCTATATATATAAATTTGTTAGGGGCATCCAACGAGGAAACAAAACTCAAAAACCCCCCAACGAAACTTAACCAAAATTCCCATGCCCATAACACAACCCACAAGGTACAAACATATCTACTCAAAATGAAAAACAACACAACAACACACTCACAAAACGGCAAAACAACAAAACTAAAAAAACCCAACGAAACTTAACCAAAATCCCCGTGCCCATAACACAACCCACAAGGTACAAACATATCTACTCAAAATGAAAAACAACACAACAACACACTCACAAAACGGCAAAACAACAAAACTCAAAAATCCCCCAACGAAACTTAACCAAAATCCCCGTGCCCATAACACAATCCACAAGGTACAAACATACCTACTCAAAATGAAAAACAACACAACAACACACTCACAAAACGGCAAAACAACAAAACTCAAAAATCCCCCAACGAAACTTAACCAAAATCCCCGTGCCCATAACACAACCCACAAGGTACAAACATATCTACTCAAAATGAAAAACAACACAACAACACACTCACAAAACGGCAAAACTCAAAAATCCCCCAACGAAACTTAACTAAAATCCCCGTGCCCATAACACAACCCACAAGGTACAAACATATCTACTCAAAATGAAAAACAACACAGCAACACACTCACAAAACGGCAAAAGAACAAAACTCAAAAAAACCCCAACAAAACTTAACCAAAATTCCCATGCCCATAACACAACCCACAAGGTACAAACATATCTACTCAAAATGAAAAACAACACAACAACACACTCACAAAACGGCAAAACAACTGAGCATGCGCATTGGCGCCCAGCCGCAAGTTCCCTGGCGCACGCACATGGCCTTCCGGCCAACGTTCCCTCTGCGGAAACCATGCCCACTCCAAGCCCCGCCGCGCCGCTTCCCGCACACACACACCCCCTGCGGCACACACACGCGCAACCCCACGCTCCATCACTCCCCCTGCCGCCGCATACACACACACAACCCCACTCCCCCCGCCGCCACACACACACGCAACCCCACGCTCCATCACTCCCCCCACCACCGCACACACACGCAACCCCACTCCCCCTGCCGCCGCACACACACACGCAACCCCACGCTCCATCACTCCCCCCCGCTGCCGCACACACACACGCAACCCCACACTCCATCACTCCCCTGCCCCAATCTTACCTCCTTTTACTTCAGGCCACCTCCAAACCCCACCCCGCCCCTTCCCGCCCTGTCAAAATCTAGGAAAGACAGGAAGGAAGGAAAGAAGGAAGAAAGAGAACGGGAGGTAAAGAAAAAGGGGGAAGGAAGGAAAGTTAGAGGAAGAAGAAAAGGAAAGATGGAAGGAAAGAAAAGAGAGACAGCAGAAGAGAAAGAAAAAGGGGGAAGGAAGGAAAGAGATAGAGAAAGAAGAGGAGAAGGAAAGATGGGAAGGAAGGTAGGTAGGAAGGAAGGAAGGAAGGAGGGAGGGAGGGAAAGAAGGAGAGAAAGAGGGAAGATTGGCCACAGCAACACGTGGCGGGTAAAGGTTGTTATTTCTATTATTATTATTATTATTATTATTATTATTATTATTATTATTATGCTATTATTCCTATGAATAATAGTCCAGATATCTACCTCAACTTTGATAAGTTTTACTATAGGCCACAGCAACGCGTGGCAGGGCACAGCTAGTGATTCTATAGAATGCTTCTTATCTAAGTCTACCTAACGGCGCTCCATGCTGTCATGCCGGCCACATGACCTTGGAGGTGTCTATGGACAATGCTGGCTCTTTGGCTTAGAAATGGAGATGAGCACCACACCCCATAGTCAGACATGACTGGACTTCATGTCAGGGGACTACCTTTACCTTTATGCAACTGAACTGGTGCCTGCAACAAAGATGGAAAACGAAAGGCAGAAATTGCAACAGGCACCACCACACACAAGATGATGGACAAAGGGCAAACGACAAGGTCTGGCCCAAGGCAAGGCTGTGAGGGGATCTGAGATACACACAACCTCACACACACAGGGCCACGCAGAGGGAAGCCATCACTGTATATTATATTTTGTCTTTACTGCCTCCAGTAAAGACAGTAAAGATGTTTCTTTTGCTGCCACCAATTGCTTCATACTTTACTTAGGCAATCCCTCGTAGTCTGAGGATGATGGTCCTCCAAGATCAGTGTCCTGGGGGTGGGTTCGTAGGTGGCTGTGGAGCCCTATTCTTGACCTGCATCTTCTCCCACAGTGAGGGCATCGGTTTCCAGGTGGGAGGTGGTCTCGGTCGGGGTTGGCTTGACACACCTTCCTCTTGGCATGTTTCTCTCTTTCACCCTCCATTCATGCCTATTCAAAATCTGCAGCACTGCTGGTCACAGCTGACCTCCAGCTGGAGCGTTCAAGGGCCAGGGCTTCCCAGTTCCCAGTTTCTATGCCAGTATTTTTAAGGTTGGCTTTGAGGCCATCTTTCAATCTCTTTTCCTGTCCTCCAACATTCCGTTTTCCATTCTTGAGTTCGGAGTAGAGCAGCTGCTTTGGGAAACGGTGGTCGGGCATCCGGACAACATGGCCGGTCCAGCGGAGTTGATGGCAGTTTTCCATGTTCCATTTTTAGGATGGTGTCTTCAGCCTTGCCAGACCTTAATATGTCTCAGAGAGACCCCAATCAACCACCACTGTCTTCTTATTAATGACACAGAATCCTAGAATCCTGGAAAAAAAACCTTGAAGGCCATCCAATCCAACCCTCCTCTGCCAGGCATGAAGATACAATCCAATCTCTTCAGACAGGTGGACATCCAACCAGAAAAGGAGACGCTGATAGACTCCAGATATCATATTCCGTCTTACTATCAGGAGTTGTACATAATTAACAGTAAGCTCATTTTACACTTAGATGGGTATTTTTATGGGGTTGTTGCTGATGCTGTTACAGTGACCAGGATTCTCCATTGATCTGTGATCGGCCACAAGTGATAGCCTGTAGCAGAAGTAGTAGTAGCACCTCATGGCAATTCCATTACTGATGGACTATTTCCCCACTGCCAGACACAATGAGCTGATCAAAGTGCATCTCAACAGAAGATACAAAAGGTTTGTGTGTGGTTGGTTATAGCAACATGATCATATTCCCTTCCTATGTTCACCACCAGCCATCAATTGGATCACAGAGATGGCATTGCAGCATAATGATGGGTTCTGGGAATGGGCAGAGGGCAGCCAAGGCAGATTTCCACTTCTCAGACCACATTTTTGGAGTCTTTGTGGAAAACAAGTTGACCATGAGCCAAGAGTGTGATGCAACAGCTCAAAAAGAAAATAGGGCTGCATCCAAAGGTCTCTAGTGTCTGGATTAAGGGAAGTCCTGGTGCCTCTCTCTTCTGCTTTTGTTAGACCTTGTTACCTGGAATAATAGCCTTGTGTCCAATTCTGGGCCTCACAATTCAAGAGGGATATTGACTCCAAGCTGGAAGGGGTCCAAAGAGGGTGACTGAAAGGACCAAAGGCCTGGAGACCAAGAATCCCTCTGAGAATGCCTTAAAGACCTGGGGATGTTTAGCTTGAAGAAGAGAAGGTTGAGAGAAGACATGCTTGGATATGTGAAAGGATGTCATAAGGAGAAGAGAGCAGATTTCCTTTCTGCTGCTCTGGAAACTAGGACTCAATGGAGCCATGGGTTCAGATCCTTGGAAAGGAGATTCCACCTGAACATTATTAGGAAGAACTTCCTGACCATAAGATGAGCTGTTCATCAGTGGAATGCTCCACCTCAGAGTGTGGTGGAACCTGCTTCCTTGGAGGATTAGAAACAGAGACTGGATGGCATGCATGAATTGTGCTTTTTCTGCAAGGCAGGGGGTTGGACTAGATCAGTGGTTCTCAACCTGTGGGTCCCAACTTGTAGGGTGTCTTCAACCTGTGGAGGAAGACACCCTACAGAGGCAGTCGGAAGCTTTTGTTCAGTGAGGAACATCTGCATTATGACCAAGATTTGGAAGTGGAGTTGAAGATGAGCAGACCATTTTGGTCAAGGTACTCCACAACAGAATCATAGAATAATCATAGAGTTGGAAAAGACCACAAGGACCATCTAGTCCAGTGGTTCTCAAGCTGTGGGTTGCCAGGTGTTTTGGCCTTCACCTCCCAGAAATCCTAAGAGCTGGTAAACTGGTTCTGGGCGTTGTAGGACAAAACACCTGAGGACCCACAGCTTGAGAACCACTGGACTAGATGGTCCTTGTGGTCTCTTCCAACTCTATGATTATTCTATGATTCTGTTGTGGAAGGCCTTGGCCAAAATGGTCTGCTCATCTTCAACTCCGCTTCCAAATCTTGGTCAAAATGCAGATGTTCCTCACTGAGCAAAAACTTCCGACTGCCTCTGTAGGGTGTCTTCCTCCACAGTCACTTTCCACGAAGGCATTCTTGGGGTGCGATTGGGACTGCAAGGTGGGTCAGGGGCCCCAATGGGCCAGAGGGCAGCCATTCTGCAGTCTATGGATGAACCTCTGCAAGACGCAGCTGGTGAAGCCGGGAGATAAATCTGCGCTAATTGGCAAATGGAATCGTACTGTAACTTTATTCTAACAAGAGTTCTCAGTAGGGATGCTTTAATGAAACAATTATTCTTTCCAATAAAATAACAATTAGTGGCTGGGACTGAGCTAATTGTTGCTAACCTGGAGCAGTGAAACACGCAGAGACGGACGGAGACGAGGCACATATTGCCGAAAGAGGAGTGGCGTATCATCAAAAGACATTGTCCGGAGGGATCTTCCGCATCCGGAGGGGGGAGAAAGGGACTCGGTGGTCATGAATCGCAAGGGATTTCCCGAGGAAAGGTCCAAAGGACGCAAGTGGAGGGCAGAAGATCTGCATGTCTCACTTTCAAGCCATCACTCCCGTGAAGGTTAGGACTCAAACTAGTCCAAAATTGAGAAAACCCATTGAATCAGTAAGATTCTCCTCTGTGTTGACTGAGCATTCAAATATGGATTCAATGAGCCCAGTCTGATTAGGACTAACCAATTGGGAATAGGCAACTGACCCATTGATTCAAGGGCTATTCACCAGTTGGGGATAAGCAATAAATCCAATTATTCAAGGGCTATTCTCCAGTTGAGAATGACCAAGACCAATTGATTCAAGGCCTCTTCTCCTGTTGAGAATGACCAAGACTCACTGATTCTTCTCCAGTTGAGAATGACCAAGACTCATTGATTCAAGGCCTCGTCTCCTGTTGAGAATGACCAAGACCCATTGATTCAAGGCCTCTTCTCCTGTTGAGAATGACCAAGACTCACTGATTCTTCTCCAGTTGAGAATGACCAAGACTCATTGATTCAAGGCCCCTTCTCCTGTTGAGAATGACCAAGACTCGCAGATTCTTCTCCAGTTGAGAATGACCAAGACTCATAGATTCAAGGCCTCTTCTCCAGTTGAGAATGACCAAGACTCATAGATTCAAGGCCTCTTCTCCTGTTGAGAATGACCAAGACTCACTGATTCTTCTCCAGTTGAGAATGACCAAGACTCATTGATTCAAGGCCTCTTCTCCTGTTGAGAAGGCTGAGAGAAGATATGATAGCCATGTATAAATATGTGAGAGGAAGCCACAGGGAGGAGGGAGCAAGCTTGTTTTCTGCTTCCTTGCAGACTAGGACGCGGAACAATGGCTTCAAACTACAAGAGAGGAGATTCCACCTGAACATTAGGAAGAACTTCCTGACTGTGAGAGCCATTCGGCAGTGGAACTCTCTGCCCCGGAGTGTGGTGGAGGCTCCTTCCTTGGAAGCTTTTAAGCAGAGGCTGGATGGCCATCTGTCAGGGGTGATTTGAATGCAATATTCCTGCTTCTTCGCAGGGGGTTGGACTGGATGGCCCATGAGGTCTCTTCCAACTCTTTGATTCTAGGATTCTAATGTTACACCATTAAGCTGTATCTCTGGCTTTGGAGAGGGATTGGCTGCTGACTGCTGGAAGAGCACTTTGGTTTTCTCAATGTTTAATGACAGGCTAAGCTTCTCGTATGCTTCTGTGATGTCATCCATGCGCATTCAGAAGAAGACCTACAAGCCACTCTAAACACCTTTGCAGAAGCAATTCCGCAGTGTAGCTGCACCCTCAGATGGCTTCTAGGGAGAGTTGAGGCTTGATTTGTCTTGGGAGCCACATCTTTGCCCAAAAGATAAATAGATGAGCCCTGGAACAAATCAAGACTGAGCTGCTGCCAGAAGCCAAAGTGACTAAACAGAAGTAATTGCATTCTTCCAGATGCCAATACGCAAAACATGTGCTGCTGATAGCACAGACATCTTGCCCTTGGGTCCGTCGCTTAACGCATGCAGAATAATATATATATTTGAAAAAATAAAATAAAGTCAAAGCGCTTATCCTAATGTGAGTCGTAGCAGTTTCATTTGCGAACTGAGAAGAGGGCAAAGATTTGAAAGGGGCGCATTGCAATGATAAGATCCTCAAGTGCGCCGCTTTGTCGCTGAATACCAAAGCAGGGCCAACAATGCCAGCGAATGCCAGCGAATGCCTGATTTCTTTGAATGGATCCGAAAGGCGGGGAGCGAGGAAAGCTGACGGGGAAGAAACACATGGAACTCATTTAGACTTCGCTGCTCCGGGAGAATATTATGGACGCCGCAGACTGACAAAAAGACAAATGAAGAGCAAATCAGGACTGAATTTTCCTAGACGACCAAATGACTGCAACGAGGCTAATGTGACTTTGGATATTTCAAGGAAAACAGGTCAATAATGCTCAGAAAAGTGGAGGGCAGCAAGAAAGGAAAGAGACCGCATTGCGGGCAGATGGGCTCAATTGAGAAAGCTGCATTGCCCACTTAATGCAGTTTGACACCACTTATATTTCAATGCTTCGCAATCCTGGGAGCTGATGTTTTAGGAGACTAGGACGCAATGGACTAATGGCTTCAAACTACAAGAAAGGACATTCCATCTGAACATTAAGAAGAACTTCCTGACTGTGAGAGCCGTTCAGCAGAGGAACTCTCTGCCCTGGAGTGTGGTGGAAGCTCCTTCTTTGGAAGCTTTGAAACAGAGGCTGGATGGCCATCTGTCGGGGGTGCTCTGAATGCAATTTTCCTGCTTCTTGGCAGAATGGGGTTGGACTGGATGATGGCCCAGGAGGTCTCTTCCAACTCTAGGATTCTAAGGTCTTTGGTTTTGTTGTCCAAAGAGATCTCCTTCCTCCCCAAACTGCACATCCCATTCTCCCATAGCACTGAGCCATGGCATTTAAAGTGGTCCCAAACTGCATTCATTCTGCAGTGTGGATGCACCCAAAGGTGGCTTGAAGGCACTTAACAACAATGCTACTGTAGGACTTCAGGGGGTCAGGGTTCAAATCCTGATCAGCCATGGAAACCACCGGGGTGCATCTACACTGAAAAATGAATGCAGTTTGATGCCACTTCGATAGCTGTTGTGGCTCAGTTTGAGCCTGAGCTTTCTGAGCCTGCGTTTCCTCAGGATGAGGAGGATGATGGGTTACAAATTTCTGAACATGTCTCTGTTGTTGGTGCAGACAGTGTTGATAGTACTGAAGACGAGGCAGCGTTTCAGCTTCCCAGGGAAAGGAACGTTGTTTTAGAAGATGGTCATGATTTGAGTGAAACGAGTGAAACTTCACAACTGCAGGTGGAGGAGTTGACTGCTCCATCTGTGAGCTCAGTGCCTGTCGATTCCCAGGAGGCCCAGTCCCAGGATAATGAGTTATTCGGCCTTGAAGGTGCTGGGGATTTAGTTAGGGAGGACCATTTGCAATTAAGGATATGCCAAAGTGCTCAGCTTGCTAACAAACGGGAAGATCGAGGTCAACACAATGCTTTCATGCTAGGAAAACATATTTAACGATCTGATTGAAGTCAACCCATTGTCAGTGCAACTTTGCTTACACCCTGTTAACTTCACTGGAATTGCCTCGGCTTTTGGGGAAAACTTTTGGCTCCTTGGGACTTTGGTTTTGATCTTGGTTTTTGGGGACTTTGTCATGCTGCCATGGATTCTTGTTTGATCAGTGCTCCTTCCCATGGAGCAGAGCATAGTGGGTGGACAGACTCCTCACGTCTGCCACATTTTGAGCATTATTAGACTGAGTCTTTTATAGGAATAGCCTGCTGATGTATTCCCAGAGTTGTAAATTTATGATACACGTCTTCTATCCTGGCTCCATCTCAGTATCCTGGCCAGATGTTGATCTTCTTGATTAGGGTTGATATTATGTTGACTTCCTTCTTAACATTGTAAACATTTCTGTTATCACTGTCCCAGTTCTTATCACAGTTTTCTATTAGCAACTTTTAATTACAGTCCAGCAAGCAGGTAGTTAGTCATTGCTGGCCTTAATATTTTACTGGTTTTTCCAAAATTATTAGCTCCATCCATACCTTCTAGGGCTGGGCGGTTTCGTTCGTTAATTTCGTAATTCGTTATTAATTCGTTATTTTTTTTATAACGAAGCGATATTGAACCATTCAGGAGCAACTAAAAAATGAAACGATTTTTTCAATTCGTTTCGTAATTGTTTCGTAATTGTTTCTAAATCGTTTCGAAATAGTTTCGAAATCGTTTCGTTATTATTTCCGCATGTCTGGTGCAAGTTTTAGGGTTGTTGTTTGTTTAATCAGTGAAAAAAAATAAATTATCACACCAACAGTCAACAACAGAGAGAGAGGGAAGCTTCAGAAGTTCCCCCTGTCCCATTTGGAGGGTTTTTTAGCATATTGCGCAGTCGCGTCTGCCATTAACGAATCGATTCGTAATTGTTTCGTAATTGTTTCGTAATTTCCGAAATTTCATAAATTTCGAACTTTTTTAAAGAAAAATTTCGGAATTCTTTTAAAAATTGAAATGCAAAAACCCCCTAAAAACGAATTGAGTTTAGAAACAAATTTTTCCGTGGTTGCCCAGCCCTAATACCTTCATCTTCCATTCTTCCATTCATTCCTACACATCATATTAATTTTACATTTATCAAATGTGCACATTAAATTTCTTGTGACAACAGACCTTGTGAAACTATAACTCCCAAGATTCCATAGCATGGAGACAGGGCAGTTCAAGGAGTGTCGAACTGCATTCGTTTTACAGTTTAGATGCAGCCTAAACCTTGCCACAAAAACTATAAATCATAGAATCATAGAATCATAGAATCAAAGAGTTGGAAGAGACCTCATGGGCCATCCAGTCCAACCCCATTCTGCCAAGAAGCAGGAATATTGCATTCAAATCACCCCTGACAGATGGCCATCCAGCCTCTGCTTGAAAGCTTCCAAAGAAGGAGCCTCCACCACACTCCAGGGCAGAGAGTTCCACTGCTGAACGGCTCTCACAGTCAGGAAGTTCTTCCTAATGTTCAGATGGAATCTCCTCTCTTGTAGTTTGAAGCCATTGTTCCGCGTCCTAGTCTCCAAGGAAGCAGAAAACAAGCTTGCTCCCTCCTCCTCCCTGTGGCTTCCTCTCAGGTCAAACTTGGAGGTGCGTAACAAGTACAACCGCTCCCTGAAAGAGAGTTCCATGAAAGGCACATTAATTTCAAAATGGTGCTTTTTGCGGTGTGCCCCCCTCTAACCCCAAACTTATTTCCTTGCTGGAGTTTTGTGTTGTCGTTCCCTGGCAGAATGGGCCGCGAAGCAATTGCAGAGATGAGATCAGGAGCGCAAAGCGCAGCCAAACTGATGCAAGGCTTACGGCTGTTAGAATTCATTTTATTATGCAAAGTTCTCGGGAGAAGCATCGAAAGAGGAAGGAAAGCAGATTGCGAGGCACATCAAGGCCGCCAGGAGCACAGGCATTACACCTTCCCCGCTTGCCCATGTTTCTAACTGCCTGAACACACAGCAGGAATCTCCGCAGGAACACGCCTGCATTTGCAGAAATTCAGACAAACAGCTGCAAAGGCATCACTTTTCGGCTGCTGAAAGGAGAACAACCTGCCTAGGTGCATTTGGGGGAATGGACGTTTTGGGGGTTTGAGGGTTCATCTACACTGTAGAACGAATACGGTTTGACACCACGTGCACTACAATCGCTCAATGCTATGGGAGTTGTAGTTCACTAAGGTCTTTAGTCTTCTAAACAAGCCCTATGAGGAGCGGCTTAAGGAGCTGGGCATGTTTAGCCTGAAGAGGAGAAGGCTGAGAGGAGATATGATGAGAGCCATGTATAAATATGGGAGCCACAGGGAGGAGGAGGGAGCAAGCTTGTTTTCTGCTTCCTTGGAGATTAGGACGCAATGGAATAATGGCTTCAAACTACAAGAGAGGAGATTCCATCTGAACATGAGGAAGAACTTCCTGACTGTGAGAGCCGTTCAGCAGTGGAACTCTCTGCCCCGGAGGGAGTGTGGTGTAGGCTCCTTCTTTGGAAGCTTCTTTGGAAGCTTTTAAACAGAGGCTGGATGGCCATCTGTCAGGGGTGATTTGAATGCAATATTCCTGCTTCTTGGCAGAATGGGGTTGGACTGGATGGCCCATGAGGTCTCTCCCAACTCTTTGATTCTATGATTCTATGATTCTCTAGGCACATCTGTGCTGTAGAATTAATATAGTTTGACACCACTTGATCTGCCAGAGCTCAATGCTATGGAAAAATGGGATTTGTAGTTTCCTAAGGTCTTTAGCCATGTCTAGGTGCATCTGCATTGTAGAATTAATGTAGTTTGACACCACTTGAACTGCCAGGGCTCAGCACTATGGAACAATGGGATTTGTAGTCTGCTAAGGTCTTTAGCCTTTTCTGGGCACATCTGTGCTATAGAATTAATGTAGTTTGACACCACTGGAACTGTCAGACCCCAATGCTATGGAATAATGGGAGTTGTAGTTTGCTAAGGTCTTTAGGTGTCTCTGGGCACATCTGCACTGTAGAATTAATGTAGTTTGACACCACTTGAACTGCCAGGGCTCAATGCTATGGAATAATGGGAGTTGTAGTTTGCTAAGGTCTTTAGGTGTCTCTGGGCACATCTGCGCTGTAGAATTAATGTAGTTTGACACCACTTGAACTGCCAGGGCTCAATGCTATGGAATAATGGGAGTTGTAGTTTGCTAAGGTCTTTAGTCCTCCCTGACAAGGTATGCTGCTGCCTCACCAAACTACAGATTCCCAGGCATTGAGGCATGCCGGTTAAAGCAGTACCAAACTCCATTAGTTCTACAATGTAGATGCACCCTAGGATTATAATATTAAAGAGCTGGAAGGGTCTCCAAGAGGCTATCCAGCTGAACTCCCCATGCAATGCTAGAAATCCCACTAGAGACAGGAACACGCTTAAAAGATCTCTTATGGCAATCTCAGCCAAAGCAGACCCAATCCACTGATTATATTCATTCCTGGGTCAACTCTTATGGAAACTTCAGAGTTGCAGTCAGACCGTACTTGCTTGTTGTGGCTTCAAGCCCAATGAGGAGCGGCTTAAGGAGCTGGGCATATTTGGCCTAAAGAAGAGAAGGTTGAGAGGAGATATGATAGCCATGTATAAATATGTGAGAGGAAGTCACAGGGAGGAGGGAGCAAGCTTGTTTACTGCTTCCCTGGAGACTAGGACGCAATGGAACAATGGCTTCAAACTACAAGAGAGGAGATTCCATCTGAACATGAGGAAGAACTTCCTGACTGTGAGAGCCGTTCAGCAGTGGAACTCTCTGCCCCGGAGGAAGTGTGGTGGAGGCTCCTTCTTTGGAAGCTTTTAAGCAGAGGCTGGATGGCCATCTGTCAGGGGTGATTTGAATGCAATATTCCTGCTTCTTGGCAGAATGGGGTTGGACTGGATGGCCCAGGAGGTCTCTTCCCACTCTAGGATTCTAGGATTCTATGGCATTTCTAACTAATGTCAACCCGAAAGTGGCTTTCTTCTGAGGTTGAGAGAGTGTGACTTGCTTGTGGTCAATACAGGGATTTCTATAGCAGAGCAGGGATTCGAATTCTGCGGTTCTGGCCTCTGACACGGCAAGCTTTTGCATTATGTATGATGCTTGTTTTCCAACTTTTGTGCTGTGAACTCCCTTAGCGGTCCTTTGCTGTCTCCTGTGTTGTAATCACTGCTCAGAAGTAATGAATGGTTAACTTCTGCCCAAAAGAGACAGATGCTGAAACATTGGCAGAGACATGCCTTTGATGGATGGGAGCGGAAGGAAAATGAACTAGGTTTGAGTACATCACAATGAGAGGAAGGGGAACCAAGGAGGAAAGTTGGTGGTCTTGTTGGGTTGGTGAAGGCATGATGAAAATATATGAAATCACAAAGGGATATGTATGGATGAACTTTACTCACTTGGGAAGAGATGCTCTTCCTAAAAGCTGAAAATTAGATGCCACAAAAAGGCCAGAAAGAGGTCTATGGAAAGGAATGTCTACGGCATCTGGCAAATACCATGACCCGTACCAAGCAGGGCTTATCATAAGATTAATGAGTCTTGCTATCAAGAGGATTCTTCAGGAAGGACTTATCTTAAGATGGATGGAAGTTCTTGTTGTGACTCAGCTGGAACCACAGACACAGACTGATAGTGTTGTCACTCAGATGGGATCTCGAAGTGACTCTGACAAGGATGATGGGATTCAGGTTCACAATCAGGTTCAAAATCTTCCTGTTGTAGACAATGAGGAACAGGGTGTGCAAGTTCACACCCTGTTCACACCCTGCATCAATAGGAGCCTAGTGTCTAGATCTAAGGAAGTAATGCTCCCCATGCTCTATTCTGCTTTGGTGAGACCACATCTGGAATATTGTGTCCAATTCTGGGCACCACAATTCAAGAGAGATATTGACAAGCTGGAATGTGTCCAGAGGAGGGCGACTAAAATGATCAAGGGCCTGGAGAACAAGCCCTATGAGGAGCGGCTTAGGGAACTGGGCATGTTTAGCCTGAAGAAGAGAAGGCTGAGAGGAGATATGATATATATATAAATATGTGAGAGGAAGCCACAGAGAGGAAGGAGCAAGCTTGTTTTCTGCTTCCTTGGAGACTAGGACGCGGAACAATGGCTTCAAACTACAAGAGAGGAGATTCCATCTGAACATTAGGAAGAACTTCCTGACTGTGAGAGCCGTTCAGCAGTGGAACTCTCTGCCCCGGAGTGTGGTGGAGGCTCCTTCTTTGGAAGCTTTTAAGAAGAGGCTGGATGGCCATCTGTCAGGGGTGATTTGAATGCAATATTCCTGCTTCTTGGCAGAATGGGGTTGGACTGGATGGCCCACCAGGTCTCTTCCAACTCTTTGATTCTATGATTCTATGATTCAGTTTCCCACAGCAGGGAATGATGTTTTTGATACTGAAACTAGCCAGGTGCAAATTGACTCAAAAAAGGAGGACAGTTCTCAGCCTGATAGTAAGCAGGAAGGCAACCAGGCTGACACTAACGAGCAGCCTGACCTTGAGGAAACGGGAATCCTAGATCGGGCTGACCGTTTGGAATTCAGAGTTTGAAGGAGTGTGAGAATAGCCAACAAGAAGGAGGTCAGAGGCCAAAGAAATGCTTTCATGTATTGCAAAGGGTATTAAGCAGTGTGTTTGAAAACAAGCCTTAGTCAGAGCAACTTCTTGCTCAACCAAGCAGCTTGTGCTCGTTTCCCTGGATTATCTTGTAGTTCTTGTGTCCATAGTCTCGGGATTTTGTCATGTTCTCATGGGACTTTGTTTCGTTGGTGCCTCTTGGAATCCTGCTTTACAGTGCTATGTTTTATTGATTTTTGGAACATTATTTGCTTTTACAAATTTTTCATCTTTACTTTTTTAATAAACTACAAAATCTTCAGTCTGTGTGCAGTTCTGGTGATTTCAGCGAGGTGAATAACAGTTCTTGCTATCAGTAGACACTCTGGTGCTATGGTCTACTAATAAGCAGCTCTTTAGATAAAGGTGCTTAATGGAAGATTGAAGGTGTTGAAGTTAAAATATGCTATTGAAGTTAATGTAAAAGTGGAATTTTGTGATGCACATTGTGATGCTTGTATGATGCATGCATATTATTTTAAAGGGTATATAAACCAAGGCAATTCTTTTGTTCATCACCCTGTTTTCCTGGAATACCAGCAGGGTCCATCTCCGGTTAGCGCCAACCGAGAATAAACCGTGCTTTTACAGACCTCAGGAACTCTCTTTTGTCTCTTTTCCTCAAACCTCAAACGAAAAAGATATTGGAATCCTCGTGGACAACAAGTTAAACATGAGCCAGGAATGTGATGTGGTGGCAAAAAAAGCCAATGGGATGTTGGCCTGCATCAAGAGGAGCATAGTGTCTAGGTCCAGGGAAGTCCTGCTCCCCATGCTCTATTCCTCCTTGGTTAGACCACATTACCTGGAATACTGTGTCCAATTCTGGGCACCACAATTGAAGAGAGATATTGACAAGCTGGAATGTGTTCAGAGGAGGGCAACTAAAATGATCAAGGCCCAGCGCCTTCCTTCTAAGTAAGGAGCCTATCCCCCTCCCTCCTGACAGGTCAAAGTAGGCCCCTTGATTGATGAATGCAAGCTGTATGCTGCTCTTTAGAAAGAAATACAGACACATGCCTTTCGCGTGTTGGAAGATAGAATCTGATATTTCTATGATGCTAAAGTGACACAGTGAATGATGTCAATGTATGTAGAAGCATGTTTCTTTGTTTGCCTGCATTTGTAGAGTTATAAAAGGCAAGGTCAATGCCTTTATCGGGCACTCTGGTTGCTTTTGGACACAGCTCCACTCCAGGGTCCCAGCTGGAAATAAAGCCATACTTTTCTTTCTCCAGAAAGGATCTCTCTTGATATTATCTCTCATATCATGCTGCTACATTTCAAGAACAATGCAAGAATCTTCTCCTTGTGAGAAGTGACATAAGGAGAGGGTGATGTTGAATTGGAGGTTGAGAGAAGGGAACAATGGAGTCGTGTTGACATATTGGAAAGGATGTTGCATTGGGGAGGAAATGGCAATGCTTCCTTTCTGCTGTTCTGGAGACTGGGACACAACGGAGCCATCGGTTCAAATTCCAGCCAAAAAAGTTCCACTTATGCATTTGGAAAAGCCTCCTGATGGTAAGAGCTGTTTGGCAGTGGAATATGCTTCCTGGGAGTCCAGTGGAGTCTTTTTAAGCTGGATGGCCATCTGTTGGGAGGTCTTTGATTGTGTCTTCCTGCACGGCAGAAGGGGGTGGGACTGGATGGCCTTTCGGATATCCCCCGGCTTTGTGATTGCAGGAAATAATGATGGATACGGATTGTGGGAGGTCTTCCAAGGTCCTGGGTTCGGGTTCAAGTTCAGCGGTGCCTTTGGAAGGCCCTCGCGGGGGCTTTGCAGTCGGAAGCGGAGCAGATGCGCCTCATGCATGAACCATGCGCAGGCCCGGCCTCGGCTGCTCCGCCGCCGTAATTCAATCAGGAGACGTTATAATGTAATAAAGGCCGAGAGTGATGGCCTGCTGGGTGTTATAACTCACCCTTCCTGTCTGCTCTCAATGATGCACAGATCTGCTTAGTGGGTTTATGGAGATTTAATTTACACTATCAGATGACACCCGTGAACGGCCCCGTGAAATACCTCCCGACATCATGCTCAGGGTTTCAACGTGCATCCCTCTTTATGGCAAGAGGTCTTTTCACCCTGGAAAAGGAAAGGGCGAGAACATCACTCAACGCAGGCACAAATCAACCCGAAAACTCCCTCCGCCCCTCCTTCTCTTCAGGAAGCTCCCTATAGTCTGGGGGTGGCATTTGGCCCAAATGTGCATCTCTTCCATACAATCCCAGAATTCGAAAACCATAGACATGATAAAGTCCCTCAAAGCCATCCAGCCCAGCCCTGTTCTGCTATGAAGGGCGGCACCATCAAAGCCCTCCCAACAGGTGGCCATCCTGCCTCTCTCTAAAGACATCCAGAGAAGAATTGCACCATCAAAGCCCTCCCAACAGATGGTCATCCTGCCTCTCTCTAAAGACATCCAGAATGGTAGGAGTGAAGTCCAAGCCACCTGGAGGGCCCAAGTTTGCCCATGCCTGGTCTACACACTGACCTAACATTGGTTATGGGCCCAGCACTTAGCTTAAGCGGCTGAGGGGAGAAAGGAAGGGGCCTGAGGCTGTCAGGAATGGTGGGAGTTGGAGTCCAAAACACCTGGAGGGCCCAAGTTTGCCCATGCCTGGTCTACACACTGACCCAACATTGGTTATGGGCCCAGCACTCAGCTTAAGGGGCTGACGGGGGAAAGAAAGGGGTCTGAGGCTGTCAGGAATGATGGGAGTTGGAGTCCAAAACACCTGGAGGGCCCAATTTTGCCCATACGTGGTCTACACACCGAATAAAATTGGTTATGGGCCCAGCACTCAGCTTAAACGGCTGAGGGGGAAAAGGAAGGGGCCTGAGGCTGTCAGGAATGGTGGGAGTTGGAGTCCAAAACACCTGGAGGGCCCAATTTTGCCCATACGTGGTCTACACACCGAATAAAATTGGTTATGGGCCCAGCACTCAGCTTAAACGGCTGAGGGGGAGAAGGAAGGGGCCTGAGACTGTCAGGAATGGTGGGAGTTGAAGTCCAAAACATTTGGAAGGCCCAAGTTTGCTTATGACTGGTCTACACACTGACCTAACATTGGTTAAGGGCCCAGCACTCAGCTTAAGTGGCTGAGGGGGGAAAGGAAGGGACCTGAGACTGTTAGGAATGGTGGGAGTTGAAGTCCAAAACACTTGGAGGGAGGGCCCAAGTTTGCCCATGCCTGGTCTACACACTGACCTAACACTGGTTATGGGCCCAGCATTCAGCTTAAGTGGCTGAGGGGAGAAAGGAAGGGGCCTGAGGTTGTTAGGAATGGTGGGAGTTGGAGTCCAAAACACCTGGAGGGCCCAAGTTTGCCCATGCCTGGTCTACACACTGATCTAACATTGGTTATGGGCCCAGCACTCACTTTAAGTGGCTGAGGGGGGGGGGGGGGAGAAGGGGCCTGAGGCTGTTAGGAATGGTGGGATTTGAAGTCCAAAACACTTGGAAGGCCCAAATTTGCCCATGCCTGGTCTACACACTGACCTAACATTGGTTATGGGCCCAGCACTTAGCTTAAGTGGCTGAGGGGAGAAAGGAAGGGGCCTGAGGCTGTCAGGAATGGTGGGAGTTGAAGTTCAAAACCCTTGGAAGGCCCAAGTTTGCCCATGCCTGGTCTACACACTGACCTGACATTGGTTATGGGCCCAGCACTCAACTGAAGTGGCTGAGGGGGGAAAGGAAGGGGCCTGAGGCTGTCAGGAATGGTGGGTTGAAGTCCAAAACACTTGGAGGGCCCACATTTGCTCATGCCTGGTCTACACACTGACCCAACATTGGTTATGGGCCCAGCACTTAGCTTAAGTGGCTGAGGGGAGAAAGGAAGGGGCCTGAGGCTGTCAGGAATGGTGGGAGTTGAAGTTCAAAACACTTGGATGGCCCAAGTTTGCCCATGCCTGGTCTACACACTGACCTGACATTGGTTATGGGCCCAGCACTCAGCTTAAGTGGCTGGGGGGGGGGGGAAGGAAGGGGCCTGGGGCTGTCAGGAATGGTGGGAGTTGAAGTCCAAAACCCTTGGAAGGCCCAAGTTTGCCCATGCCTGGTCTACACACCGACCTGAGATTGGTTATGGGCCCAGCACTCAGCTTAAGTGGCTGAGGGGAGAAAGGAAGGGGCCTGAGGCTGTCAGGAATGGTGGGAGTTGGACTCCAAAACACCTGGAGGACCCAAGTTGGCCCATACCTGTCCTAGAGCCATTGGTCTATGGAGCAACTGACCCTCCATCTCCACCTGCCCCAACTGCCCCATACAGAAGCCAGGACATGCATCACAACAGCTACAGAGTGTGAGAATTAACAAGCTTGCCGTATCGTTAAGAGCTCTAAACAACAATTTTAGAGGTCTTAATGAAAGAACTTTATTGCTTTCCAAAACAAAACCAGAAAGAAAACAAAGCGCATCCAGGAGAGTGGCACCCTGCTCTGGAGGAATGAGCCATTTGTAGTCTTCGGAGGATTCCTTCCAAAGCCGAGGCCAGGCATCAGGGGCATAAATTAGGAGGGGAAAACGGCCAGGAGGAGAGCAAATTGGATGCAAATGCACAGCCCGGTGAGCCTTTGCCGTGGAAGGCATGAGGTGAGAGCAAAGCAGGAGAGAGACAGAGAGGGGGAGACTCAGCAGGGCACCCCCTAAAATAGCAGAAATCGTGATGGAAGGAAGGAGGGAGGGAGGGAGGAAAGAGAGAGGGATGCTCAGGGTGGCACACAAACAGCAATCAGAAGGGATGCCGCTGCTCAAGCCAAGTCTCCAAATTTAATTTATGAATATGCAAAACTAGATAGGACGAGGGTTGAATGAAAAGTAATGCCTCCACCTTCGTAACTCTCCAACAGATGTCAGTACTGGTATATGGTAGGAACTGGCTTCTTCGGTAGACTCTCCTCTACAGTTCCATTCTGGCAGGAAGTCTTAGCATTGAATGGTTGTGTTGTTAAAGTGCCAAGTATGGAACCCTGCGCAGACGGTTGGTCAATGCGACTTAAGCAACGTATGCAGCAGGTACTGGCTTGTTCAGTAGACTCTCCTCTACAGTTCCATTCTGGCAGGAAGTCTTAGCATTGAACGGTTGTGTTGTTAAAGTGAGAAGTATGGAACCCTGCGCAGATGGTCGGCCAATGCGACTTAAGCAACATATGTGGCAGGTACTGGCTTGTTCAGTAGACTCTCCTCTACAGTTCCATTTTGGCAGGAAGTCTTAGCACTGAATGGTTGTGTTGTTAAAGTGCGAAGTATGGAACCCTGTGCAGACGGTCGGCCAATGCAACTTAAGCAACATATGTGGCAGGCACTGGCTTGTTCAGTAGACTCTCCTCTATAGTTCCATTCTGGCAGGAAGTCTTAGCATTGAACGGTTGTGTTGTTAAAGTGAGAAGTATGGAACCCTGCACAGTCATTGAATTCTTAAGCAATGTGCAGTCATTGAATTCTTGACAGCAGAAGGTGTCACCCCAAAAGTAATGAAAAGTAATGCCTCCACCTTCGTAACTCCCCAACAGATGGCAGTATTGGTATGTGGTAGGAACTGGCTTGTTCAGTAGACTCTCCTCTACAGTTCCATTTTGGCAGGAAGTCTTAGCATTGAATTGTTGTGTTGTTAACGTGCGAAGTATGGAACCCTGCGCAGACAGTTGGTCAATGCGACTTAAGTAACGTTCAATCACTGAATTCTTGACAGCAGAAGGTGTCACCCCAGAAGTAATGAAAAGTAATACCTCTACCTTCGTAACTCCCCAACAGATGGCAGTATTGGTATGTGGTAGGAACTGGCTTGTTCAGTAGACTCTCCTCTACAGTTCCATTCTGGCAGGAAGCCTTAGCATTGAATGGTTGTGTTGTTAAAGTGCGAAATATGGAACCCTGAGCAGACGGTTGGTCAATGTGACTTAAGTAACGTTCAATCATTGAATTCTTGACAGCAGAAGGTGTCGCCCCAAAAGTAATGAAAAGTAATGTCTCCACCTTCATAACTCCTCAACAGATGGCAGTACTGATATGTGGCGATACTGGTTCGTTCAGTAGGCTCTCCTCTACAGTTCCATTTTGGCAGAAAGCCTTAGCATTGAATGGTTGTGTTGTTAAAGTGTGAAGTATGGAACCCTATGCAGACGGTTGGTCAATGCAACTTAAGCAATGTGCAGTCATTGAATTCTTGACAGCAGAAGGTGTCACCCCAAAGGAGACTCATCAGAGAATGCAAGCTGTTGATGGTGATTGTGTTGATGTGAGTACTGTGCATCATTGGGTGAGTAAGTTTAAAGGTGTTGAGGTGGGAACATCTGACTTGCATGACAAACAAAGAGTTGGGCGTCCTGTGCAGAGGCAGCCCTAGGTAATTTTCAACGGTAAGCAAACAGTATTTTGGTGCCCTCCCCCCCCCCCCCCCCACCAACCACTGATATGTTTCTGTTCATCGTGGGAGTTCTGTGTGCCATATTTGGTTCAATTCCATCATTGGTGGAGTTCAGAATGCTCTTTGATTGTAGGTGAACTATACATCCCAGTAACTGCAACTTGTATGTGTCAAGGTCTATTTTCCCCCAAGAGCGCCTCAAGAGCGCCCCTGGGCAAAATCAACTATACTGCAAAGGCTTACTTTGCGTAATGGGTTGAGTCGCCCCTGGTCCTGTGACAGCAACCACTGAGTTTCAAAAGCAAAAGGTTGACAGATTGATTCAGGACGATTGTCGTATCACTCTCAGAGAAATTTCAAGCATAATCAGCATTTCACAAGAACCTGTGGGCCACGTTATTGCTTTGCTTGGCTATCGGAAGATCTATGCACGATGGGTACCCAGGATGCTGATGCCTGAAATGAAAGCACACAGACTTGTAACTTCAGAGACTGGATCTCAGCACCGTACAGCATCCTCCATACAGTCCAGTTTTAGCACCGTCTGACTTCCATCTGTTCCCGATAATGAAAGAAGATCTGTGGGGACATCATGATGCTTCTGATGAAGACATTGAAAGAACTATGAGACGCTGGTTGCGGAAAAGGAGTGTCGACTTCTTCCGTGACGGCTTCAGAAAACTTGTTCATCGTTGGCAGAAATGTATCCAATTGTCTGGTGATTATTGTTGGGTTTCATCCCTGACTGCACAAGTCTCCAGCTCTCAATGAGTAGCTAGCCTAGATAGACTGAGGAATTCTTCCCCAATTTCCTCTAGCTAGTTTGTTTTAAGAAGGGGTTAAGAAGAGGGGGGTTGTCTTACTCATCTTTGCATGGTGGTATCTTCTCCCCATTTGAATACCTAGGAATGTGATCTCTTTTAGGGAAAGGTAACTTCCTCTTTTAAAGGTATATTTATTGCCCTGGGCTGGCCATGTGGCCTGTCTCCATTTTCTGGCCTCTTCTCCTTTTGAGTGAGGAAGCATCTTGCCATTGTCTAAGGCAAGATGTGGTAGATATAGTTCCTTTTATTATTTTTCCTTTTTCTTTTTCATAGAATCATAGAATCCTAGAATCCTAGAGTTGGAAGAGACCTCCTGGGCCATCATCTAGTCCAACCCCATTCTGCCAAGAAGCAGGAATATTGCATTCAAATCACCCCTGACAGATGGCCATCCAGCCTCTGTTTCAAAGCTTCCAAAGAAGGAGACCTCCTGGGCCACCATCCAGTCCAACCCCATTCTGCCAAGAAGCAGGGATATTGCATTTAAATCACCCCTGACAGATGGCCATCCAGCCTCTGTTTCAAAGCTTCCAAAGAAGGAGACCTCCTGGGCCACCATCCAGTCCAACCCCATTCTGCCAAGAAGCAGGAATATTGCATTCAAATCACCCCTGACAGATGGCCATCCAGCCTCTGTTTCAAAGCTTCCAAAGAAGGAGACCTCCTGGGCCATCATCCAGTCCAACCCCATTCTGCCAAGAAGCAGGGATATTGCATTTAAATCACCCCTGACAGATGGCCATCCAGCCTCTGCTTAAAAGCTTCCAGAAAAGGAGCCTCCACCACACTCCAGGACAGAGAGTTCCACTGCTGAACGACTCTCACAGTCAGGAAGTTCTTCCTCATGTTCAGATGGAATCTCCTCTCCTGTAGTTTGAAGCCATTGTTCCTTGTCCCAATCTCCATGGAAGTAGTAAACAAGCTTGCTCCCTCCTCCTCCCTGTGGCTTCCTCTCACATATTTATCCATGGCTATCATATCTCCTCTCAGCCTTCTCTTCTTCAGGCTAAACATGCCCAGCTCCTTAAGCCACTCCTCATAGGGCTTGTTCTCCAGATCCTTGATCATTTGGACACATTCCAGCTTAGGGTCAATATCTCCCTTCAGTTGTGGTGCCCAGAACTGGACACAGTATTCCAGGCGTGGTCTAACCAAAGCAGAATAGAGCATGGTGAGCAGGACTTCCCTAGATGTAGACACTAGGCTCCTATTGATAGCTCAGTGAAGCAGGTGAGCTCCAAGAACCTTTCCTATCTAGAATGGATTTCTTTTACCTATATTAAACATATTATTTTTGATCCTATGAAGTTGTGGATCTGCAATCCTGTTCCATCCTGTTGAATGGAAACCAATCCTTGCTCACTGCATGTTGTTTTCTTGTATTGTTGTATTGATGTTCTGATGTTAATTAATGGATACTACTGTTTTAAATGATTAATGATTTTGTATTGTATTGTTGATACTGGTTGTTAACTGCTCTGAGTCGCCTGATGGCTGAGAAGAGCGGTATACAAGTAAAGTAAATAATAATAATAATAATAATAATAATGTAAGTTTCTGCTGCTTATGGACTGTGCATCCGGCACTCTGCTATATTTTTGGAGGGTTATTTTGAGCCTAACATCTTCTGATTCCCAACAATCATGTGGAAAAGTGAGTAGTGGTAGTTAAAGAGCACATTCTAAGAATTATTTCTGCGTTTGGTTTATTAAAATATTCCCACCCAAACCCAAGTAACGAAGGTGGAGGCATTACTTTTCATTCAACCCTCGTAGGTTGCATGCTGGGGAAAGGCACCCAGGCCTTGCAAAAGGATTATTTGCACATTTCTCCCCTCCCAAAGATTGAAAGGGGGGCAATCCCAGGTAAAGGGAAGTGCCTGTTGTTTTGCAGCCAGATGAAAGAGCGGTCCCAAAAGACAAGTGTTTGCAAGGCCGGCCAGATCCGGAGTGCGCAAGGTTGAGATTTCTTTGAAAAACGAATGTGATGCCTGACAGTGAGCTCGACTGCTCGTTCTCACACCGAAACGTGATGGAGCTAAAAGGCTTGACAGAAAGAGATTGGGGGGATTTGCTCACCGCCCTTCCAGCCTGGCAGTGAGTCACGTTCAAGCAAACTGGGAAGACAGGTATTGATCACGGGCTGGAAAAAGAGAGAGAGAGAGAGAGAGAGAGAGAGAAAGCCATTGAAAAGGCAGAGCTTGGTAAGGAAATGTTTCAAGAAGAACGCCAGCCCTGAAATCAGGGAACACATATAAGCTGAAGAAGCCTTTCTCTGACAGAACTACAGTTCTCTGTGAATTGTTGCGCTGCATATTCTCCTTTAGCATCATAGAATCCTTGAGTTGGAAGAGACCTCATGGGCCATCCAGTCCAGCCCCATTCTGTGAACATGCAGGAATATTGTGCTCAAAGCATCATAGAATCATAGAATCAAAGAGTTGGAAGAGACCTCCTGGGCCATCCTCCAGTCCAACCCCATTCTGCCAAGAAGCAGGAATATTGCATTCAAATCACCCCTGACAGATGGCCGTCCAGCCTCTGTTTCAAAGCTTCCAAAGAAGGAGCCTCCACCACACTCCGGGGCAGAGAGTTCCACTGCTGAACGGCTCTCACAGTCAGGAAGTTCTTCCTCATGTTCAGATGGAATCTCCTCTCTTGTAGTTTGAAGCCATTGTTCCATTGCGTCCTAGTCTCCAAGGAAGCAGAAAACAAGCTTGCTCCCTCCTCCTCCCTGTGGCTTCCTCTCACATATTTATACATGGCCCTCATCATGTCTCCTCTCAGCCTTCTCTTCTTCAGGCTAAACCTGCTCAGCTCCTTAAGCCGCTCCTCATAGGGCTTGTTCTCCAGACCCTTTATCATTTGAGTCGCCCTCCTCTGGACACATTCCAGCTTGTCAATATCTCTCTTGAATTGTGGTGACCAGAATTGGACACAATTCTGGGCACCAACAGATGACCATCCAGCCTCTGCTTCAAAGCCTCCAAAGAAGGAACCTCCACCACATTCTGACCAGCTCCCCCAGTTAGGAAGTTCTTCCTCATGTTCAGGTGGCATCTCCTTCCTAGTTTGAAGCCATTGCTCCATTGCGTCCTAGTCTCCAGGGCAGCAGAAGACAAGCCTGCTCCCTCCTCCACCCTAGGACTTCCCCCCTAGGACTCAAAGCTGGAAGGTGTGCAGAGAAAGAAGGTGACTCAAAGGATCCAGGGTCTGGAGAACAAGCCCTACAAGGAGTGGCTGAAAGAGCTGGGCATGTTTAGCCTGAAGAAGAGAAGGCCGAGAGGAGACATGAGGAGGGATCAAGAGGTGAGGCCGGGAACGTCCTAGGGAGGAGGCTTCCTTTCTGCTGCCCTGGAGACAAGGACACAATGGAGCAATGACTTCAAGCTGCAGGAAAGGAGATTCCACCTGAACATGAGGAAGAACTTCCTATCTGTGAGATAGAGCTGTTCAGCAGTGGAACTCTCTGCCCCGGAGTATGGTGGAGGCTCCTTCTTTGGAGGCTTTGAAGCAGAGACTAGATGGCCCTCTGTCGGTGGTGCTTTGAAGGCAATTTTCCTACACAACTAAGACCCTCTCAACAGATGGCTATCCTGTCTCTGCTTAAAGGTCTGGGGGTGGACACTAAAGGGCCATCAAGTCCAACATCCTTCTGCCAGACAGGAAGTCACCATCCAAGCCCTCCCAACAGACAGCCACCCAACCTCCAGAGAAGGTGACTCCGCTGAACTCTGATTAAACAGAGGCTGGATGGCCATCTGTCGGGGGTGCTTTGAAAACAATTTTCCTGCTTGTTGGCAGGGTGGGGTTGGACTGGATGGCCCACCAGGTCTCTTCCAACTCTAGGATTCTATGATCCTATGTCTTATTTGGTCTTTGGAGCTTGGCACACCAGGGCTCAAAACAGGGTTTTTGTGGACGCTGAAATCACATAACAATAGCTTCACCTTTAGCACTGCCATGTATCAGGTAAAAAACTTGGAAGCCTGCAACATCAGCCTTTTCAATTAAATTTTGAATCTCTTTTGAACATGTTTAGATTAGAGAGATGGGCCAAGACTAACAAAATGAAGTTCAAGAGGGACAAATGCAAGAGACTCCACTTAGGCAGGAAAAACGAAATGCAAAGATACAGAATGGGGGACGACAATGCCTGGCTTGAGAGCAGGATGTGTGGAAAAGATCTTGGAGTCCTCGTGGACAACAAGTTGAACATGAGCCAGGAATGTGATGTGGCGGCAAAAAAAGCCAATGGGATTTTGGCCTCAGGCATCAATAGGAGCATAGTGTCTAGGTCCAGGGAAGTAATGCTACCCCTCTATTCTGCTTTGGTTAGACCACACCTGGAATATTGTGTCCAATTCTGGGCACTACAATTCAAGAGAGATATTAACAAGCTAGAATGTGTCCAGAGGAGAATGACTAAAATGATCAAGGGTCTGGAGAACAAGTCCTATGAGGAGCGGCTTAAGGAGCTGGGCATGTTTAGCCTGAAGAAGAGAAGGCTGAGAGGAGACATGATGAGAGCCATGTATAAATATGTGAGAGGAAGCCACAGGGAGGAGGAGGGAGCAAGCTTCCTTTCTGCTTCCCTGGAGATTAGGATGCAATGGAACAATGGCTTCAAACTACAAGAGAGGAGATTCCATCTGAACACGAGGAAGAACTTCCTGACTGGGAGAGCCATTCAGCAGTGGAACTCTCTGCCCCGGAGGGAGTGTGGTGGAGGCTCCTTCTTTGAAAGCTTTGAAACAGAGGCTGGATGGCCATCTGTCAGGGGTGATTTGAATGCAACATTCCTGCTTCTTGGCAGAATGGGGTTGGACTGGATGGCCCAGTAGGTCTCCTCCAACTCTTTGATTCTATGATTCTATGATGAGAGCCATGTATGAATATGTGAGAGGAAGCCACAGGGAGGAGGTGGGAGCAAGCTTGCTTTCTGCTTCCCTGGAGACTAGGACGCAATGGAACAATGTCTTCAAACTACAAGAGAGGAGATTCCATCTGAACATGAGGAAGAACTTCCTGACTGTGAGAGCCGTTCAGCAGTGGAACTCTCTGCCCCAGAGTGTGGTGGAGGCTCCTTCTTTGGAAGCTTTGGAGGCTGGATGGCCATCTGTCAGGGGTGATTTGAATGCAATATTCCTGCTTCTTGTGCAGAATGGGGTTGGACTGGATGGTGGCCCAGGAGGTCTCTTCCAACTCTTTGATTCTATGTTCCTATTGAATAGAATGGTGATTTCATTTTTCTTAACTTTGCAAAGTAAGTTTTGCAATGAACTTCTAATTTTTCCAAAGCCACTTGGGATCTCTTGCTGGGAGGAAGGCCGAGGAGTGATTAAAGAATCAATCGATACGCATTGAGTTTCTGGACTGTGGCTGATGGTTGGACCGAGCCTCTCTATTCCACTGAAAGCTCCCCAAGTCCCAGACCCCCTCCAGCAAAATAATAATAACATGATAACACTTTATTTGTAACCTGCCCTCTCTCCTCGATAAATACGTTGTTTCCCTGAATGGCAAGTCAGATTTCCTTCTGAACCTCAATATGCAAGTTTCCGTAACCTTTTGCAAAATGCCATGTCCAGGGCATGATTGAAGATGGCTGGAGAATCCTGGTCACATCCCCACCTGCCTTGTTCTGGAGATTGTGGCCTGAAGCAAAGCAGCATCCATGTTTCCTGCCTTGAAATGCTCTGAAATATTGACAGCAAAGCCAAGGAAGTCGGGGAAGAGCTCCGAGAGGGGAGCAAAGGCCATCTCTGGACCTTGATGCCATGACTTTCCTTTAGAAGAAGATCTCCAAATGTATTGCGAAATGGAAATGGATCTCACACTGTCATGAAAGGGACACAAAAGGAAAGAGAGGGAGATGGGACCATTGATCTGGTCGATATGTACAGAATGGAGCCTCAAAGAGAAGCAAGAGAACCGGGGCTGTCTATCTTGGAGAAGAAGCAACTGAGAGGTGACTGGGTCGACTTCTTTAAATATCTGAAAAGGGAAGATGAGGACAATATTGCATGCTTGTCATACAACTTGGTGGAGAGAGAGTCATGCTCCATCTCCTTGTAGGATCTCAGTCAATGCCAATGGGCAAAATAGCATGGCACACACAACTCTGGTGGACAGCTGAACATACTGGACGGGTTGGGGAGGGGGCTTTTGTTGCGCAGAATCAATTTGTTGCGCAGTAGCAATGTCCAACATGTCCAAAAACCCAATACCAAAGACACAGACCAGTCAGAAGAAATAAAACAGTAGAACTTTACTCTTGGTTGTAGAGTTGAAAATAAAACAGTTTGGCACACTTACATAGTCACTGTAAGTAATACAGAATCATAGAATCCTAGAATCAAAGAGTTGGAAGAGACCTCCTGGGCCATCATCCAGTCCAACCCCATTCTGCCAAGAAGCAGGAATATTGCATTCAAATCACCCCTGACAGATGGCCATCCAGCCTCTGCTTAAAAGCTTCCAAAGAAGGAGCCTCCACCACACTCCCTCCGGGGCAGAGAGTTCCACTGCTGAACGGCTTTCACAGTCAGGAAGTTCTTCCTCATGTTCAGATGGAATCTCCTCTCTTGTAGTTTGAAGCCATTGTTCCCTTGCGTCCTAGTCTCCAAGGAAGCAGAAAACAAGCTTGCTCCCTCCTCCTCCCTGTGGCTTCCTCTCACATATTTATACATGGCTATCATATCTCCTCTCAGCCTTCTCTTCTTCAGGCTAAACATGCCCAGTTCCCTAAGCCGCTCCTCATAGGGCTTGTTCTCCAGACCCTTGATCATTTTAGTCGCCCTGTGTTATAAATCATAGAGCATAACAAAATAAAACATGGTTACTTCACCATAGCATAAGCTTCTTGCATCTGCTCTCCAGCAAATCAAACTGCCAACTGCTAACCGTTTGCAAAAGCCTCAAAATCTGTTACATTCGAAAGGCGTGGCCTAGCCTTGCTGAGCTAAAATTCTGCAGCTGCAGTTAATCATTAACAATTTGCAAGGCTTTTCTGTTAGGCTTTCTTTAACACACACACACTGGGCTTAAAGCAATATACCGTAATAGCTTTCCCCCCAATTTCGGCGTCCTGGATACTGTTCTCGATTCTGGATACAAGGGAGTGCAGTCGCTCCATCCTCTATGACGAAGAGCCCTTGATCACAGAGGTCCTGTTTTCTTTGTTCGCATTTTATTAGTATTTCCTTTTTATGGTGCCGTCAAATACCTCCCCACTTAAGCGGTGCCTAATTTCTCTACTCACAGCTCATAGCTGTTTTTGAACTGCTTAGGTGGATAGTGAACTGGGCTGAAAGTCGGGTGCTCACCGCAACCAAGGATTCGAACTGCCAAGCTTTCGATCGGTGTGAAGCCAATGGGATTTTGGCCTGCATCAATAGGAGCCTAGTGTCTAGATCTAGGGAAGTCCTGCTCCCCATGCTCTATTCTGCTTTGGTTAGACCACTTTACCTGGAATATTGTGTCCAATTCTGGGCACCACAATTGAAAGGAGATATTGACTCTAAGCTGGAATGTGTCCAGAGGAGGGCGACTCAAAGGAGCAAGGGTCTGGAGAACAAGCCCTATGAGGAGTGGCTTAAGGAGCTGGACATGTTTAGCCTGCAAAAGAGAAGGCTGAGAGGAGATATGATGGCCATGTATAAATATGTGAGAGGAAGCCACAGAGAGGAGAAGGGAGCAAACTTGTTTACTGCTTCCCTGGAGACTAGGACACAATGGAGCCATGGCTTCAAACTACAAGAAAGGAGATTCCATCTGAACACGAGGAAGAACTTCCTGACTGTGAGAGCCGTTCAGCAGTGGAACTCTCTGCCCCGGAGGGAGTGTGGTGGAGTCTCTTTCTTTGGAAGCTTTTAAACAGAGGCTGGATGGCCATCTGTCAGGGGTGATTTGAATGCAATATTCCTGCTTCTTGGCAGAATGGGGCTGGACTGGATGACCCAGGAGGTCTCTTCCAACTCTTTGATTCTTCGATTCTATGATTCTATATTGAGTATTTGTACCAATATTTGGTCCAGATCCATCATTGTTTGAGCCTACAGTGGTCTCTGGAGGTGGGTGAATTATAACTCCCAAACTCAAGGTCAATACCCACCAAACCCTTCCAGTATTTTCTGTAGGTCATGTGTGCCAAGGTTTGTTCAATTCCATCACTCGTTCAGAATACTCTATGATTGTAGGCAAACTATAAATCCCAGCAACTACAATTCCCAAGTGACAAAATCAATCCTCTCAACCCCACTTATTGAGTATTTGTGCCCAGTTTGGTTCAGTGAATGAAAATGCATTCTGCATGTCGGATATTTACATTACAATACATAACAGTAGCCAAATTACAGTTATAAAGTAGCAATGAAAATAATGTTATAGTTGCGGGTCACCACAACGTGAGGAACTGTATTAAAGGGTCACGGCTCTAGGAAGGTTGAGAAACTCTGGCTTAGGTGGATAGTGAGCTGGGCTGAAAGTCGGGTGCTCACTGCAACCAAGGATTCAAACTGCCAAGCTTTCGATTGGTGTGATCTATTGCTGCTGGTGATTAACCAGCTGTGCTAAAGCCCGGGCAATATCTAGGTCCATCTAGTTGATTTAGTGGGTCTGCTCTGGTCAGGAGTTTTTTAATCCCATGATGTAAACCCATCCACCTGAGGGTGAGGCTGGGGGAGGAATGGGTGGGCATCCCCTCCCTTTCAACGAGGCTCACATCCAGAGACAAAGTGATTTACTCCCTGGTCATTAAAGGGAAGTGTTTTACAGCCGGAGACAATTGTCATAATTTTGCTTGGAAATTAACTCCCCTTTCAGGCTGCAACATAATTCAGAGGAAGGAGACAACAGAGGCAGTTTGCTTGTCGCAGGTCTAAGGGCTTCAGGATCTGTGTCTCAGGTGATTTAGAGCCAGGTGACGAGGCAAGCCAAGCTCTTCTCTCAGGAGGAAAGGCAGATGACGAGGGAAGGGGTGCGTGTATGCAAATGTGTTGGGGAAAACTGGCTTGGTTCAGGTTGTAAGTGACCCTCAAGAAACAAAAGCCACATTTTCTAAAGATCCAAAGTTGGAATCATACCAAGCTCTCCAATCAAAGATTGTTCAAAAATGATTCAGATCCTGCATGGCATCTTCTTTGCAAGAATCACTAATTTGCAATCTAAAAGATGGACTCTGTTGGTTAAATATTCACAGCAGAACCCATCTCATCTTGGAAGCTAAGCAGGGTCAGCCCTGGTTAGGATTTGGATGGGAGGCCAGCAAGGAATCCCAGTTGCTTTGGGCTCTCTTTACCTCTACCAAAGCACTTTTGAGGATTCCTGGGCTGAGAAAACACTATGAAGTTTATGGAGTTGGCATAAATCAACAAAGGACTTGAAGGCACATAGGCACTCAAGATCTGACCTTGGTCACTTTCCCATATAGCCTAGAACTTCCAGTGCAGAAGGGAAGGATGCCTTTTGGGCCTCTCTTTTCCAGAATCTTCCAGGTGCTGTGGGCTCTATTTCAGAAGAAGAACAATCTCAATGCCTATGTGATTATTATCCGTGTCTGAGGTCTATGTGACCAGCACAGGATGTAGCTAGAGCTTGTTTGTTTTTTATGATGATGTGGTCATGGTCTGTTGCTAGATGCAGTTGTAATGTTGGATAGAATGGCTCAGGGCACTTAATATTGGAGTTCCAGTCTTTCTAGCACAGCCCAAATGGTTGACAATACAGGAAATCCACTGCAAGCTGGATAGCAAGTGTCCCAGAAGCAAGCAAAATACAGCAGAGTCCTTTCACAGCGCAAACATGCTCCAGCCCATCTATCAGCAGAGTCCAGCTGCCAGCATCTGACCTTATCAACATACTGTTTAGTTAACTCAGATTCAGGTTTTCACCCAAAATATCTGGAGGCTTTAATCTTCACATTTGCAATATATTGTTGTTGATTTTTGTCAGGTTTTACAATGTATTGTAATGTAATACAGCTGAGTCATGCACTGCTAATAGGCTTCTATTGGAAATGCAGTCATGCATTGACTGTATATAGGGAATCATTTGGGGAATGTGTTCTGGCCTAGTCCAGGGGATTGTGAATAATGCAATCCTGGGTCTGAGTTGAGTCAATGAGTTGGGAACCAATCAGAGATTGCTATGTGTAAATGAATTGTATATAAGGAAGTCATGTACAGTGTGTATTTCTCTCCTTGTGCTGTGATGCTGTTCGTTGAAGGCTCTATGTAATTGATTAAAAGAACCTGTCTGCTAAGACAAAATATAACCGTGTGCTGTGGTAAGTTTGTAGTGTCATCTAAATTGGAGGGGGAAACAATAGTAAAACTGACAATGGCCGGGCATGTGCTCAAGCGTCTGTAAAAGGTTCCAGAGTGACTGCAGGCTGTGGGAGCAGTTGACTGAAAATACTGTGCAGGAAGAAGCTACTGGAAAGTGCCGAAGTTGTGCAACTGATCTGTTGCTGAATTGTGAAGTTAATCTCAACATTTATTCATTCAGTTGCTTCCGACTCTTGGTGAACTCCTGGACAATCCCAGGCCAGAGCTCCCTGTCAGCAGTGGACACCCCCAGGGCTTCCTTCAGAGTCAAGCCAGTCAAGCCAGTCAAGCCAGAGTCAAGCTTCCTTCAAGGACACCATCCACCCACCTTGCCCTTGGTCGGCCCCTCTTCCTTCCCTTTCCCCCCAACATCATTCCCTTCTCCAAGCTTTCCTGTCTTCTCATGATGTGGCCAAAGGACTTCATCTTGGCCTCTAATATCCTTCCCTTCAGTGAGCAGTTCATGGAGGATGGACTGGTTGGATCCTCTCGCGGTCCAAGGCACTCTTAGAATTTTCCTCCAACACCACAGTATTGCAATATATACAAAGGTACAATTAGGATAGACAGGCTTGTCCTTGCAAACAAACAGATCTCAGAGAGCCACATAAATAATCATAGAATCATAGAATCATAGAATCAAAGAGTTGGAAGAGACCTCCTGGGCCATCCAGTCCAACCCCATTCTGCCCAGAAGCAGGAATATTGCATTCAAATCACCCCTGACAGATGGCCATCCAGCCTCTGTTTAAAAGCTTCCAAAGAAGGAGCCTCCACCACACTCCGAGGCAGAGAGTTCCACTGCTGAACGGCTCTCTCAGTCAGGAAGTTCTTCCTCATGTTCAGATGGAATCTCCTCTCTTGTAGTTTGAAGCCATTGTTTTGCGTCCTATTCTCCAGGAAAGAAGAAAGGAAGCTTGCTCCCTCCTCCTCCCTGTGGCTTCTTCTCACATATTTATCCATGGCTATCATGTCTCCTCTCATCCTTCTCTTCTTCAGGCGAAACATGCCCAGCTCCTTAAGCCGCTCCTCATAGGGCTTGTTCTCCAGACCCTCGATCATTTTAGTCACCCTCTTTCTCTGGACACATTCCAGCTTAGAGTCAATATCTCTCTTGAATTGTGTTGCCCAGAATTGGACACAATATTCCAGGTAAAGTGGTCTAACCAAAGCGGAATAGAGCATGGGGAGCAGGACTTCCCTGGATCTAGACACTAGGCTCCTATTGATGCAGGCCAAAATCCCATTGGCTTTTTTTGCCATCACATCACATTGTTGGCTCATGTTTAACTTGTTGTCCACGAGGACTCCAAGATCTTTTTCACACAGAACAGGCAGATGCTCATACTGAGTCACACAGGAGAGAGAAAGGTGGATTATTTCCTTTTCCTTATATTGCCAGCTGCTGACAGGTGACTCAGTAAGGGACACTGGCTGATTTGACCCCTTTGCAATAACCCTCGCATGGTTGACTCAGCCATTACCACATCCTCTAAGTTGTTGCATCATGACATTCACAGTCTTTACACATATGCTATCAATATTCCACATGTTCATTAAATGGTATTTTTTCCTTTTTTTTCCTTTTCCTTATATTGCCAGCTGCTGACAGGTGACTCAGTAAGGGACACTGGCTGATTTGACCCCTTTTTTCCATGATTAGAAATGCTGTGCCCTTTCTATCTAAGAGAAATGAGGATACATCAGCTATTCCCAAGGTGGAGTTGACCAGGCTCATGAAAACAGATCAGTGTAAAGCTGAACTTTGAATTTTTGTTTGTTTTTTCCAACAAAAGAAGCTTACTTACATTTGAGCATGGGATGCCACTGCTGGTCTTGCCCTCTTGCGACAAGGAGAATCTCATCAGTCAAAGAACAATGATTGGGTTGGCTCATCAGCGACCCTGGCACCCCGACTGAGGTGATCATGGGTTGTTTTGGAGCCACACCGCCCTTTTGTCTTCCTTCTTGCATCTCTTCCTTGCAGGTGCAGCCACTCTGGGATTAGCCTCTCCTGCCAAGGGTTGACTTGCCAACCCCACTTGAGATCTTCCTTGCAATGAGAAGAGGAGGAGGAGGAGGAGGAGCAGCCATAGGATTTGAAAGAGGGAAAATATGGACTGGGTGGGTTTTCTAAATGCAAAGCTGGCCACTTTACTATCTGAATTGCAAGAGTAAATATCAGAACCCGATGGGCAACAATCCTGAGTCACAATAATTCATAGAATCATAGAATCAAAGAATCCAAGAGTTGGAAGAGACCTCCTGGGCCTTCATCCAGTCCAACCCCATTCTGCCAAGAAGCAGGAATATTCCATTCAAATCACCCCTGACAGATGGCCATCCCGCCTCTGTTTAAAAGCTCCCAAAGAAGGAGCCTCCACCACACTCCGGGGCAGAGAGTTCCACTGCTGAACGGCTCTCACAGTCAGGAAGTTCTTCCTCATGTTCAGATGGAATCTCCTCTCTTGTAGTTTGAAGCCATTGTTCCATTGCGTCCTAGTCTCCAGGGAAGCAGAAAACAAGCTTGCTCCCTCCTCCTCCCTGTGGCTTCCTCTCATATATTTATATATGGCTCTCATCATATCTCCTCTCAGCCTTCTCTTCTTCAGGCTAAACATGCCCAGCTCCTTAAGGCTAAACATGCTCAGCTCCCACCTAGCTCCAACAGACAAGAGTTCTTTGTCCTACCCTATAAATTTATTTATTTATTTTTATTTACTTTGCTTGTATACCGCAGTTTCTCAGCCCGTAGGCGACTCAACGCGGTTCACAACAAGACCAAAACATCAGTCCAGCAACATACAAAATTTAAAAACCATCAACAACATAATATACATGGTAGTAAACCCTTTTTCCTACTTCCAACAGACCTCACAACCTCTGAGGATGCTTGCCATAGATGCAGGCAAAATGTCAGGAGAGAATGCCTCTAGAACATGGCCATATAGCCTGAAAAAACCTACAACAACCCAGTGATTCTGGCCATGAAAGCCTTCGACAATAATAATAACAATACATGGAAAACGTTTTGCCAGGACACTGTCTTCCAACATAACTCCAGAAAGGAATAAGCCCCTCACTCTCTTTTTGATGCCAGCTAGTTCTTTCCAGGGCAAGGCCAAACCTCCCATTAGTTTATTGCGGTACTATGGCTGGTTTCACTTATTTGGTCCATGTCTAATGGATTATGGATTAGGTTACACATAATCGTTTCAAAAGCATCGCTGTACTTACCTGGCTTAAGCCAAATTCAGCTTTAGCCATTGAGAGTTAAAGCTGACAGCTAAAGTGGGAGCTGTTTAAGGTGCTGAAGGTTAAACTCACCAAACTGCTGGATGTTGGGGGTTGTTTGAAATTTGTGAATCCCAAGAGAGCCAGAATGAAACATGTCTCCTCTGCTTTTTGCTTTTGTTCTTTGGGGTGGCCTTCCACCTTTCAGGCTCCTTGGACTGCTCTTTTATCACAGGAAGGAAGGAAGGAAATGATACAGATATAACCAATGCAATGCCCCACCCATAGCTGAACAAAGCTTAAGGCATCAGGGGTGGGCAGTTTGAATGACCCCATGAAGGAGTCAGACTTGGTAGGGGTCAGCTGGTGTGTAATAAGAAATTCAATGAGCAAATTTGATAAATGTGAATTTAATAATGATGTGTGGGAATGAATGGAAGGATGGAAGGATGGATGAATGGAGTTAATACTTTTGGAAACACCAGTATAATATTGTGGTGCTGGAGGAAAGTCCCGAGAGTGCCTTGGACTGCGAGAAGATCCAACCAGTCCATCCTCCAGGAAATAAAGCCCGGCTGCTCACTGGAGGGAAGGAGAGTAGAGGGAAAGCGGAAGTCCTTTGGCCACATCATGAGGAGACAGCAAAGCCTGGAGAAGACAATGATGCTGGGGAAAGTGGAAGGCAAAAGGAAGAGGGGCTGACCAAGGGCAAGATGGATGGATGGCATCTTTGAAGTCATGGGACTGACCTTGAAGGAGCTGGGGGTGGTGACGGCCGACAGGGAGCTCTGGCGTGGGCTGGTCCATGAGGTCACGAAGAGTTGGAGACGACTGAACGAATGAACAACAAGTATAATATTAAGGCCTTTGATGACTAACTACCTGCTTGCTGGACCTGCTAATGAGAAACCCTGATAAGAACTGGGACAGTCATAAAGGAAATGTTTGCAACCTTCCTTATGTTAAGAAGGAAGTCAAAACAAGCCTTGTGTTTGTTAACACCAATCAAGGAGATCAACACTGAGATGGAGCCAGGATGGAAGATGTCTATCATTCATTTACAACTTTGGGACTACATCAACAGAATCTATATATATAAATTTGTTAGGGGCATCCAACGAGGAAACAAAACTCAAAAAACCCCCAACGAAACTTAACCAAAATTCCCATGCCCATAACACAACCCACAAGGTACAAACATATCTACTCAAAATGAAAAACAACACAACAACACACTCACAAAACGGCAAAACAACAAAACTCAAAAATCCCCCAACAAAACTTAACCAAAATCCCCGTGCCCATAACACAACCCACAAGGTACAAACATATCTACTCAAAATGAAAAACAACACAACAACACACTCACAAAACAGCAAAACAACAAAACTCAAAAATCCCCCAACAAAACTTAACTAAAATCCCTGTGCCCATAACACAACCCACAAGGTACAAACATATCTACTCAAAATGAAAAACAACAGAACAACACACTCACAAAACGGCAAAACAACTGAGCATGCGCATTGGCGCCCAGCCGCAAGTTCCCTGGCGCGCGCACATGGCCTTCCGGCCAACGTTCCCTCTGCAGAAACCATGCCCACTCCAAGCCCCGCCGCGCCGCTTCCCACACACACACACCCCCTGCCGCACACACACACGCAACCCCACGCTCCATCACTCCCCCCGCCGCCGCACACACACATGCAACCCCACTCCCCCCGCCGCCACACACACACACGCAACCCCACGCTCCATCACTCCCCCCACCGCCGCACACACACGCAACCCCACTCCCCCCGCCGCCGCACACACACACGCAACCCCACGCTCCATGACTCCCCTCGCTGCCGCACACACACACGCAACCCCACGCTCCATCACTCCCCTGCCCCAATCTTACCTTCTTTTACTTCACGCCACCTCCAAACCCCACCCCGCCCCTTCCCGCCCTGTCAAAATCTAGGAAAGACAGGAAGGAAGGAAAGAAAGAAGAAAGAGAAAGGGAGGTAAAGAAAAAGGGGGAAGGAAGGAAAGTTAGAGGAAGAAGAAAAGGAAAGAAAAGGAAAGATGGAAGGAAAGAAAAGAGAGACAGCAGAAGAGAAAGAAAAAGGGGGAAGGAAGGAAAGAGATAGAGAAAGAAGAGGAGAAGGAAAGATGGGAAGGAAGGAAGGAAAGAAGGAAGGAAGGAAGGAAGGAAGGAAGGAAGGAAGGAGGGAGGGAGGGAGGGAAAGAAGGAGGGAAAGAGGGAAGATTGGCCACAGCAACACCTGGCGGGTAAAGGTTGTTATTTCTATTATTATTATTATTATTATTATTATTATTATTATTATTATTATGCTATTGTTCCTATGAGACCCTTTTAGGGGGAATGGGAGAGGTGTCAGGTCCCAGAGGCAATGCATTGCATTATTGTTATTGTTATGATGGTGGTAAAATAAAAGGAAATAAAAAGTGAAAGAAGGAAGCAAACAGGGAGGGAAGAAAGGCAAAGGAAGGAAGGGGGAGGGAATGAAGGAAAGAGAGAAGGATGAAACCAAGTAGTGAAAGAAGGAAAGAAAGAAAGAGGTAGAGAAGGAAGAAAGGAGAGAAAGGGGGAGGAAAAGGGGGAAGGAATAGGTAGGGACCTCTCTTTCATAATAGTCCAGATATCTACCTCAACTTTGCTAAGTTTTACTATAGGCCACAGCAACGCGTGGCAGGGCACAGCTAGTATCCCTATAAAAGGCTCAGTCTAATAATGCTCAAAGTGTGGCAGACCTGAGGAGTCTGTCCCACCCGCTATGCTCTGCTCCATGGGAGGGACAGAGGTGGTGTATTTGGAGAGTGGCAGATCTGCATAGGTACACTATCTTTCTTCTTCCCATGGAGCAGAGCATGGCGGGTGGAACAGACTCCTCAAGTCTGCCACACTTTGAGCATTATTAGATTGAGTCTTTTATAGGAATATTCTGTTGATGTAGTCCCAAAGTTGTAAATGAATGATAGACATCTTCCATCCTGGCTCCATCTCAGTTTCCTGGCCAGATGTTTATCTTGATTGGTGTTGATCTTATGTTGACTTCCTTCTTAACATGATGAATGTTGCAAACATTTCCTTAACTTGAAAGAACCATTGTCACAGTTCTTATCAATTCTCATTGGCAGGTTTTGATCACAGTTCCAGCAAGCAGGTAGTTAGTCATTGCAGGCCTTAATATTATTTATTTATTTATTTATTTCGGGTACTTCTACCCTGCCCTTCTTAACCCCCAAGGGAGGACTCAGGGCGGCTTACAGAAAGGCACAGTTCGATGCCTGCACAACATACACACAACGTATAAAACCATAGTTAAAACAATTATAGTTAAAACATTTCTGGAGGGCCGCACCCAGAAGGTGTTGTTGGGGGACTCCTGTTCCGCACCACAACCTTTGACTTGTGGGGTGCCACAGGGTTCCATACTGTCCCCCATGCTGTTTAATATCTACATGAAGCCGCTGGGTGAGATCATCCGGAGTTTCGGCGTGCGGTGTCACCTGTACGCAGATGACGTCCAACTCTGTCACTCCTTCCCACCTTCTACTAAGGAGGCTGTCGAGGTCCTGAACCGGTGCCTGGCCGCTGTAACGGTCTGGATGAGGGCGAACAAATTGAAATTAAATCCAGACAAGACAGAGGTCCTCCTGGTCAGTCGCAAGGCCGAACAGGGTATAGGGTTACAGCCTGTGCTGGACGGGGTCGCACTCCCCTTGAAGGTGCAGGTTCGCAGTCTGGGTGTGACCCTGGACTCATCGTTGAGCCTGGACCCCCAGGTTTCAGCGGTGACCAGGGGAGCATTTGCACAGCTCAGGCTCGTGCGCCAGCTGCGCCCGTATCTCGGGAAGTCTGACTTGGCCACGGTGGTACACGCTCTTGTCACATCCCGCCTTGACTACTGCAACGCTCTCTACGTGGGGCTGCCCTTGAAGACGGCCCGGAAGCTCCAGCTGGTTCAGCGCGCGGCAGCCATGTTACTAACTGGAGCGGGTGGCAGGGAGCACACAACGCCCTTGTTGTCCCAGCTCCACTGGCTGCCGATTTGCTACCGGACCCAATTCAAGGTGCTGGTCTTGGCCTACAAAGCCCTAAACGGTTCCGGCCCAAAATACCTTTCGGACCGCATCTTGGCCTACGAGCCCACGAGGACCTTGAGATCGTCTGGGGAGGCCCTTCTCTCGATCCCGCCTGCATCACAGGCACGGCTGGCGGGGACGAGGGAGAGGGCCTTCTCGGTGGTGGCCCCCCGGCTGTGGAACACTCTCCCTGCAGACATCAGACAGGCGCCCTCCCTCATGTCCTTTCGAAAAAGCCTTAAGACATGGCTGTTCGAGAGGGCATTTAATTAAGTGCTACGACAATGTGGTAAAGAAGACTGGAATGGAACAAGGAATATGAGACTGGTTATGATTCCACTATGAGACGAAGCGGATTTTTAGTGTAGTATGTAGTTGTTGTATAGTTTATATGTTGTGTGATTGGCTTCTTTGTAATTGTCTTTTATGTGCTCCTCCTGGCCATCATCACCATCATCATCGCGGCATAATTGCTGCCCGCCCTTCCTTAATTAAAAAGCCATTGCCCGTCTGGTCAATTACAGGCATGAGTCGCCCTAATGGGCTGAGAATGGCGGTTAATAAGTGCATCAAATAAATAAATAAATAAATAAATAAATTATCACAGTTAAAAACAATCAGTATATAACACATCAATAAAACTATTCTCACGCTCAGCGTTCGTCTTTCAGAGTTCCATAATTCCATTCCATTAGTCAATTCCTGTCCCTTGTCAAGTCCTTTCTTTATCTGCCAGATTGTCTGAACGCCTGGTCCCAAATCCATGTTTTCAATTTTTTTTCCTGAAGGAAAGGAGTGATGTCGCTGATCTAATTTCCCCGGGGAGTGAATTCCACAGGTGGGGGGCCACCACCGAGAAGGCCCTGCTCCTCGTCCCCGCCAATTTCACTTGTGATAGAGGCGGGGTCGAGAGCAGGGCCTCCCCAGAAGATCTTAGATTCCGGGGTGGGACATAGAGGGTTTTGTAGGTCAAAACCAGCACCTTGAATTGTGCTCGGAATTGGATCGGCAGCCAGTGGAGCTGACACAACAGGGGGTGGTATGCTCCCTTTATGACGCTCCGGTGAGCAGTCTGGCTGCCTCCCGCTGGACTAGTTGGAGTTTCCGAACAGTCTTCAAAGGCAACCCCACGTAGAGTGCATTGCAGTAATCTAATCAGGATGTAACAAGAGCGTGGACCACCGTGGTCAGATCCGACTTCCCAAGGGTTTATTACACTGGTGTTTCCAAAATTATTAGCTCCATTCATACATCCTTCTTTCCATGGGCGAAAGGAGATTCAACCCAAACCCCAAACTCCTTAGAAAGACCTTCCCTGATTGCGTTCCAGGGGTTTGGTTCCCCAAAGGTTTCTCTTTCTCAGTTGAGGTCCCTTTGGATATGGCTTTGGCGGAGCCTGAGTGGTTGCAAAGGCCTTGAGGCCGAAGGGCAGGCTGCCAATCAATGCAATCAAGGAATGGGGCAGGAAGAAAGGAGCCGGCCGGGGGTCAGGCTATGTGAGTGGAGCCCGGTCAAGAAGCACGTCTCTATGAGGCGAAGGCAGAGCAATTATCGTGCCATCAGGCCTTAATTGTGCCTGCCCTGGCTGCCCTCGTTTGAGGGAATCTGTGGCAAGGTCCCATCATGTTCAGGGCGGCTTTCCTTGCTCCTCCTGGCCATCATCACCATCATCATCGCGGCATAATTGCTGCCCGCCCTTCCTTAATTAAAAAGCCATTGCCCGGCTGGTCAATTACAGGCAATTATGGGGTGGTGCTCTTTGGCTGGCCATTTTGGCCCTGGAAGGATGCAGCAGGTGATCTCTGCCTGCCGTTCAAGACAAGAGAGAAGCCATTCTTAGAAATGGAAGCAATTGAGCATCTGGAGCCAAGAAGCACCTGTCTCTCTAGCAAAGGCTTGTGCCGAAGGAGCCCAGGGTTCAAGGAAGTCCATTCTAGGCACAGTTAGAGACTTCCGAGGCTGCTTTAATTGGCATGCATGCATCTATCTAGCCATCACTACAGGGGACTGTGGGATCTGTAGTTCAAGGAGGGATTTGCAGATGTAAAGGATAAAAAGAGTCTTCATTGCAAAGGAAATGCATAAGCTATGCTATTCTTATGTATTTCTAGGAAAGCTTACCATGCCAACTAGGTTCGATGCGGATGATTGAGATGGTTTTATACAGTAGATTTTAATGTCGAGATAAATGATTTAATGCTTATAGAATCATAGAATCCTAGAATCCTAGAGTTGGAAGAGACCACCTGGGCCATCCAGTCCAACCCCATTCTGCCAAGAAGCAGGAATATTACATTCAAATCACCCCTGACAAATGGCCATCCAGCCTCTGCTTAAAAGCTTCCAAAGAAGGAGCCTCCACCACACTCCCTCCGGGGCAGAGAGTTCCACTGCTGAACGGCTCTAATAGTAAGGAAGTTCTTCCTCATGTTCAGATGGAATCTCCTCTCTTGTAGTTTGAAGCCATTGTTCCTTGTCCTAGTCTCCAAGGAAGCAGAAAACAAGCTTGCTCCCTCCTCCTCCCTGTGGCTTCCTCTCACATATTTATACATGGCTTTCATCATGTTTCCTCTCAGCCTTCTCTTCTTCTTCAGGCTAAACATGCCCAGCTCCTTCAGCCGCTCCTCATAGGGCTTGTTCTCCAGACCCTTCATTTGAGTCGCCCTCCTCGGACACATTCCAGCTTGTCAATATCTCTCTTGAATTGTGGTGCCCAGAACTGGACACAATATTCCAGGTAAAGTGGTCTAACCAAGGCGGAATAGAGCATGGGGAGCATGACTTCCCTAGATCTAGACACTAGGCTCCTATTGATGCAGGCCAAAATCCCATTGGCTTCTTTTGCCACCACATCACATTGTTGGCTCATGTTTAACTTGTTGTCCACGAGGACTCCAAGATCTTTTTCACACGTACTGCTCTCGAGCCAGGCATCCCCCATTCTGTATCTTTGCATTTCAATTTTTTCTGCCAAAGTGGAGTATCTTGCATTTGTCACTGTTGAACTTCATTTTGTTAGTTTTGGCCCATCTCTCTAATCTGTCAAGATCCCTTTGCGTCCTGCTCCTGTCCTCTGGAGTATTGGCTCTCCCTCCCAACCTGGTGTCGTCTGCAAACTTGATTATCATGCCTTCTAACCCTTCATCTAAGTCGTTAATAAAGATGTTGAACAGGATCAGGCCCAGGACGGAACCCTGCGGCACTCCACTCGTCACTTCTTTCCAAGATGAAGAGGAAGTATAGACTTCTGAGGCTGCTTTAATTGGCATGAATACATCTATCTATCTATCTATCTATCTATCTATCTATCTATCTATCTATCACTGCAGGGAACTGTGGGATCTGTAGTTCAAGGAGGGATTTGCAGATGTAAAGGATAAACAGCCTCTTCATTGCAAAGGAAATGCATAAGCTATGCTATGCTTATGTATTTCTAGGAAAGCTTACCATGCCAACGAGGTTCGATGCGGATGATTGAGATGGTTTTATACAGTAGATTTTAATGTTGAGATAAATGATTTTAATGCTTATGTATGTGTATAATCTATTTATATCCCAGCATTGAAAGTTTGCTATGTGTATATTGTGCTCCACCCGGAGTCTCCTTCGGGGTGAGAAGGGTGAAATATAAATACAAATATATAAACCCATTTTTCTAGTTTCCAACAGACCTCACAACCTCTGAGGATGCTTGCCATAGATGCAGGCGAAATGTCAGGAGAGAATGCTTCTAGAACATGGCCCGAAAAACCTACACCAACCCAGTGATTCCAGGCATGAAAGCCTTCAACAAGACAAAGACTGTAATTGTTTCTTCCTGGCTCAGACGGGGTGACTGCCCTGAATGTAGTGATCTGTAAAATTAATACCATTGATGTTTAATTCTATTTTAATGTTTGCACTGTATATTTTTTGTTTTTAAATGGTATCAAAGTGCTTTTCATGTAATACGCTTTGAGTCTCCTTTGTGGAAAGAAAAAACAGAACACAATAATAAATAATAACAACAGTTCCGCCCGCATGGATTTCCGCTCCGCGAACGCATCTCTGGGCCTGCGCCGTTGCTGAAGGGAATGGCGGCTGGTGTGGCTCCTCCGTCCTTTGTTTCCCAGCCTCCCAGCCCGCTTCCTTGTGCTTCATTAGGCCTGCAGTGGAAAGACAGGTTAATAAAAGGTACGATTTAGATCACTCGCTACCCAGCAGTGCAGAAAAACAAAAAATCAATCGCGGGGTGTTGGAGCTGTCGAAGCCCACGCCTTTCAGACTCCACTGAGCCGAGAGAGGAGCCGGTGCCCTTGGGCTAATTGCCGGCAGGTGAGCCGCTGCCTGTTTGCAAAGCAGCCAACGGGGGTGACAGTCTCTCTGCAGGCGCCAGGGAATGGCCTCCTGCGGAAACAGGCCTCCACACCTGGATTGAGCCCATTGGAGGCCATTGTTTCCCACTCCAGAATGCACATTCCTGGGAAGTTGCACATCCTCCACAATTTTCCAGCCCCAGGGAAGGAGTCGGTGCGGTTGTGGGGTTTCCTGCATTCCCCTCCATGATATCTATATATATAAAAAGAGAAAGGGCGTTCAACGGGACAGCAAAACGCGAAAACCCCCCAACGAAAACTTACCAAATTTACCATGCACATACTTCAACCCACAAGGTATGCACAAACCGATTCAAAATTCTAAACAACATTTCAACACACTCACAATCACAAAAAACAACTGAGCATGCGCAAAGGCGCCCCGCCGCAAGTCCCTGGCGCGCGCACATGGCCGGCCGGCCAACGCACCCTCCGCGCAAGCCACGCCCCCATCCACCGTCGCCCCGCCCCTACCCTCCCATACGCCCTCTTTCCAATGCACCCTCCTTCTTCTTCCCCCGCCCACGCCCCCCACGTTCACGCCCCGCCCCCACCCTCCCATACCCCAATCTTACCTCCTCCCCCTCCTTCTTCTTCCCCCCGCCATGCCCCCCATGTTCACGCCAAAGTGGAGTATCTTGCATTTATCCCCGTTGAACTTCATTGTGTTAGTTTTGGCCCATCATCTCTCTCATCTGTTCAGATCGTTGTGAATCCTGCTCCTGTCCTCTGGAGTCCTGGCTCTCCCTCCCAATTTGGTGTTGTCTGCAAACTTGATGATCCAGCCTTCTAGCCCTTCATCTGAGTCATTAATGGAGATCCTGATCAGAACCGGGCACAGGACGGAACCCTGCTTGTGGCACTCCACTCGTCCCTTCTTTCCAAGATGAAGAGGAACCCTTGGGGAGAATCACCCTCTGGGTTCGTCCATTTAACCAATTACTGATCCTCCTCACCATAGTTTTGCCGCACCCACATTGGACTAGTTCATTTGCCAGAAGGTCATGGGGGACCTTGTCGAAGAAGGCCTTCCTGAAATCCAGGTATGCTATCATTTCCTCCCAGTCCTGAGAAAAAAGCAGGGCAAAATTAAATATTGTTAAAATATTCTAGGGAATGTTGTGATCTGAAAAGGGAAGGAAGAAAGAGAAAGGAGCGGATTGGTGAGTGGCTTCCCTGTGTTTCCTCAAACAGAGCTCACAATCAAGTGGAGACAAGGCCCGCTTCTCAATCAGAGCCAGAACATCTGCATGCAATCGGCTGAACATGAAGCGCAACTGTTCTGAATTGTCTTAACTCGCTTAAAATGGTGAAAAATGTAGTTCCATGCTGCCGGCTCCCTCCGGATGCCTGGATATCAGCCGGGGCATAAATATTTCATCGCCTGGTTGGAAAAAACTCATATTTGCAGGCTCTGCTGTGTCTTATCTAGGCTTTTTCATAATCTTATCAATTCAACCATTTTGCATGGAGATAGGCGCAACAAAATGTGTGTGTGTGTGTGTTTTTTTCCCTGGCTGTTATGGTTTCCTTTGCAAAATGTTCTCATTGGTTTCACTGGCTGGGATGATGGGAATTGTAGTCCAGCTGGATGGACACTACTCATAGAAGGCTGGCTCTTCCTAAGAATGGAGAAGAACCGAGATCTTGTCATAGAGAATACTAGTGTTGGAAGGGACCTCCAGAGAACATCCAGTCCAGCCCCCTACTGCCATAAAGGAGGGCACCATTCAAACCCTCCTGATAGATGGCCATCCAGCCTCTGCTTAAAGACCTCCAGAGAAGAGACCGCATTTTTAGTCTGCAGAAGAGAAGAGACAGGATGAGGGCCAGGGGTCAACCCACCAGACTCTCAGGAAAGCAAGACATTCCACTCTCAAGCACGTCTGAGAAAAGGAAGCTCTTCTTAATGTTAAGAAGCACTGCCTGAACATCAAGGAAAAAGTGGGCGCTAGAAACAATATCATACAAAAGCTGACTGGCACAACCTGGGGATCACAACCAGGCACAGTGAAGACATCTGCCCTTGCGCTGTGCTACTCTGCTGCTGAGTACGCATGCCCAGTGTGGAACACATCTCACCACGCTAAAACAGTGGATGTGGCTCTTAATGAGACATGCCGCATCATCACAGGGTGTCTGCGCCCTACACCACTGGAGAAATTACACTGTCTAGCCGGTATTGCACCACCTGACATCTGCTGGGAAGTAGCAACATATAGTGAAAGGACCAAGGCAGAGACATCTCCAGCTCATCCCTTGTTTGGGTGTCAGCCAGCACGTCAACGACTTAAATCAAGAAAAAGTTTTTTAAGATCTACAGAGACACTTAGCAAGCGAGAGTCCAAAAGTGGCAGGCTCAAACCCAACCTCAACCAATGGCTGATACCAAATCAGAGACTCCCCCTGGGCACACAGAAGATGGGGTGACTTGGAAGGCGCTGAACAGACTGCGCTCTGGCACCACGAGATACAGAGCCAACCTCAAGAAATGGGGCCACAGAGTGGAATCCACGACATGCGAGTGCGGAGAAGAGCCAACCACTGACCACCTGCTGCAATGCAACCTGAGCCCTGCCACATGATGCACAATGGAGGACCTTCTTGCGGCAACACCAGAGGCACTCCAAGGGGACAGATACTGGTCAAAGGACATCTAATCAACTACCAAGCTTGCAAACTTTGTGTTTTGTTTGTTTGTTTGTTAAAAAATGCAACGCAACTCTTTGGTCTGCTCCTGACACGATAAATAAAATAAATATCTAGCTCTTCCTCCTGACTTCCTTCCTTCCTTCCTAATTTCTTTCCTTCCTTCTTTCCTTCTGAAGCATGAATCACCGATCCGTCCCCAGCTGGGGCCAGAATCATTAGTGTCACAATGTGAGGCCGGCAAACAGGTAAATTACCATTTCCCATCCATCTGTTGCTCCACACTGCGCTGTTCTATTTATGGCACTCTTCGTCATAATTATGCCATTAAACAATCGTGTTTATTAGCAAACGGTAATGACAGGCATCTTGAAAACAAACAGAAGCCATCTTGCTCCTTCCTTCACGAGGGCAAGGCTTCTCCTTCCCCGTCTTTCTCTCATGACAGGTTTAGTGACAGATGGGGCCGGGATCTGCTCCTGCTTGTAGTCTGAACTTTAGAGACGAGGTGCTGCTGAGCCTGTTTGGAGAAGGGGGTCCCACTCAGCCCAGTGGAGAGAGCCCCATTTGCTCAAACCTCCATCACCCCATGGACCCAAACCTTGGTGTTCTCCCCTCTTTGGCTTCCAACAATATAAAAAGCCAATAAAATACACAATTGCATTAAATGATAACAAATATACATTTAAAAACAGTTCGCCAAGTTTAAAATGTGCTCCAAACAGAGGCTGGATGGCCATCTGCTAGGAGTGCTTTGAATGCAATTTTCCTGCTTATTGGCAGAATGGGGTTGGACTGGGTGGCCCATGAGGTCTCTTCCAACTCTGTGATTCTATCTCATCTAAGCTAATAACAACCATCTATCCTGCGAACGCTTACTCACACAGCCAAGTCTTAAGTGTCTTGCGGAAAGTCCTCCCGCCCTGGACATTATTCCACAGATATATATACACTCCACTTGCCTCACTGCCAACAGAACCTCTGAAGATGCTCGCCACAGATGCAGGTGAAACGTCAGGAAAGAATGCTACTGGAACATGGCAATATAACCTGAAAAACTCACAGCAACACAGTACAATGGTCTTATTTCAATTAGCCATTGAATTCTGACTTGCAACACTCTTCCTCTTCATCCTGGAAAGAAATGACGAGTGGAGTGCCATCCGCAGGGTTCGATCCTGGGTCCTGTTCAACATCTTTATGAATGACTTAGATGAAGGGTTAGAAGGCAGGATCATCGGGTTTGCAGACGACACCAAATTGGGAGGGAGAGCCAATAGTCCAGAGGACAGGAGCAGGATTCATAACAATCTTGACAGATTAGAGAGATGATGGGCCAAAACTAACGAAATGAAGTTCAACAGGGACAAATGCAAGATACTCCACTTTGGCAGAAAAAACGAAATGCAAAGAGACAGAATGGGGGACGATGAGGCCTGGCTTGAGAGCAGGATGTGTGAAAAAGATCTTGGAGTCCTCATGGACAACAAGTTAAACATGAGCCAGGGATGTGATGTGGTGGCAAAAAAAGCCAATGGGATTTGGTCCTGTATCAATAGGAGCCTAGTGTCTAGATCGAGGGAAGTCATGCTCCCCATGCTCTATTCCGCTTTGGTTAAACCACACCTGGAATATTGTGTCCAATTCTGGGCACCACAATTCAAGAGAGATATTGACAAGCTGGAATGTGTCCAGAGGAGGGCAACTAAAAAGATCAATGGTCTGGAGAACAAGCCCTATGAGGAGCGGCTTAAGGAGGTGGGCATGTTTAGCCTAAAGAAGAGAAGGCTGAGAGGAGATATGATGAGAGCCACATATAAATATGTGAGAGGAAGTCACAGGGAGGAGGGAGCAAGCTTCCTTTCTGCTTCCCCGGAGACTAGGACGCAATGGAACAATGGCTTCAAACTACAAGAGAGGAGATTCTAACTGAATACGAGGAAGAACTTCCTGACTGTGAGAGCCATTCAGCAGTGGAACTCTCTGCCCTGGAGTGTGGTGGAGGCTCTTTCTTTGGAAGCTTTTAAACAGAGGCTGGGTGGCCATCTGTCAGGGGTGCTTTGAATGCAATTTTCCTGCTTCTTGGCAGAATGGGGTTGGACTGGATGGCCCATGAGGTCTCTTCCAACTCTTTGATTCTAGGATTCTATGAAATAATTCAACAAATAATTTCTGCTTCCCTGGAGACTAGGACGCAATGGAAGAATGGCTTCAAACTACAAGAGAGGAGATTCCAACTGAACATGAGGAAGAACTTCCTGACTGTGAGAGCCATTCAGCAGTGGAACTCTCTGCCCTGGAGTGTGGTGGAGGCTCTTTCTTTGGAAGCTTTTAAACAGAGGCCTGATGGCCATCTGTCGGGGGTGATTTGAATGCAATATTCCTGCTTCTTGGCAGAATGGGGTTGGACTGGATGGCCCAGGAGGTCTCTTCCAACTCTTTGATTCTAGGATTCTCCTGTTGATGCAGCCTAGAAGCACATTGGCCTTTTCCGCTGTAGCACCCCCCTCCTGGCTCATGTTCAGCTTGTGGTCCATTAAGATTCCAAGATCCCTTTGACAGGGACCACCTTTGACAGGTGTCTCCCATCTTCTGGCTCTGCGTTCCATATTCATTCTGCCGAAGTGCAGAGCTGCTCACTTCTCCCCATTGAAACTCATTTTGTTCGCTTTGGTCCAGCCTTCCAATCTGTCAGAGTCGTTTTCTCCTCCTTTCTCCTGATCCCGTCCTCTGGGTCTCCGCTCCCTCTTCTTCCCGGATCAAAAGGCATTTAGAGCTTTAGAAATGCACGTCAACGCCACGGATCGGGCAATCAAGTCAACAGGCAAACAGGGATGAACATGTTCTTCTTCTTTTTTTTTGCAAAAATCCAAAAAGCGATGACAACAAGAGCGATTTGCTTCAGGAGCCCTTGGGGAACTGGGAGGCGATGCAGAAATATCCCCGTAAATAATAAATAAACAACAGAAGGTACGACGTACAGATGTAAACCTGTGTGTTCTCTGTCCTTGCACGCAAGGAGAAACCTTCGCCCTCGTTTCCTCCTCCTTGCAGAGGAAAAATGCCAATGGAAACAAGAGTTTGTGAGTCTCTTGAGCAATGATGCTACACCAGGCATGGGCCAACTTTGGCCCTCCCTCGAGGTGTTTTGGACGTTAGCTCCCACAATTCCTGGCCTCGTGCCCCTTCCTTTCCCCCCTCAGCCACTTAAGTGTTTGAAGCAAGTGTGAATGTTGCAATGAGCAAGCTTGAATAGCATTGAGTAGTAGGCTTGTGCATGGATTCAGCGTGGTCAGTTCCCTTTGGCCAATCTAGCTTATTTGGCTGGACCCATCCATCACATTTTTCCATCCATAATGGAAGCAAGCTTGAATAGCATTGAATAGCCATGAAGCCAAAGTCAATCAGTGAAGTGCATAGTAGGCTTGGGCGGTTTCGTTCGTTAGAATCATAGAATCATAGAATCAAAGAGTTGGAAGAGACCTCATGGGCCATCCAGTCCAACCCCATTCTGCCAAGAAGCAGGAATATTGCATTCAAATCACCCCTGACAGATGGCCATCCAGCCTCTGCTTAAAAGCTTCCAAAGAAGGAGCCTCCACCACACTCCGGGGCAGAGAGTTCCACTGCTGAACGGCTCTCACAGTCAGGAAGTTCTTCCTAATGTTCAGATGGAATCTCCTCTCTTGTAGTTTGAAGCCATTGTTCCGCGTCCTAGTCTCCAAGGAAGCAGAAAACAAGCTTGCTCCCTCCTCCCTGTGGCTTCCTCTCACATATTTATACATGGCTATCATATCTCCTCTCAGCCTTCTCTTCTTCAGGCTAAACATGCCCAGTTCCCTAAGCCGCTCCTCATAGGGCTTGTTCTCCAGACCCTTGTAATTAATTTTGTAATTCGTTATTAATTCGTATTTAAATTAGCTTACCATCCAATATTGAGCCATGCAGGAATTGTGTGAGGAGTAAATTAGATTAGAAACATTATTTTCAATTTATTTCGTAATTATTTTGTAATTATTTCGTAATTATTTCGTAATTATTTTGTAATTATTTCGTAATTATTTTGTAATTATTTCGTAATTATTTCGTAATTATTTCGTAATTATTTTGTAATTATTTCGTAATTATTTTGGCATGTCTGGTGCAAGTTTTATAGTTGTTGTTTGTTTTATCACACCAACAGTCAACAACAGAGGGAGAGGGAAGCTTCAGAAGTTCCCCCTCTCCCATTTGGAGGTTTTTTTTAGCATATTGCGCAATCTCGTCCACCATTAACGAATCGATTCGTAATTATACGAAATTTCGTATATTTTGAAATTTTTAAAAGGAAAATTTCGGAATTATATAAAAAAAACGAAACGCAAGGGCCCCCTAAAAACAAAACGAGTTTAGAACCAAATTTTTCCGTGGTTACTCAAGCCTTGTGCATAGAGGTGGCCTGGCCTTTGTTGCCTGGAGACACACTCTGCTTGGGAGGTGAAACTTTGCAGCTATTCATGGCTATTCAAGCTTGCTCATTGCAACATTCACATTTGCTTCAAACAGATACGGGTTCTTTCTCCCACCCTGGACATTATTCCACAGGGATAGATACACCCCACTTGCTTGACTACCATCCGACCCTGTGCTGTCGCACGCTAGGCCTATAGCAATTGGCTTTTGAACAGGACGTGCTCTTTGTGCCCAGTGGGAAGCCGGGGTGCCTCGGATGAGAGGCCCTATGGGTTTTCCTATACAAAGTCTTTAGAAGCTTAAAAGTTTAACAAAGTTCTTTATTATTGCTTAGGTCTTCAACAAACCATCTTAGATCTTCAACAAATCAAACAAATGCTTCTTAACTTGTCTACAATGGACAGGCAACTTGCTTGGAGAACTATTTCTTTCCTTTACGAGGAAAAACCTTTTTGACCCCTCTCCAGGCTTTGCTGGTGTGGGCCCTACTCCCGGCTCCAAATTGCTTCTTGGGTACCCGAGTAGACCTACCAGCCAAGGCTCTGAAGAATTTCCAGCTGGAGTCCTTCGGATTTTTCCCACAAAAGTTGTAGGTCCGTTTCTCCAACCCCAACAAGGGTTGTGCTGTAAAGCTGTTTCTCTTAAAAGCCTTTCTTTAGAGACTGTTCTTAAAGCTGTGATGCTGTAAATTCCCCAGCCAGAGCTTTTGGGAGCTTTTGGGACTCCCCCCCCCCCCCCGGACTTTGTAAGAAACGAGGCTTCTCTACAGGTAGAAAACTTTCACGCCCTCTAGCTGAGCTTCCAACTGTAAGACTGAACTAAAATGGTTCCCTTTCCCTCCTGAACCTGGAAAAAAGGGCGGAACTAAAACTTAACAATGATAGACAGGTGGCTAGCCCCATGACTGCAGCCTAGCAGGAACCATCCAACTGCAAAATGCATGGCCAGAACAAGCACATGCAAATGCTCAAAGAACGAAAGAGAGTTTGGAGCTCCTGGTACAAGCCGTACAAGCACACACCCTCTAAAGATGCCAGTCACAGATGCAGACAAAACATCAGGAAAGAATGCTGCTGGAACATGGCCACACAGCCTGGAAAACTCACAGCAATCCAGTGATTCCGGCCATGAAAGTCTTCAAAAAGACCACTTTAACTTTCCGCTGGAGACGTGGAAGGGATGGAGCCACTTCTGAGAGTCCTTTCCAGATTGGGATCCAGACTCCCTTTGATAGTCCCAACTAGAGCCGTCTCCCTATTTACTCTTATGGGATTAGCAAATAGGCTGCAGGCTCAGAGCCCTGCGCAGATGTGCCATAAGAGAGCATCTCGAGTTGTGCGCAGAATTAATTTCCCTGGATAAAAGGCAAAGAAAACTTGAGAGAGTGAGAGACATTTGCTTCCTCAGAGCATGAGCTATGGAGAGGGGTGGATATTAAGCGGGGAGACCGTGAAGTCTTCTTAAGCCTTTGGAGCGCCTTCATCGTGTCAGAAGAGACAGAAGACTGGGAATCTCAGAAGAGAGAGAGAGACCAGAAGAAAGAGAGGCCAGGGACCAAAGTCTAGGGAGATGCTTTGCTTTTTCAAGTGCAGAGAGAGCACCCCATAGATGAGGAGGAAGCAAAGGTGGGAGCTCCGTCTATCCATAGATTCAGAAAGGGAGCAAAGCAGCCAAGGAGAGAAGGAGGCCTCCACTCAGGACAGGCAATTGGAGGGCAACCTAAAAGGTTCAGAACCTGCCTATCTTCGTGACTGCATCCTCCTCTATGAGCCCACATGGTCCTTAAGATTTTCTGGGGATGCTCTTCTTCCGTCTCAGGCACGGTTGGTGGGGACGAGAGAGAGGGCATTCTCGGTGGTGGCACCTTGTCTCTAGAACTCCCTCCCCAGGTAGATTAGGCTGGCACCCTCCCTATCTGCATTCCATAAGGAACTAAAGATGTGGATGTTTCGTTGTGCATTCGACTGACGAATCCTTTGACAGATGGTCTCTAACCATGACCTGAATTCGAATTCCTATTTTTAATTACTACATTTTAAGCTAAGCTGAAATGATGCTGTTTAATTGCTCTATTCATATGCTACTGTTTCTTCTATCCACCTTATTGACCAACCTATCCTTTAACTCATTTCGCATATTGCCCCCCCCCCCCCAAATGAGTCTGTTGTTGCTTATGATGCTTGTTTATTATTGTTTATGCTGCTCCTGTCCTCTGTAGTCTTGGCTCTCCCTCCCAATTTGGTCCCGTCTGCAAACTTGATGATCCTGCCTTCTAGCCCTTCATCTAAGTCATTAATAAAGATCCTGAGCAGGACTGGGCCCAGGACGGGAAAACCCTGCTTGTGGCACTCCGCTCGTCACTTCTTTCCAGGATGAAGAGGAAGCCTTGGGGAGGATCACCCTCTGGGTTCGTCCATTTAACCAATTCCAGATCCACCTCACCGTAGTTTTGCCTCGCCCACATTGGACTCGTTTCCTTGCCAGAAGGTCATGGGGGACCTTGTCGAAGAAGGCCTTCCTGACATCCAGACACACTCCATCCACGGCATCATTCCCCGCATCTACCCAGCTTGTAACTCTATCGAAAAAAGAGATCAGATGAGTCTGGCATGACTTGCTTTTGATCAATCCATGTTGACTATTAGCAATGACCGCATTTGTTTCTAAGTGTTTGCAGACCGCTTCCTTAACAATCTTTTCCAGAATCTTGCCCGGTATCGACATGAGGCTGACCGGACATTGGTCATTGTTTGGGTCATCCTTTTTTCCCTTCTTGAAGATTGGGACCACCTTGGCCCTCCTCCAATCTGCTGGAACTTCTCCCGTTCTCCAAGAACTCTCAAAGATGGTTGCCAATGGTTCCGAAATGACTTCCGCTAGTTCCTTCAATACTCTGGGGTGTAGTTGATCTGGCCCTGAAAGGGGACTTGGACTCATTGAGAGCGGCCAGGTATTCCTGGACGACTTCTTTCCCAATTTGGGGTTGGATGTCCTCTGATCCCTCACCCACTCTATCTTGCTGAGGTTGAAGATGACCTTCTTTTTGTGAGAAGACCGAGGCAAAGAAGGCATTAAGCAGTTCTGCCTTTTCCCTATCCCCTCTCAGCATTGCCCCATCTTTTCCTCTAAAATCCATCCTTGCAAGTTCACAACACAATGCAAAATCCATAATGCACCATGTGCCTTTGCATGTGTGCCTTTGCAAGGTGTGCTTCAGACATCTTCTCCAGCAGACAAAAAACCCCTGCTGAAAATGGACTTCTGTAGATAAAAGAAATACAGTGGTTTTCACAGAATTATGGTTTTCTGTCCAAAAACAATCAATTAATCACCGCCTGCAATTGATCTGCTGGTCAAAGTGCCAGGCTCCCAAAAGCATGCAGGAAGTAGGACTTTTGTTTGTGGAACAGGCCTGCAAACCACTTGTATTTTCTTTGAAAGGTGTCACAGGGCACCACCTATCATTTGCAACCCAAAATCGAAGAGTCAACGAAGAAGGCGGCAGATTGGACAGATAGACATCCAGGCAGAGCAATAAGAATTAGGCCCTAATCCATAGGGCCTGGTTTACAAAGTGTTGGGCTTTAGATGGACTTAATGAGGTTTCAGGAAACCCTTTTGGAATTAATTAACAAAGACCTCCAAGGCGTGCACCAACCTCCAGTTCTGGATGTGTCGGATCCTTTCACGGAAGCACATGGTGCACTTTGCACATTGGGATGGATTTGCACACATGCACACATGCAATGCAGGCAGGACAACGTTCCTGTGAGGTGGATTCAGATTAGATTGAGTGGCCAAATGCAAAGGGTGCTTCTGTCCAAGGACTCCTGCTCCTCCTTCCTCCTGGAGAGGAGGGACTATTTGGGTGCCATAAAGAGGGCCTTTCAGGGCTAGTCAAAGTCTTCACTGATGACTTTGGGACTATTCGAGTGTCTATTGTCTATTAAAGCAACGGTATTCCCCGTAGTAACCTATAGATGTGAGAGCTGGACTATAAGGAAGATTGAGCAAAGGACGAAACATGCTTTTGAACTGTGGTGTTGGAGGAAAATTCTGAGAGTGCCTTGGACCACCAGAAGATCCAACCAGTCCATCCTCCAGGAAATAAAGTCCAACTGCTCATTGGAGGGAAGGAGACTAGAGACAAAGATGAAGTCCTTTGGCCACATCATGAGAAGACAGGAAAGCTTGGAGAAGACAACGATGCTGGGGAAAATGGAAGGAAAAAGGAAGAGGGGTCGACCAAGTGCAAGGTGGGTGGATGGCATCCTTGAAGTGACTGGCTTGACTCTGAAGGAGCTGGGGGTGGTGACGGCTGACAGGGAGCTCTGGCCTGGAATGGTCCAGGAGGTCACGAAGAGTCAGAAGCGACTGGATGAATAAACAACAACAACAATGGTCGAACTGAGGAGAAGGGGGCAAGGCTTGCTTTTCTACTGCTCCAGAGAATAGGACACAATGGAGCCATGGGTTCAAACGGTAGGAAAAGAGCATCCACTTGAGTGTAAGAGCTGCTCCCTGGTGGAGTCCTTTCTCTGGAGACTTTTAAGCAGAGGCTAGATGGCCATCTGTTTAGAGGGCTTGGATGGTGTCTTCCTGCCTGGCAGAAGTGGGGCTGGACTGGATGGTCTTTGGGGGTCCCTTCTAGTTCTAGGATCCTCATGCTTATTTATTTATTTATTTACTGCATTTGTATACCTCCCTTCTCAACCCTCAGGCAACTCAGGGCGGTTTACAATGGCAACAATTCGATGCCCAAAACCACCATAAAACATTTTAATATAAAACCGTAACAAGAATATTAAAACATAGATCATTTGCGTCTCTTAATAAAAAACATTGTCCCCTCTCGTCGTCCAGTCGTTCCCATTCCTATGTCTCTTACCTTGCATTTTCAAACGCTTACTCAAACAACCAAGTCTTGACTCTTTTCTGAAATGCTAAGAGCGAGGGGCCAATCTAATGTCCCCAGGAAGGGAGTTCCACAGTGGAGGGGCCACCACAGAAAAGGCCCTGTTTCTCGTCCCCACCAAACATGTTTGTGACGTTTGTGAGCAGAGCCTCCCCGGACGATCTTAGAGTCCTAGCACAGTTTTTAGCCTTCAACTCCCAGAAATCCTAACAGCTGGTAAACTGGCTGGGATTTCTGGGAGTTGTAGGCCAAAAACATCTGGGGACCCCAGGTTGAGAACCACTGGTTACAGCCTGTGTTGGATGGGGTCACACTCCTCCTGAAAACACAGGTTTGCAGCTTGGCTGTGATCCTGGACTCATCGCTGAGCCTGGAACCCCAGGTTTCGGCGGTGACTAGGGGAGCATTTGCATGGTTAAAACTTGTGCGCCAGCTGCACCTGTAACTTGGGAAGTCTGACTTGGCCATGGTAGTCCGCACTCTGGTTACATCCTGTATAGACTACTGCAACGCACAATACATGGGGCTGCCTTTGAAGACTGTCCGGAAGCTTCAAATGGTCCAATGGGCAGCAGCCAAGTTACTAACAGGAGCGGCGCTTAGGGAGCATACGACGTCTCTGCTCCACCAACTCCACTGGATGCCAGTCTGCTACCGGGCACAATTCAAAGTGCTGGCTTTAGCCTACAAAGCCCTAAATGGTTCTGGCCCAACTTACCTGTCTGAACGCATCTACTCTTATGAACCTGCTAGGGCAGTGGTTCTCAAGTTGAAGGCCAAAAACATCTGGGGACACCAGGTTGAGAACCACTGCTTGTAACCCTATGCCTTTTTTGGCCTTTTGACTGACCAAGAGGACCTCTGCCTTGTCTGCTTCCAAGGGGAGGGTGGCCTTCTTGTGCAAATGAGCATGGCTTGCTTCTCTTCCTTGTGAAGCAGGTCCAGAGCCTCTCTCTTTCTCTCTCTAGAAACCAGAGCAAGCCTCCGGGGCTTTTGGAGGAAGCTCTTCCTGTTGGCAGGGAAGACATTTCCATTTAGGGAAAGCCTTTGATTTGCGGATTTCACGGACCTGTAATTAACGTGTATGCTAATCTGTTACACATAGGGGAAGATGACAAAGGAAATAAGGATTCATATTTGGGAGCATTACAGTTCTATCCAAACTGAAAACAAACTGCATTTGAGAAGCGTTTTGGGGGGGATGTTGGAGGTTTTTTCGGGCTACATGGCCATGTTCTAGAGGCATTCTCTCCTGACGTTTTGCCTGCATCTATGGCAAGCATCCTCAGAGGTAGTGAGGTCTGTTGGAACTTGGAAAATGGGTTTATATATATATAGACAGACACACACAGGCTATTTAACTTTCCAGCTTTATGAGGGTATGCTCGAATTCCGACCACCAGGGGAGCTGTTGCGTCACCATCCATTTGCAACTCCGATGGAGTACTTTCTCATTCTTTTGCATTCTGCTGGAGAATTTTTATGGCGTCGTAAATTAGTTAAATTAGCCTCCCCACATAAAGCGGTACCTAAATTTCCTACTTGACAGATGCAACTGTCTTTCGGACTGCAAAGGTCAACAGCAAGCTAGACAAATGGCTGGGAGCTTACTCTGACCCAGTCTGGTTTTGAACTCATGACCTTTCGGTCAGTAATGATTTTTAATGCAGCTGACTTCCAACCCGGTCCAAGGTTTGGAAGGAATCAACTGAATTAGTCCAACGTTTGGAAGAATTGAGCTTAATGAGGAAGGACTTTTCTGCAGATATGAAAGGAATCTCATCCCCTGCCCTCCCTCTTCATTGGTCAACCAAAACATCACCTCGTTTCCCCTCGTTTTGCATAGGAAAGGCCTTGGGCATCAAGCTGTTCTCAAGACAGGCCTACTGCTCCCCCTGCCCCATTTTCAGGAGGCGCCTCGTTAGCGCAATAGGGTGGACTTCTGGCGTGAGAGAATTGGCCGCCTGCAGATTCGTTGCAGGCAAAACGTCAGGAGAGAATGCCTCTACAACATGGCCATATAGTCCAAAAAAACCTACAACAACCCAGTGATTCCGGCCATGAAAGCCTTCGACAATACATTTTGGGGGGGGGGGGGTTAAGCATGAGATTAGGTTGTGGTACTTAGATACAATTGGAGTTAAAATATGAACCCACCCGGACTTTGAGATCTTCCGGGGAGGACCTGCTCTCGATCCCGCCGGCCTCTCAAGCACGGTTGGCGGGGACGAGGGATAGGGCCTTCTCGGTGGTGGCTCCTCGGCTGTGGAACGCCCTTCCTGTAGACGTTAGGCTGGCACCATCGCTCATGACATTCCGCAGAAAGCTCAAGACCTGGATGTTTGTGCAGGCGTTTGAGTAATTCAGTGCAAGTGTGGTAATGTGAACATAGGAATGGAACAATGACGACGAATTTGGATCACGTTTGGATGATGAGGCGATTGGGGGATGGGATTTGTGATAATTGTGTATTATTGATTGTTTATTAGCTATTAATGGAACTGTGTAATTTAACTGTTTTGTATATTGATTATGGCTGTTTTTATTGTCTTTGCTGTTTGGAAACCGCTGTGAGTCGCCCTCGGGCTTGAGATACGGCGGTATACAAGAATAGTAAATAAATAAATAAATAAATAAATAAATAAATAAATTAAAATAGGAGAAGGAATAATAAAATGAGAAAAATGGAGAACTCGATTGTCTTCACAAACTGAACGCAGCACTTTAATCCCAAATGATTTCAATGGAGGGGTGGCCTGGAATGACAGCTGTCCTATTTTGTCACCATCGCTTTCTGTCTTTGGTTCTTTCCCTTGTGTGGTGGTTTAGACTTGTAGCTGCTGCTCTTGACTTCATGTTTTGCAGTGTTCATGCTTAGAAGGTGTGGTTCTCTTCAAAGTACTTGTAGGATTGGTGTTGTGTTGTCAGGTCCATTGTGCTCATCCTTGGGGTCTTTCCAAAGGGCGCTTGCTGGACAGAGGCTGTCAAGCTCATGGGGATTCGCTCTGAAGGGGCCGTGCTTTCTCTTTGCCGTCTTCTGGACGCGGCCTTTTTGGGGATGTCTTCGTGGTCATCTTCAGTGTCATCTGCATCTGCTGCAAAGGGTTGCAAAGGTGGACGCTCCTCAGATTTGGGAGGCAGCAACCCCCTCATCGCCTGCTGTGTCCGCCTTGGGAGCCCCCACCTGTGTCTGGAGGTGAGGCTCCACAGGTGGGCTTCCAGGCGTTCCTTTGTGCCCAGAGTCAGGAAAAGGGGTTTCTGGAGGATGGGTTCCACTTCTGAGATGCTCCCTGGCTTCGTTTTGGCCTCCTTCACCAGAGGAAGTGGAGCAAAACAGTGGAGGGACCTCACTACGGAGGATGGCAGACCCCACAGATGGTGGACCTTCTTGTTTGCAACATGGAATTCCAAGAGTTCCCAGGCTCCTTCCGTGAGGAAAGTGGGTTTGGCCTCCAAAGAGGTGATGGCTACTCCTTCAACCTTTGTTCCTGGTGTCTCTTTCTGGATGAGCTCCTTTGGCCCTTCAGGGACTCTCCTCCTGGACCGGACAGGACGTTGTATGGAGTCTCCTTCTCCATTGGAGCGGGAGTGGATGCTTTGCCCTTGGGAGGATCCATGCTGAACCCTTATTCCTCCAGCGGTGGGCTCTGGCAGTTGAAGAGTTGGAAAGGCCTCCACCAAGTCCTGGATCTGCTTGGGAAGGGACCCTTTATGCTCCACGATCCACTCCCTGACGTGCGCCTCCAAAGAGTGCTGCAATTCCACATCCAGAAAATGCCGAAGCTGGTACGAAGCCAGGAACTCTTCTAACATGGCAGTTTGTTGCTCCCGGAGAGCCCCACCACTGCTTTTTCCTGGTCGACTCTCAGAAGTGGCCGGTGGTGTCTCTCCAGCCTTCATGTTTCTCTGGGTTCCAGGGGAGAGAGGGGCAAAGGCCCGCAGGGATCTCCCCACAATGGAAGGCAGTCCCCACTCATGCTGGATCCGTTTGTCTCGGACGTGGAATTCCAGGAATTGCCAGGCTTCCTCTGGGAGAAACGTGGTCCCCATGACCCCCATATCTGGTGCCCCTTCCATGAGATACCTTCTTGTCCTAAGGAGAAGATACTGGTCATCGCCACCCTCGTCTGTTGGGCATCTCCTGGGAGAAACCGGTTTTGTTCTCATGATTACGTTTGGCTGCCCTTCTGCCTCGCTGTGGCTGTGCTTCGTGGCCCCTGGGAGGACATGTTTGCAGGAACGCTGTGGGAGTTGCGCATGAGGAAAGACCCCTTCACCTTGTGAAAGAGAAGCAGGAGGTAGAAGGGTTTCTCTGGGAGAGACGGAAAACATCCCAAAGCCACCCACTGCCTGGAATTCCGCATCCTTTCGATGGGTCTTGTATGTACTTCTCCTGAAATGGTCACCCAGTCCATCTCTCTTTTGCAGAGGTGTCTCCTTACCCTGCGCCCAGTTTGAGAGCTCCACCTGAGTTCTCCTGATGCTGGACTCTTCCCCAGATGAGTCCACTCCCTTGGTCCTCTGGGGAATCAGAGTCCTTCCTGCAGGAACATCAGGGAGGAAGTGTTTTGTGGACTCTAGGATCCTCTGGGGCAGGCCCCACTTGCGGCGCAACTTCATTTTCTGGAGGTGGACTTCCAGGTGGTGGCAGACCCTCCTTGGAAGGAAAGTCAGCTCCTGTGGCATGACGTCCATCTGAATCTTGGTCTCAGGATGATGGACCACTGCAGGGGTTTCTTCCATGAAGCCCCAGAGTGACCTCTGCACCAGGGAAGGGAGCCCCCACTCGTGCTGCACCTTCTTCTTCCTCACGTGTCGCTCCAGCATCTCTCTGGCAGGGCCCTGGGGGAAGGGCATCTCTATCCCCACAAATCCCAGGATGGCTCTTCTTGGCTGGAAAGGAGCCAATGGTGGCCTTGGTCCACTCATCCCAGCAATGACCCCCAGATACTTGGTGCCCAGCCCCCAGAGAGCGGCCAGGTGCCTTCCCCGCAAGGCCACTTCTATCCGGCCCATTTCCTCCCGGCCAAAGGAGAGGGAGGGGATGCGGGGCTCCAGGAGTCGAACACCAGGATGGATGGTCTTGGGGAGAGGACTCCTCAGGGTCAGCAAGAAGTGTTGCCAAGACATGGTGGGTATGACAGGGAAGCACCCCAGGTGGACTTCCAGAGACTTCCTCATCAGGTGGCGCCTCAGGGTGGCCAAGACCTGAGCCCTCAGGTTGAGGAGGCAACACTGGGTCTGAGGGAAGCCCGCACCCAACATTGGCTTGGCCTCCCTCTTGTCCTGTGTTGCCTTAATGACATCCAGATACCACGGCTCTGGGTAGATGCCCTCAAAGCTGGGCTCTCCAGGGAAGCTCTTCCTTCTCCTCGCTTCAAGGAAAGCTCTGGTTTCTCCGAACAGCGAATTGATGGAATGGAGGACCCTTCCAGGCAAGCCCCACTGCTGGTGGACGACTCTCTGAGCCACGTTTCTCTCAAGCAATGCTTGTGTGGCCTCACTGATGAAGGAAAGCTCCCTCAGGCCGATGGTTCCCTGCTCCCTGGACGTAGTCTTCTGAGGATGAATGCGGTCAGGGCCTGGAAGGAGACCTTGGAGGGATTTCTGGACCAGCCTCGGGAGCCCCCAGGTGTGATGCAAGGACTTGCTCCTCACGTGCCACTCAAGGAGATTTCGGGTTTCTTGAGCCATAAAAGGGATCTCCTGGGGAGCAAAGCTGAATTGGCCCCTTCTTCTGGGCAAGAAGGTGTCAATGGTGGTTGTTGGTGAGGCAGTACCCTGGAACAGTTGAGCAAGTGATGTCTGTTGCATTGTGGGCAGTCCCCAGCGGTAGGCCAGGCCTTTGTGGAGAAGGTTGAGCTGGATGCGCTCCAGAACGGTCTGGTCCACAAAGAGGAGCTCCCGACACCTTTGCTGTGGAGGCCTCTCCCCAGGGGGAAGACCTTTAGGAAGACGCACTCGAGGGGCCCTTTCCTGAGGGCTTTGTGTGTCCAGAACAGCTCTACCGAGCTGGATTTCCACAGCTTTCTTGGCCAAGGACCCTTGCAGCACCCTTGACTTCCAATCCCAGCAGAGCAGTGGACGATGGTCCCTCTGAGAGGCAGCAGGTACTGTGGGAGGCACCCCCATTTCCATGGAGTCATCACGAGGTAACACAAGGCTCCTTCCATCATCCTCTTGGTGTCCCTTGGTGGGTGGAGGAGAGATGGGGAAGAACACCCTCAGAGACTGTAACACCCGCCGAGGCCATCCCCAAGACCTCTCTATGATCTTCCTCTTGAGGTGGACCTCCAAGAGTTGCTTCACCCCTAAGCGGATAAAAGATGGGTCAAGGACCACACGCACCTCAAGCTGGCCACTGGCCACTGAAGCCGAGTGGGATGGTGGGGCTGGGACGGGCAAAAGGAACCACTTCAGAGATCTCTGCACCAAGCCAGGCTGGCCCCAGTGGTGCTGGAGCCTCTTCCTGAGGACATGGGACTCCAATGTCTTCCTCCCATTGGAACCTATGAAGATGGGCTCTACGTGGCTAATCTTAATGCAGGAGCGTACATGGGAGGGGGATGTGGCTGGCAGAGTAGGGGGCTTGGCCACCATCTTGGCCAGGGACTGCATCTGGATGGTGGGGAGGCCCCACAGGAGGTGGATGCGCTTGCACTTGATGTTCATGTCAACAAGGCTTCCTTTACCATAAAGGCTCAAGCACAGCCTGCTCCTTAGCTGAAGGTAGGTCTGGCCAGGGCATAGCAGCTTGGGCAGGTGCAAGTTCCTTGGTTCACCATTGGTCCATTCCTGGGAGCGCGCCACAATCCCAGGGATGCTCTCCATCCTCAGTGCCATACATTTCCTCATCATGTGGCTCTGGAGGTTCCCTCTGTGGTCCAGAATGGCCTTAAGGCCATGGGCTCCGGCCCTTGGACGTTGGTGTGGGACAGAGGTTGGTGATGGGGTCTTCTTCCTGCTGGACTCAAAGAGCCTGGTGGTTTTTGGCATCTTCTGGGGTAGCTGCCACGTCCTCTCTTGGGTCATCCTCTTCTGGTGGCACTCTAGGTCCTTCTTGGCCTCCATTGTCAGAAAGGAAAGGTCCCGGACCCTCAGGCTGATGTCTGCCTCCCTCTGGAGCCTCTGAGGAGTGGGAGGTGGAGCAGCAGGAGGCATGAAGGCCCCAAGGTACCCCAGGAGGGTCCAGGGCAAGCCCAGGAGATGTCGCGTCCGCTTGGACGTTAGGTGGGCTTCCAGGTCAGTCCTAGTGGCCTCCTCCAGGAAGAGGGCCTCGCAAAGGGAGTGCTCCCTGGGGCCGTATCTGCTCCGGCTGTGGATCCGGGGCAGGACCTTCCTGGTGGCCTCCTCACACACCACACACCCCGCGTTGTCACAGAGGAACCGGCGGATAGAGTCGTAAGAGCCAGGCGGGTTGGCGGTGATCCCTGCAAAGGAATGGGAAGAAAGGAAAGTGAACGTGCTGCAGTTGGAAGCTCTTCTTCTTTGGCGTCTCCAACAAAAGCAACCCCAATGAGAAAAGTGGCTGTTTTGGATCGCAACTTCCCAAATGAAGGAAGACAAGGGAAACGAGGGGAGGCAAGGGAAAGGCAGACATTTAAAAAACTCTAAAATTACAACAGTACAACAACAGAGAGGAAACAAACAAGGACATCTAATCACCTCTCAACAAAGGTTTGCTCCAGGCACTGTCAGACCATTATATGCTAATCAAGGTGGTCAGTTGAAACATTCCCACCTAGCTCCAGCAGAGAAGAGTCCTTTGTCCCACCCTGGTCATTCCACAGATATATAAACCCCTAGAATCATAGAATCATAGAATCAAAGAGTTGGAAGAGACCTCCTGGGCCATCCAGTCCAACCCCATTCTGCCAAGAAGCAGGAATATTGCATTCAAATCACCCCTGACAGATGGCCATCCAGCCTCTGCTTAAAAGCTTCCAAAGAAGGAGCCTCCACCACACTCCGGGGCAGAGAGTTCCATTGCTGAACAGCTCTCACAGTCAGGAAGTTCTTCCTAATGTTCAGATGGAATCTCCTCTCTTGTAGTTTGAAGCCATTGTTCCATTGCGTCCTAGTCTCCAAGGAAGCAGAAAACAAGCTTGCTCCCTCCTCCTCCCTGTGGCTTCCTCTCACATATTTATACATGGCTATCATATCCCCTCTCAGCCTTCTCTTCTTCAGGCTAAACATGCCCAGTTCCCTAAGCCGCTCCTCATAGGGCTTGTTCTCCAGACCCTTGATCATTTTAGTCGCCCTCCTCTGGACACATTCCAGCTTGTCAATATCTCTCTTGAATTGTGGTGCCCAGAATTGGACACAATATTCCAGGTGTGGTCTAACCAAAGCAGAATAGAGGGGTAGCATTACTTCCTTAGATCTAGACACTAGGTTCCTATTGATGCAGGCCAAAATCCCATTGGCTTTTTTTGCCACCACATCACATTCCTGGCCCACGTTCACCTTCCTGTCCACGAGGACTCCAAGATCTTTTTCACACGTACTGCTCTCGAGCCAGGCATTGTCCCCCATTCTGTATCTTTGCATTTCAGAATGGGTGACGCCTGGCTCGAGAGCAGTACGTGTGAAAAAGATCTTGGAGTCCTCGTGGACAACAAGTTAAACATACTAGCTGTATTGTTGAAGGCTTTCACGGCCGGAATCACTGGGTTGTTGTAGGTTTTTTCGGGCTATATGGCCATGGTCTAGAGGCATTCTCTCCTGACGTTTCCTGGCTAGCAGTATTAAAAAAGTCTAAAATTACAACAGCACAACAACGGAGAGGAAACAAACAAGGACATCTAATCACCTCTCAACAAAAGATTGCCCCAGGCACTGTCAGACCATTATATGCTAATCAAGATGGTCAGTTGAAACATTCCCACCTAGCTCCAGCAGAGAAGAGTCCTTTGTCCCACCTTGGTCATTCCACAGATATATAAACCCCTGTTGAGATTAATTTCACAATTCAGCAGCAGATCAGTTGCACAACTTCAGCGCTTTCCAGTAGCTTCTTCCTGCACAGTATTTTCAGTCAACTGCTTCCACAGCCTGCAGTCACTCTGGAACCTTTTACAGACACTTGAGCACATGCCCGGCCATTGTCAGTTTTATCATTGTCCTTCCCCCAGTCTAGACAATATTACAAACTTACCACAGCATACAGTTATATCTTGTCTTAGCAGACAGGTTCTTTTAATTACATATAGCCTCCGACGAACAACATCACAGCACAAGGAGAAATATACACTGTACACGACTTCCTTATATACAATTCTGTACCTTTACACATAGCAATCTCTGATTGGTTCCCAACTCATTAACTTAACTCAGACCCAGGATTACATCATTCACAATCACCTGGACTAGGCCAGAACACATTCCCCAAATGATTCCCTATATACAGTTAATGCACGACTCAGCATTTCCAATAAAAGCCCATTAGCAGTGCATGACTCAGCTATATTACATTACAATACATTGTAAAACCTGACAACCCCTTTTCCTTGTTCCAACAGACCTCACTACCTCTGAGGATGCTTGCCATAGAGCCAGGCAAAATGTCAGGAGAGAATGCCTCTAGACCATGGCCATATAGCCCAAAAAAACCTACAATAACCCATTACTAGCTGTACTTGCCATGCTTTGCTGTGGCCAACCTTCCCTCCCCCTTTCTCTTCTTTCCTTCTTTCTCTCCTTCCTTTCCTCCCTTTTCCTTCTTCCCTTCCTTCCTTCCTTCCTTCCTTTCCTCCCTCCCTCCCTCCCTCTTTTCTTTCTTTCTCTTTCTTTCTTTCTTTCTTTCTCTCCTTCCTTCCTTTCTTCCTTCCTTCCTTCCTTCCTTCCTTCCTTCCTTCTCTTCTCTTCTCTTCTCTTCTCTTCTCTTCTCTTCTCTTCTTCTTCCCTTCCTCCCCCAACTTTTCTTTCCCTTCCTCTTTCTCCCCATTCTTCCTTCTCTAACTATTCTTGGACTGCAACTCCCAGCAGTCCTCCTGATCAATTAATCTGTCTACCTATCTATCTCTATCTAATCTATCTATCTGGAGGATTACTGGGAGTTGGAGTCCAGGAATAGGAAATGGGAAATCTGCAGGGATGGGGATGCCTTCAAAGAAATCCAAGGAGAAGAAAGCTTGCATCTTGGAAGCAGTGCATTTGGATCATCCTCCTCTCCTAATGGGCCTGGTCTAGGGGGATGCTGGGAGCTGTAGTCTGGAAGAGAGTGTGGATATGCTATTGTGTGTTTTGTTTACCAGAAGGAGTTTTTTTTGCGCATGTGATGTAGCATTATTTTTGCTTTTTTTGGCTCTTTAAGTCTCTTCCACTGTGTTTTTCAGTGTTTTTATGAGTGATGGTCACTTGTTGGCCTGAGAGGTGTCTTGTGTCCAAATTTGGTGTCAATTCGTCCGGTGGTTTTTGAGTTATGTTAATCCCACAGACGAACATTACATTTTTATTTATATAGATACTAACATATTCTGAAGGTAAACATGCTGGGTTACTTTAGGGATTGTTAAGTGCAGAGTCACAGTTGCAGTGATGAAGCAGGAGGAGAATGAAGCCCTGAAGGTAGGTTTGCATCAAGTGGATAAGGTAATGAAAGCATGGATTGAACATTGCAGCCTACAAGTGTATACAATAATAATAATAATAATAATAATAATAACGTATTGTCGAAGGCTTTCATGGCTGGAATCACTAGGTTCTTGTGGGTTTTTTCGGGCTATAGGGCCATGTTCTAGAGGCATTCTCTCCTGATGTTTCGCCTGCATCTATGGCAAGCATCCTCAGAGGTAGTGAGGTCCTCACTACCTCTGAGGATGCTTGCCATAGATGCAGGCGAAACATCAGGAGAGAATGCCTCTAGAACATGGCCCTATAGCCCGAAAAAACCCACAAGAACCTAATAATAATAACAACACTTTATTTATACCCCGCTACTATCTCCACAGGGGACTCGGTGGGGTTTACATGAGGCCGAGGCCAAAATACAACAATACAAGCAATAACAATACAAGTAATTTAAAATAACAAAACAATAAACCAATAACACATGCAATATCAATAGGACAACACACTTTAAAAACTATGGGTAGGCCAAATGTAATTAAAATTAAAAGATTAAAAATAATGCTGGACATGGACGAAAAAGTTATAGGGCAGTTTGTGGTAACATACGAGCAGACCTAAATATATCAAGTGCTTTAGAGGACAAAGTGCTATGGGATCATTATTCTGGGAAGGCACACTGGAACAACCACGTCTTCAAGCTCCTCTTAAAGATTGCCAAGGTTGGGGCATGCCTGATGTCCTTAGGAAGTGAGTTCCAGAGTTGAGGGGCCACCACCGAGAAGGCCCTCTCCCTCGTCCTCACTAATCGTGCTTGCGATGCCGGTGGAAGTGTGAGCAGGGCCTCTCCAGATGATCGAAGAGATCGTGTGGGTTCGTATACAGAGATGCGGTCACAAAGGTAGGCATGACCGCATCAGAATAAGTTGGGGTCGGGTGATGTGATGATGTATGGTGAACTGGAGGATTCTGGAGAGAGCTTCAAATACTGTAAATAACTGCAACTGTAGCATGGCCATACAGTCCGAAAAACTCATAGTAACCCAATAGAGAGAGAACAAGCCCTATGAGGAGTGGCTTAATGAGCTGGGCATGTTTAGCCTGAAGAAGAGAAGGCTGAGAGGAGACAAGATAGCCATGTATAAATATGTGAGAGGAAGACACAGGGAGGAGGAGGGAGCAAGCTTGTTTTCTGCTGCCCTGGAGACTAGGATGCAATGGAGGAATGTATTGTCGAAGGCTTTCATGGCTGGAATCACTAGGTTCTTGTGGGTTTTTTCGGGCTATATGGCCATGTTCTAGAGGCATTTCCTCCTGACGTTTCGCCTGCATCTATGCCAAGCATCCTCAGAGACCTCACTACCTCTGAGGATGCTTGCCATAGATGCAGGCAAAACGTCAGGAGAAAATGCCTCTAGAACATGGCCATATAGCCCGAAAAAACCCACAAGAACCTAATGGGACAAAGGCTTCAAACTACAAGAGAGGAGATTCCACCTGAACATGAGGAATAACTTCGTGACTGTGAGAGCCGTTCAGCAGTGGAACTCTCTGCCCCGGAGTGTGGTGGAGGCTCCTTCTATGGAAGCTTTTAAACAGAGGCTGGATGACCATCTGTCAGGGGTGATTTGAATGCAATATTCCTGCTTCTTGGCAGAATGGGGTTGGACTGGATTATGGCCCAGGAGGTCTCTTCCAACTCTTGGATTCTATGATTCTATGATTCTAGGCTGGATGGCCATCTGTCAGGGGTGCTTTGAATGCAATATTCCTGCTTCTTGGCAGAATGGGGTTGGACTGGATGATGGCCCAGGAGGTCTCTTCCAACTCTTGGATTCTATGATTCTATGATTCTAGGCTGGATGGCCATCTGTCAGGGGTGCTTTGAATGCAATATTCCTGCTTCTTGGCAGAATGGGGTTGGACTGGATGATGGCCCAGGAGGTCTCTTCCAACTCTTGGTTTCTATGATTCTATGATTCTAAGTCTCCTAGACATTTTAGTCCAGAAAGAGTGATACCTCCTCCACCTCCTTCTCCTCCTCCTCTTCTTCTTCCTCCTCCTCCTCCTTTTCCTCCTCCTCCTCCTCCTCTTCCTCTGCGCTCTGCTCCCTCCTGCTGTCCCTCAGCATGGTTTGGATGGACCTGCCACAATGGAAGAAGAGAAGAAGGGACATCACAACACTCCACAGAAGGGACAATGGCCTCTTTCATGATCTGCTCCAGAATCTTTCCTGGCATCGATGCCAGGCTGACTGTGTGGTGGTTGCTTGGCTCCCTATTTCCTCCCTTTGAGTCTACTGGGAAGACCATGTCCCTGCTTCTCCACGCCTTCTCCCACAGCTGAAAAGACCAATGCGATTCTAGACTGCATCCATAGGAGCCTAGTAGATCATAGCCCACTCTATTCTAGGCAAAGCAATACAAGGAGGAGATGGACACATGGACGGTGACCAGAGAAGGGCGACCCAAATAGTCATAGGTCTAGAAACCATGAATGATCTTTTTGAGGAGCGGCTGAGAGCTACCTTGAAAGATAGAGAATCAGGAAGACTTGCACTTAGAAGAAGAACTCAACTTATTTCCTCCTGATCTAGCTCCGTGTTTCTCCACCTTCCTAATGCTGCGACCCCTTAATATAGTTCCTCATGTTATGGTGACCCCCAACCATAACACTTCATAACTATGCCACTTCATACCTGCACCGGGACTGTGGTGCACCTGGCTGAGTGTCAGCTGCATTAAGATCACTTCTGACCAAAAGGTCATGAGTTCGAAGCCAGCCTGGGTTGGAGTGAGCTTCCGACCAATTGTGTAGCTTGTTGTCGACCTTTGCAACCCGAAAGACAGTTGCATCTGTCAAGTAGGAAAATTAGGTACCACCTTAAAGTGTGGGGAGGCTAAATTAACTGATTTGTGAGGCCATAAAGAAGACTCCAGCAAAGCATTCCAGCGGGGAAGCATGCGGGGAATGCGGAAGTGCTTCATCAGTGTCGCAGATGGATGATGAAAGCGACAGCTCCCCTGGCGTCCAGAAAAAGTGAAATAGCCTCTGTGTATGTCTGTATATGTTTGTATGTCAAAATTGGCATTGAATGTTTGCCATTTATGTGTACACTGTAATCCGCCCTGAGTCCTCTGCGTGGTGAGAAGGGCGGAATATAAATACTGTAAGTAAATAAATAAATAAAAAATAATTTTGCTATTGTTACGAAACTTAATGTATATATCTGATAGACAGGATGTATTTTCATTCACTGAACCAAATTTGGCACAAAGACCCACATTTGAATACTGGTGGGGTTGTGGGGGTGGGGGTGGTTTTGTCATTTGGGAATTGTACTCGCTGGGATTTATAGTTCACCTACAATCAAAGAGCATTCTGAACTCCACCAACAATGGAATTGAACCAATCTTGGCACACAGAACTCCCATGACTGACAGAAAATACTGGAAGGGTCTGGTGAACATTGACCTTGAGCTTTGGAGCTGTAGTTTACCTACATCCAGAAAGCACTGTGGACTCAAACAATGATAGATCTGGACCAAACTTGGCATGAATGATCAATATGCCCAAGTGTGAACACTGGTTGAGTTTGGGGAAAATAGGCCTTGACATTTGGGAGTTGTAGTTGATGGGATTTATAGTTCACCTACAATCACAGAGCATTCTGAACCCCACCAATGATAGAATTGGGCCAAACTTCCCACACAGAACCCCCATGAAGCAAAGGCCACCAGCATTGAAGTGATGGTCCTCCACCATCAACGCCGCTGGACTGGCCATGTTGTCCGGATGCCCAACCATGGTCCATCAAAGCAGTTGCTCTACTCCAAATTCAATAGGAGCCTAGTGTCTAGATCTAGGGAAGTCATGCTCCCCATGCTCTATTCTGCTTTGGTTAGACCACACCTGGAATATTGTGTCCAGTTCTGGGCACCACAATTCAAGAGAGATATTGACTCTAGGCTGGAATGTGTCCAGAGAAAGAGGGCGACTAAAATGATCAAGGGTCTGGAGAACAAGCCCTATGAGGAGCGGCTTAAGGAGCTGGGCATGTTTAGCCTGAAGAAGAGAAAGCTGAGAGGATATATGATAGCCATGGATCAATATGTGAGAGGAAGCCACAGGGAGGAGGAGGGAGCAAGCTTCCTTTCTGCTTCCTTGGAGACTAGGACGCAATGGAGCAATGGCTTCAAACTACAAGAGAGGAGATTCCATCTGAACATGAGGAAGAACTTCCTGACTGTGAGAGCCGTTCAGCAGTGGAACTCTCTGCCCCGGAGGGAGTGTGGTGGAGGCTCCTTCTTTGGAAGCTTTTAAACAGAGGCTGGATGGCCATCTGTCAGGGGTGATTTGAATGCAGTATTCCTCCTTGGCAGAATGGGGTTGGACTGGATGGCCCATGAGGTCTCTTCCAACTCTTTGATTCTAGGATTCAAGAATGGAACACGGAATGTTGGTGGACAGGAAAGGAGATTTAAAGATGGGCTCAAAGCCAACCTCAAAACCTCTGGCATAGACATCGAGAACTGGGAAGCCCTGGCCCTTGAGCGCTCCAGCTGGAGGTCAGCTGTGACCAGCAGTGCTGCAGAATTTGAAGAGGCACGAATGGAGGGTCAAAAAGAGAAACATGCTAAGAGGAAGGCGCATCAAGCCAACCCTGACTAACAACCAATGCCCTCACCTCGGGAGAAGATGCAGGTCAAGAACAGGGCTTCACAGCCACTTGCGTACCTACCACCAGTACATTGATCTTGGAAGTCAATCCTACTCAGACAACGAGGGATCGCCTAAGTAAGTCAGTAAGTGTGCTAGTGATGTTTTGGCAACCTCGGGAACACAAATAGATCCATAAACAGGTGTATAAGTGTCGCACTGGGTCCTCCCAGAGAGAGGTGAATGAACACACTCAGAAGCTCAGAAGCTGGACCAAGGAGAGGCTTCTTCTCTTACCCGTTCCCTGATGGGCCAAAGCTGGGCAGCCGCTTTCAGGCAGGAGAGAAGGTACCAAAAGCCCCTTTTGCACCACCAGCAAAGATTTCTCCAAGTCGCGAAACTCTGCAGGAGCTTCCACATGAGATAGAAGACGGGGCTCACCACGAGGTACCTGCCCAAGGTCCGCAAGTACGGCCAGAGGATGGAAAGGTCATAGCCTGTGTACCCCGTCCCCTCCTCCATCTTTGCACCCAAGAGACTGGGCTCTTGGGCAGAAATGGCTGCTCTGCAAGGCTCCTCTGGGGCGCATCACAGGCATCTCCATGGACCCATTGTGCAGCCATTGCTCAAGAGGAGGCCTTCAGGGCTGGGGCAGCTCCCTATGGGTTTCCTCACTGCATTTCGGGGGGGGGGGGTGTCTTCGTGAAGGAGAAAGCTTGAGAGATGCAGGGAATGCTGTGGTTGGAGTAGATCTTGATCTCTCTAAGGCCTTCGACAAGGTCCCCCGTGACCTTCTGGCAAGCAAACTAGTCAAATGTGGCAAAGCTACTATTAGCTGGATCTGTAATTGTTTATGTAACCATGAAGTCAAACATGACCCCCCCCCCCCAATAAGAGATAGTAACTTGTAGTTTTGCTAAGGGCAAGGACACCAGACTGGATAATAAGGGTTGAGCCTTGGTCAATTTGGTGTGTATCATTTAATCAAGGCTTTATGCCCTATTTTCATATGTTTATAGCAGAAAGTAACCAATTTATTACTGAAAGTCATGCCACAAAAGTATTTGACTTTTTCCATCTGAGACACACCTGAGCTCTAGGCCTGGGTAACAACGCAAAAATTTGTTTCTAAAATCGATTTGTAATTGGGGTGTTTTTTTTGTTTCGATATTTAAAATAATTACAAAATTATCCAAAAAAAAAAAGTTCGGTATTTACGAAATTTCGTAAATATTTACAAAACATTTTGTAAAGATGGCGCCCTTTTTTTTCCCAATATTTTTTCAATATTTTTTAAATTTAATTATTAATTTAGTAGAATAGGGAGGAAAAATTATTATTGAGGGAAGGCAGGCACTCACTCTGGCGGGCCCTCTCACTCGCCGCTCGCTCGCCGCTCGCCCTCTCGCCCTCTCGCTAGGATGGGTTCCTTCCAGGAGGGGCTCTTTTTCCCAGGCTGCCAAACTACAACTCCCAGGATGCTACAGCATTGAGCCAATGAAAGAAAGAGAAGGAGACCTCCCTCTCGCCCTCTCGCTCGCCCTCTCACTTGCCCTCTCGCTCGCCCTCTCGCTCGCCGCTCGCCCTCGCCCTCTCGCTCGCCGCTCGCCCCTCGCCCTCTCGCTCGCCCTCTCGCTTGCTCAGCCGGCGCCGAGAGAGGAGAGCTCCCAGCAAGCCAGGCGGCCATCGAAATGGACGGAAATAGAAAAATTTTTGGCGCCTGCCGTTTCGATATTTAAAAATACTTCCAGGTTTAAAAATAAGTTTTGTAATCGTTTCGTAATTCAAAAATTAACGAATTTTTTAACGAATTACGAATTAACGAAACGAATTGACCAGCCCTACTGAGCTCCTAATGGTCCCCCCATCTCACAAACAAAGGACTGTCTTTCCCCCTCATGGATATATTTCCCTTTATGGACTTTCCTATGAATAATATGAACTATGGACACTGGGGGAGGGTAGTTGGGTTTACTCTCTGTATTATGATTTCTATATTTTCATATTTTCTCCTGTGTATGTAACCTTCTCCTGACCCTTTCTGCCCCATTCCCTTTGTTGGAAAAATGTATAAGGAAGTTGCCTTGCCTCTGAAAAAAGTAATTAGCGATTGTGGAAACCCTTATCTCAGAGCATCTCTTGCATGGAAAAATAACAAAGAAATGTCTCCCTGACTTCGGAGGCTGGCCATCAGGGAGATAATCGCTTGGCAGACTTTTAATCACATTACAATAGGAGGAAAGAGGACCTTCGCAAAGTCCTCCACCTCCTGACCTGTTTCCTTTCAAGCCTTTCCATTGAAAGGCTTGAAAAAATGATCAAGGGTCTGGAGAACAAGCCCTATGAGGAGCGGCTTAGGGAACTGGGCATGTTTAGCCTGAAGAAGAGAAGACTGAGAGGAGATATGATAGCCATGGTTAAATATGTGAGAGGAAGCCACAGGGAGGAGGAGGGAGCAAGCTTCCTTTCTGCTTCCCTGGAGACTAGGACGCAATGGAACAATGGCTTCAAACTACAAGAGAGGAGATTCCATCTGAACATGAGGAAGAACTTCCTGACTGTGAGAGCCGTTCAGCAGTGGAACTCTCTGCCTGGAGTGTGGTGGAGGCTCCTTCTTTGGAAGCTTTTAAGCAGAGGCTGGATGGCCATCTGTCAGGGGTGATTTGAATGCAATATTCCTGCTTCTTGGCAGAATGGGGTTGGACTGGATGGCCCAAGAGGTCTCTTCCAACTCTTGATTCTATGATTCTATGATTCTATGATTCTATGAAGACATTCACCAAAGTCTCCCCCTTTCTGCCCCTGTCTGACCCAAAGAGGAAAACCCGGATTAAGTCTTATCTCAGATCAACCATGATACAATAGACAGGTTTCACTTGAAGGTCATTTAGGACTCACTGAGTCACATGGACATTTCCTGAGTTCCATAATCCATTCAATAATGCATTGTATTCCCTTGTCCCACCTCCCTCCCTCCTGATTCATCGACACGCCGAGGCGGCAGAAGCCTTGTGATTGGCCCAGGCGCTCGAGGAGCAGACGAGCCTCCTCCCAGCTGTTGAGGTGCCAGCCAATCACCTTCAAGCAAGGCTGGGGGGGGGGGGGGCAGAGTGGGAGATTCAAACCACACACTCTGTTTTTTCTATAAAAATGGCGTTTATTTGTGTACATGTTATGCTTAGCTTGGCGAATGATTGCTGCTTTGCATCCTTTTCAGCTGAATCGCTAATAAATCATCTCGGTGGCACTTTCTTCAACTTTGGTGAGATTCTTTTTGGGAATTTAGGGAAAATAAATTACTTAAAATTAGGCTTCTCTTTGCTCACCAACGTAGCGATCCCTCTTTGGTGGGGCCGCAGGATCTCTCATCCTGGGTTGAAGTTCCAATTGACTTCAACCAGACCCAGAGGGTGAGTCTCCCCAATGGTTCCTCTTCTTCATCCTGGAAAGAAGTGATGAGTGGAGTGCCATCAAGACAGTTGGTTCCTGAGCCCAGTTCCATTCAACATCTTTCTTAATGACTTGGATGAAGGTTTAGGTGAAGATGACAGCAAACTGAGAGGGAGAGCTCATACTCTAGAGGATAGGATCATAGAATCATGGAATCCTTGAGTTTGAAGAGACCTTAGAATCACAGAATTATAGAATCCTAGAGTTGGTAGAGACCTCCTGGGCCATCCAGTCCAACCCCATTCTGCCAAGAAGCAGGAATATTGCATTCAAATCACCCCTGACAGATGGCCATCCAGCCTCTGTTTAAAAGCTTCCAAAGAAGGAGCCTCCACCACACTCCGGGGCAGAGAGTTCCACTGCTGAACGGCTCTCACAGTCAGGAAGTTCTTCCTCATGTTCAGATGGAATCTCCTCTCTTGTAGTTTGAAGCCATTGTTTCGCGTCCTAGTCTCCAAGGAAGCAGACTAGGACGTTGTTGGCCATGCAGTCCAACCCCATTCTGCCAAGAAGCAGGAAAATAGCCTTCAAAGCACCCTTGACAGATGGCCATCTAGCCTCTGTTTCAAAGCCTCCAAAGAAGGAGCCTCCACCACACTCCCTCCGGGACAGAGAGACAGAGAGTTCCACTGCTGAACAGCTCTGTCTCACAGTTCTTTCTCAAGTTCAGGTGGAATCTCCTTTCCTGTAGTTTGAAGCCATTGCTCCATTGCGTCCTAGTCTCCGGGGCAGTTCTCACAGGGCGGATCCAGACAGGCCTTTATCCCAGGAGAATCCACGGTTTAAAAATGTGGATTTTCTTGGGAGCCTGTCCACACCCACCACAGAAAGTGTGCGTTTTCTGGGATGGGTGTCCAGATGCTCTTGAGGGACTGGCCCACGAGAACATCTGGAGGCTCTAACTCCCTCCACCAAAGCCTCCAGGCCCCTTAGAAAAGTAATGAAAACTTACCCGGTCTCCATTACAGTCTTGGAGCATTGTATTCCCTTGTCCCACCTCCCTCCCTCCTGATTCGTTGACGCGCCAAGGCAGCAGAAGCCCTGTGAACATGAACTCTCCCAGCATGTTGAAATGATGCACCAGGACACCCGGGGGGGGGGGGGGGAGTGATTTTCCTCCGCTCCCCTCGTTCTCCTGGCATGTCATTTCTACGTGCCAGGAGAGCTGGCTGAAGCCTGTAACGGAGGCCAGGTAAGTTTTCATTATTTTTCTAAGGGGTTTGGGGGCTTTGGTGGAGGGAGTGGGTATTCCCACAGTTCACTGAGCTTATTTAGCCTGGTAAACTATGGGAATGGTGTCTGGACTGTAGTCCACACAACAGAAGTAGTGAGATATCCAAGAAGACCACACCTGGAGGAGGGCGACTAAAATGATCAAGGGTCTGGAGAACAAGCCCTATGAGGAGCGGCTTAAGGAGCTGGGCATGTTTAGCCTGAAGAAGAGAAGGATGAGAGGAGACATGATGAGGGCCATGTATACATATGTGAGAGGAATCATAGAATCATAGAATCAAAGAGTTGGAAGAGACCTCATGGGCCATCCAGTCCAACCCCATTCTGCCAAGAAGCAGGAATATTGCATTCAAAGCACCCCTGACAGATGGCCATCCAGCCTCTGTTTCAAAGCCTCCAAAGAAGGAGCCTCCACCACACTCCAGGGCAGAGAGTTCCACTGCTGAACGGCTCTCACAGTCAGGAAGTTCTTCCTCATGTTCAGGTGGAATCTCCTCTCTTGTAGTTTGAAGCCATTGTTCCCTTGCATCCTAGTCTCCAAGGAAGCAGAAAACAAGCTTGCTCCCTCCTCCTCCCTGTGGCTTCCTCTCACATATTTAGACATGGCTATCATATCTCCTCTCAGCCTTCTCTTCTTCAGGCTAAACATGCCCAGCTCCTTAAGCCGCTCCTCATAGGGTTTGTTCTCCAGACCCTTGATCATTTTAGTCGCCCTCCTCTGGACACATTCCAGCTTGTCAAGATCTCTCTTGAATTGTGGTGCCCAGAATTGGACACAATATTCCAGGTGTGGTCTAACCAGAGCAGAATAGAGCATGGGGAGCATTACTTCCTTAGATCTAGACACTAGGCTCCTCTTGATGCAGGCCAAAATCCCATTGGCTGTTTTTGCCACCACATCACATTCCTGGCTCATGTTTAACTTGTTGTCCACGAGGACTCCAAGATCTTTTTCACACGTACTGCTCTCGAGCCAGGCGTCAGGAAGGAAGCCACAGGGAAGAGGGAACAAGCTTGTTTTCTGCTTCCCTGGAGACTAGGATGCAAGGGAACAATGGCTTCAATGAGATTCCATCTGAACATGAGGAAGAACTTCCTGACTGTGAGAGCCATTCAGCAGTGGAACTCTCTGCCACGGAGTGTGGTGGAGGCTCCTTCTTTGGAAGCTTTTAAGCAGAGGCTGGATGGCCATCTGTCAGGGGTGCTTGGAATGCAATATTCCTGCTTCTTGGCAGAATGGGGTTGGACTGGATGGCCCAGGAGGTCTCTTCCAACTCTAGGATTCTAGGTTTCTCTGAATAAATGGGCTTCTTCCCGGCCTGGAGTGCAACAGTTGGACTATAATTCTATGAAGGTTTAGCTAGGGCTTTCATAGATGGCTTCCCACTTCTATGGAGGTAGGGAGTGGACTAGATGGCCTTAGGGATCCCCCAAGCTTATGATCTCCTTTTCAAAGAATTGTGTTTTCCCCTGAAGCAGCGTTCAGGTGTGAGAGAGCATGCTGGCCTGGAGTGTGGACTCCATCCTCCACCCTCACTTTTGGGTTTCTGGTGGGCATTTACTACAGCCCAAAGCCCCCCGGGCCTTTCCTGTGTTTGCGCTCCCTCCTGGGACCCCTCTCCGACCCCTTTTCCTGGCTTAGCAATTAAATACTTTCCTTGCAGGAGGAGAGAACCCACTGGGGACCCAAGGGAAAGGAGAAGTGAACCTGATGATGTTTGAAGTCTGCGATGCCAGCTATTACCAGAGCAGCAAAGCGGCTGAAATTAGAGCCCGATCAGTCCAGGGTGGGTTCCCCCCCTTCTTCCCTCAACGATCCATAAATTAAAGTTCTCAAGAAACCCTTTGATGCTAAATTCAGGCTCCAAAATGAATCGTGGAGCTGCTCACATGAAAGAATCTGTAAAGCCCCTGGAAAGGAATCGCTCCCAGGAAACCTTGCAAGGGGCTGCCAAACCCTTCCTCCCACTTGGGCAGGCAGGTTTATGGCTTGTTTACAGCTCTGGGCACCTCATGCTCCAAAAAGTAAACTGCTCTGGACTACAGAGCAGTACGTGTGAAAAAGATCTTGGAGTCCTCGTGGACAACAAGTTAAACATGAGCCACCAATGTGATGTGGTGGCAAAAAAAGCCAATGGGATTTTGGACTGCATCAAGGGGAACATAGTGCCTAGATCCAGGGAAGTCATGCTCCCCATGCTCTATTCTGCTTTGGTTAGACCACACCTGGAATATTGTGTCCAATTCTGGGCACCACAATTCAAGAGAGATATTGACAAGCTGGAATGTGTCCAGAGGAGGGCGACTAAAATGATCAAGGGTCTGGAGAACAAGCCCTATGAGGAGCGGCTTAGGGAACTGGGCGTGTTTAGCCTGAAGAAGAGAAAGCTGAGAGGGGATATGATAGCCATGTATAAATATGTGAGAGGAAGCCACAGGGAGGAGGAGGGAGCAAGCTTGTTTTCTGCTTCCTTGGAGACTAGGACGCAATGGGACAATGGCTTCAAACTACAAGAGAGGAGATTCCATCTGAACATGAGGAAGAACTTCCTGACTGTGAGAGCCGTTCAGCAGTGGAACTCTCTGCCCCGGAGTGTGGTGGAGGCTCCTTCTTTGGAAGCTTTTAAACAGAGGCTGGATGGCCATCTGTCAGGGGTGATTTGAATGCAATATTCCTGCTTCTTGGCAGAATGGGGGTGGACTGGATGATAGCCCATGAGGTATCTTCCAACTATTTGATTCTATGATTCTATGATTCTATGATTCTATGGGTGCCTCCTCACTGGAGAAGGGATGTGGTTTGGCACCACTTCAGCTGCCATGGCTCAGTGCTATGGTATCCTAGGAGTTGTAGTTTTTGCAGGGTTGATAACCTTCTCTGCCAAAGAGGATTCTCTGCCAAAGTACAGATCCTAAGCTTCAATAGCATTGAGCTACAACAGTTAAAGTGGTGTCAAAATGCTTTCATTCTCCAGTGTAGATGGAGCCTTCAAGTCCATGAGCCATCAGAATTTGGGGTAGTCCCAAAAGACTGTCTAGAATCATACAATAATAGAAGAGTTGGAAGAGACCTCGTGGGCCATCCAGTCCAACCCCATTCTGCCAAGAAGCAGGAATATTGCATTCAAACCACCCCTGACAGATGGCCATCCAGCCTCTGTTTAAAAGCCTCTAAAGAAGGAGCCTCCACCACACTCCGGGGCAGAGAGTTCCACTGCTGAACGGCTCTCACAGTCAGGAAGTTCTTCCTCATGTTTAGATGGAATCTCCTCTCTTGTAGTTTGAAGCCATTGTTCCATTGCGTCCTAGTCTCCAGGGAAGCAGAAAGGAAGCTTGCTCCCTCCTCCTCCCTGTGGCTTCCTCTCACATATTTATACATGGCTATCATATCTCCTCTCAGCCTTCTCTTCTTCAGGCTTAACATGCCATAGTACAGATCCTAAGGTTCAATAGCATTGATCCGCGACTGTTAAAGTGGTGTCAAACTGCTTTCATTCTCCAGTGGAGATGGAGCCTTCAACTCCAGGGGGCAATCAGGTTTCCAAGAATTTGGGGTAGACCCAAAAGGCTGTCTAGGTGGGCATTACACTCAATCATTTGTATTATTTTATATTTCCACAGAATTGTGGGATCTTAGAGCTGGAAAGGGCACCAAAGGCTATCTAGTCCAACCCCTTTCTGCCAGAAAAGGAAACACAACTAAAGCATTCCAGAAAGAGGGAGGAGAGGAAGGAAACGATACTAATCTATATAAATAAAAATGTAATGTTTGTTTGTGGGATTAACATAAAACTCAAAAACCACTCAACAAAATGACGCGAAATTTGGACACTACACCACTAACAGACAAACGAGTGACCATCACTCATAACCCCCCCCCCCCAAACAGTGGAAAGGACTTAAAATCCATTTAAGCGGTGGAGGGGGAAAAGGAAGGGGCCTGAGGCTGTTAGGGATTGTGGGAGTTGGAGTCCAAAACACTTGGAGAGAGGAGCCAAGTTGGCCCATGCCTAGGGAAGATAGTTGCATATTTGTCAATGGTTGCATCTCTACAAATATAGTTGCATGTTTGTCAATGGTTGCATCTCTACAACCAGTGGTTGCATCTCTACAAATATAGTTGCATATTTGTCAATGGTTGCATCTCTACAACCAGTGGTTGCATCTCTACAAATACAGTTGCATGTTTGTCAATGGTTGCATCTCTACAACCAGTGGTTGCATCTCTACAAATACAGTTGCATGTTTGTCAATGGTTGCATCTCTACAACCAATGGTTGCATCTCTACATTATAATGATGATGATGATGATGATGATGATGATGATGATAAGACAGGCAGTCAAGGTCAAAACAGTGCACGAACAGCTGCCTAGGACAACAAGCAAACCAAAAAGTATATTTTTAAAAAACAATATTTACATTCTTTTTCCAGGTCAAATTTAGACTAGAATCACAGATATGGAGGGTCCGTGCCCGTTGAGCATTCACGCTAAAGCCCAAAGTTTCTGATTAAAGAACACACTCACCAGGTATTTATTTATTTTATTTATCATGTCAGGAGCAAGCCAAACAGTTGTATTGCATTTTTTAACAAACAAACCACAAAGTTTGCAAGCTTGGTAGTTCATTAAATGTCCTTTGACCAGAATCTGGCCCCTTGGAGTGCCTCTGGTGTTGTCGCAAGAAGGTCCTCCCTTGTGCATCATGTGGCAGGACTCAGGTTGCATTGCAACAGGTGGTCAGTGGTTTGCTCTTCTCCACACTCGCATGTCGAGGATTCCACTTTGTGGCCCCATTTCTTGAGGTTGGCTCTGCATCTTGCTTGGTATTTCCAGAAAGAAATTTCCCCATGGCTTTGCTTTGCTATATTGCCTTAATATTTTTTTAATCAATTGCCTTGACCTGATTATTGTTTGACAGCCTCAGACGTGTTTGCCTGGTGAGCAGCATATGGTTGAGTTGCCCTGCTTCGGATACTGGGAGTGTATCTTTGTGTGTGGATTTGGGTGTTTGAATAATACGTCAACGCGCTCCCTCCCTTTGGAAGTGGCATATGGTGGGCTCTTGTGGGTCTTTCCTTTCCTTTTTGAGGTTGCTTTCCGCCATTTCTCTGGCCTTAATTTGCAGCCGGATTCGTCCCAGGGATCCCGACCGGAACGCCTCCTCAGGCGCCCAAAATAAAACATGCCGCACATGCAAGTGGTGTTGTTCTGCTGTTTCCTTCAAGATGAAAAGCAGGCAATCTTTGAAGGAGAGGAGAAACCCACCCACGAGCCCAGCGGAGTGTTGCTCCTACGCAAAAAGCGGCATGATGCGCCTGCTGCTGCTGCTCGGAGCCGTATTCTCCGTGCCACAGAAGAAGTGCAGCCGGGGCTGCAGAGACAGAGGCATCGCAATTGCTTTCGGCGCTTCACCTTCAAGTCCTCCAAATATTAAAAATCCTCGGTTTGTTCCCCTGAACAAATGCCATTCTGGGAAATCAAAGCACTCCTTGTGCTCAAAGCGTTTTGCAGGCTCAGGAAGAGGAAAAGGGAATCATAGAATCATAGAATCATAGAATCAAAGAGTTGGAAGAGACCTCCTGGGCCATCCAGTCCAACCCCATTCTGCCAAGAAGCAGGAATATTGCATTCAAATCACCCCTCACAGATGGCCATCCAGCCTCTGTTTAAAAGCCTCCACCACACTCCCGGGCAGAGAGTTCCACTGCTGAACAGCTCTCACAGTCATAGAGTCATAGAATCATAGTTGGAAGAGACCTCATGGGCCATCCAGTCCAACCCTATTCTGCTAAGAAGCAAGGAAATTGCATTCAAAGCACCCCCAACAGATGACCATCCAGCCTCTGCTTGAAAGCCTACAAAGAAGCCTCCACCACATTCCGGGGCAGAGAGTTCCACTGCTGAACAGCTCTCACAGTCATAGAATCATAGAATCAAAGAGTTGGAAGAGACCTCATGGGCCATCCAGTCCAACCCCATTCTGCCAAGAAGCAGGGAAATTGCATTCAAAGCACCCCCAACAGATGACCATCCAGCCTCTGCTTGAAAGCCTACAAAGAAGCCTCCACCACATTCCGGGGCAGAGAGTTCCACTGCTGAACAGCTCTCACAGTCATAGAATCATAGAATCAAAGAGTTGGAAGAGACCTCATGGGCCATCCTGTCCAACCACATTCTGCCAAGAAGCAGGAAAATTGCATTCAAAGCACCCCCAACAGATGACCATCCAGCCTCTGCTTCAAAGCCTACAAAGGAGCCTCCACCACATTCCGGGGCAGAGAGTTCCACTGCTGAACAGCTCTCACAGTCATAGAATCATAGAATCAAAGAGTTGGAAGAGACCTCATGGGCCATCCAGTCCAACCCCATTCTGCCAAGAAGCAGGAATATTGCATTCAAATCACCCCTGACAGATGGCCATCCAGCCTCTGCTTCAAAGCTTCCAAAGAAGGAGCCTCCACCACACTCCCTCCGGGGCAGAGAGTTCCATTGCTGAACGGCTCTCACAGTCAGGAAGTTCTTCCTAATGTTCAGATGTAATCTCCTCTCTTGTAGTTTGAAGCCATTGTTCCATTGCGTCCTAGTCTCCAGCGAAGCAGAAAGGAAGCTTGCTCCCTCCTCCTCCCTGTGGCTTCCTCTCACATATTTATACATGGCCCTCATCATATCTCCTCTCAGCCTTCTCTTCTTCAGGCTAAACATGCCCAGCTCCTTAAGCCACTCCTCATAGGGCTTGTTCTCCAGACCCTTGATCATTTTAGCCACCCTCCTCTGGACACATTCCAGCTTGTCAATATCTCTCTTGAATTGTGGTGCCCAGAATTGGACACAATGTGATTCCAGGTGTGGTCTAACCAGAGCAGAATAGAGCATGGGGAGCATTACTTCCTTAGATCTAGATACTATGCTCCTATTGATGCAGGCCAAAATCCCATTGGCTTTTTTTGCCGCCACATCACATTGTTGGCTCATGTTCAACTTGTTGTCCACGAGGACTCCAAGATCTTTTTCACACGTACTGCTCTCGAGCCAGGCATTGTCCCCCATTCTGTATCTTTGCATTTCATTTTTTCTGCTAAAGTGGAGTATCTTGCATTTGCCATTCTGGGAAATCAAAGCACTCCTTGTGCTCAAAGTGTTTTCCAGGCTCAGGAAGAGGAAAAGGGACTAGAGCTCTCCACAAGGCCACCGAAGGGAGTGATGCACCACGAGAAAACTCTGGGTGCAGCTACACTATTGCATTTATTTACTGTATTTACTGTATTTATGTGCTGCCTTTCTCACCCCTGGGGGCACGCAAAGTGGTTTCCAACATACTAATGGCAAAAGTACAACGCCAACATACAGTACACAAAGAAATCAGAATAACTAATTGCTACGTGTAACTATGAACTTAAAATCAATTATAAGCCATTAAACATAAGACATACATAAAATGTAAACATTCAGACAAGCATAAAATCATCCTAGTATAAACATTACAATCCCATGATCCAGAAACCGTACAGCATAGCCATTTCAAATTGTCGTTGCATATTGCACATTAATGCAGTTGTATAACCACTTTGACTGCTATGGAGTTTTAGTTTTCCAAGGCACCAGCTCTCTTGGAAAGAGGAGGATGAAGGGCTTGTAAAACTACAGTTAATGCAGTTTGATAACCACTTTGCCAATGGGATTTTGGCTTGCATCAATAGGAGCATAGTGTCTAGATCCAGGGAAGTCATGCTCCCCATGCTCTATTCTGCTTTGGTGAGACCACTTTACCTGGAATATTGTGTCCAATTCTGGGCACCACAATTCAAGAGAGATATTGACAAGCTGGAATGTGTCCAGAGTAGAGCGACTAAAATGATCAAGAGTCTGGAGAACAAGCCCTATGAGGAACGGCTTAAGGAGCTGGGCATGTTTAGCCTGAAGAAGAGAAGGCTGAGAGGGGATATGATAGCCATGTATAAATATATGAGAGGAAGCCACAGGGAGGAGGGAGCAAGCTTGTTTTCTGCTTCCCTGGAGACTAGGACAATGGAACAATGGCTTCAAACTACAAGAGAGGAGATTCCATCTGAACATGAGAAAGAACTTCCTGTGAGAGCCGTTCAACAGTGGAACTCTCTGCCCCGGAGTGTGGTGGAGGCTCCTTCTTTGGAAGCTTTTAAACAGGGGCTGGATGGCCATCTGTCAGGGGTGATTTGAATGCAATATTCCTGTTTCTTGGCAGAATGGGGCTGGACTGGATGGCCCAGGAGGTCTCTTCCAACTCTAGGATTCTATGATTCTATGACTCAATGCTATGGAGTTCCAGGAGTTGTAGTTTTGGAAGGCACCGGACCTCTTGGGAGGAGAAGGATAAAGGGTTTATAAAACTAGAATTAATGCACTTCAATAACTACTTTGACTGCCATGACTCAATGCTATGGAGTCCTGAGAGTTGTAGTTTTCCAGGACCAGCACAACTGGACAGAAAAATACTCAAATCCATGTCAAACTACGGCTCCCGCCATTCCCTAGCATTGAGCCATCCATTTATTTATTTATTTATTAGTACACTTGTATACCGCTAATATCTCAGCCTAAAACAGCGACTCATTGCGGTTTACAACATTTAAAACAACAATAATTCCAATTAAAAATATAAAACACATACATACATATACAATACACAGTATTGGGCCACCAATACAGACCAATGCATCTCTTAATTAAAATCATAATCCAATTTCGTTGTCTATGATTGCCAGTCCTTGATCAAAAACTTCATCGCATCGGATTAGCCGAATGCTTGCTCAAACATCCATGTTTTCAGTTGTTTCTGAAATGCCATCAGCGAGGTGGCTGATCTTATCTCTATAGGGAGGGCATTCCAAAGCCGCGGGGCCACCACAGAAAAGGCCCTGTCTCTCGTTCCCGCCAGCCGCACCTGTGAAGCAGGCGGGATGGAGAGAAGGGGCTCTCCCGAAGATCTTAGGGTCCTGGTGGGCTGATAGGCCGAGATACGTTCGGATAGATATGTAGGGCCAGAACCGTTTAGGGCTTTAAAGGTCAAAGCCAGCACTTTGAATTGGGCTCGGTAGCTAATCGGTAGCCAGTGGAGCTGGTACAGCAGAGGAGTTGTATGCTCCCTGCGCCCTGCTCCTGTTAATACCATGGCTGCCGCCCGTTGGACTAATTGGAGCTTCCGGGCCGTCTTCAAAGGCAACCCCACGTAGAGAGCGTTGCAGTAGTCAAGGCGGGATGTAACCAGAGCGTGGACTACCGTGGCCAAGTCAGACTTCCCAAGGTACGGGCGCAGTTGGTGCACGAGTCTTAACTGTGCGAATGCTCCCCTGGTCACCGCCGAAACCTGGGGATCCAGGCTCAGCGATGAGTCCAGGATCACACCCAAACTGCGAACCTGTGTCTTCAGGGGGAGTGCGACCCCGTCTAACACAGGCTGTAACCCTATACCCTCAGCGAGGTGGCTGATATCCATGGCTCCATCATGTCCTGAATTCTAGATTAGCAGAAAGCAAGCCTTTTCCTCTCCGCAATGTGGCATCCTTTCCATTACTATACATCCAATAAGGTATGATGTTTGATAAATTGCCCATTGAACCTCCCTTTGTGTATTTCCTCCCTCCTTCTTTCTCTCTCTAACTTGGTTTCGTAATTGCGTCTCCAGTCGCCTTCCAGCTGGGACGGGACCAGTTTCGCTTCCGTCCAGATCGATGGGCCGGTCCCTTAATCCCCAACGTTTAATTTTAAGTGGCGCTCAATAAAGGGCCTTTTCTTTGCTCAGTGCTTCATTGTTTTTATTGGGCCTCCCAGACTCGAGGCACGGCGGCTTCGCCCGCACCTTCTCGGCAGAGGACAGAACATGGCGTTGCCTTTCTTATGTGACACACCATTAAAGTCAATGAGGAAAAAAAAAAAAGCAGAGCCAGGAGTTATCACCCAGAATCGTCCAAAGAATACATTCTGCCGTGTTTTCCTTCCTCATTATTTCCTTGCATGGAGGCCTTGCAAATGGGTCTCGGAGCTGGGAAGGCTCTTACTCCAAAAGTCATTTGTACCTCTCGGAAAGTAAGCCGTAGTTGAAAAAGTAGCTCTGCTTTTTATAATGTAATACATAAATTGCCTACTTTTACTAAGGTTGAGAAAAGGGTCCAAAGGTGGAATATTGTGTCCAATTCTGGGCACCACAATTCAAGAGAGATATTGACAAGCTGGAATGTGTCCAGAGGAGGGCGACTAAAATGATCAAGGGTCTGGAGAACAAACCCTATGAGGAGCGGCTTAAGGAGCTGGGCATGTTTAGCCTGAAGAAGAGAAGGCTGAGAGGGGATATGATAGCCATGTATAAATATGTGAGAGGAAGCCACAGGGAGGAGGAGGGAGCAAGCTTGTTTTCTGCTTCCCTGGAGACTAGGATGCAATGGAGCCATGGCTTCAAACTACAAGAGAGGAGATTCCATCTGAACATGAGGAAGAACTTCCTGACTGTGAGGCTTGTTCAGCAGTGGAACTCTCTGCCCCGGAGTGTGGTGGAGGCTCCTTCTTTGGAAGCTTTGAAACAGAGGCTGGATGGCCATCTGTCAGGGGTGCTTTGAATGCAATATTCCTGCTTCTTGGCAGAATGCGGTTGGGCTGGATGGCCCAGGAGGTCTCTTCTAACTCTAGGAATCTATGATTCTAGGTGCATCTACAACAGGCATGGGCCAAATTGGGCCCTCCAGGTACTTTGGACCTCAACTCCCACTATTACTTGCAGCCTCAGGCCCTTTCCTTTTCCCTCTCATCCGTTTAAGTAGAAAAGAAAAAGAAAAAAAGGACAGAGCCTGAGTGTTGGGAATTGTGGGAGTTGAAGTCCAAAGCACCTGGAGGGCTAGAGTTTGCCCATGTCTGTGTTACGAATATGTCATCCACATACTGAATGATATTATCCACATAATGAAGGACTTCTGGAAATCCAAAGCACCTGGAGGGCCAAAGTTTGCCCATGCCTGTGCTATGAGTATGTCATTCACGTACTGAATGATATTGTCCACATACTGAAGGAGTTCTGGAAGTCAAAAACACCTGGAGGGCAAGAGTTTGCCCATGCCAATGCTACGAGCATGTCATCCACGTACTGAATGATATTATCCACATACTGAAGGACTTCTGGAAGTCCAAAGCACCTGGAGGGACCAGAGTTTGCCCATGCCTGTGCTATGAGTATGTCATCCATGTACTGAATGATATTGTCCACATACTGAAGAAATTTTGGAAGTCCAAAGCACCTGGAGGGCCAGAGGTTGCCCATGCCTGTGCTACAATATGTCATCCACGTACTGAATGATATTATCCACATACTGAAGGACTTCTGGAAATCCAAAGCAACTCGAAGGCCAGAGTTTGCACATGCCTATGCTACGAGTATGTCATCCATGTACTGAATGGTATTATTCACATACTGAAGGGCTTCTGGAAGTCCAAAGCAGCTGGAGGGCCAGGGTTTGCCCATGCCTATGCTATGAGTATGTCATCCACGTACTGCATGATAATATCCACATACTGAAGGATTCTGGAAGTCCAAAGCACCTAGAGGGCCAAAGTTTGCCGATGCCTGTGCTACAAGTATGTCATCTACGTACTGAATGATATTGTCCACATACAGAAGGACTTCTGGAAGTCAAAAACACCTGGAGGGCCAAAGTTTGCCCATGCCTGTGCTACAAGTATGTCATCCACGTACTGAATGATATTGCCCACATATAGAAGGACTTTCTGGAAGTCAAAAACACCTGGAGGGCAAAGGTTTGCCAGTGCCAATGCTTGTGCTACAAGTATGTCATCCACACACTGAATGATATTGTCCACATACTGAAGGACTTCTGGAAGTCCAAAGCACCTGGAGGACCAGAGTTTGCCCATACCTGTGCTACAAGTATGTCGTCGACATACTCAATGATATTGTCCACATACTGAAGGAATTTTGGAAGTCCAAAACATCTGGAGGGCCCAAGTTGGCCTATGCCTGTGCTACGAGTATGTCATCCATATACTGAATGATATTGTCCACATATTGAAAGACTTCTGGAAGTCCAAAGCACCTGGAGGACCAGAGTTTGCCCATGCCTGTGCTACAAGTATGTCATCCACGTACTGAATGATATTGCCCACATATAGAAGGACTTTCTGGAAGTCAAAAACACCTGGAGGGCAAAGGTTTGCCAGTGCCAATGCTTGTGCTACAAGTATGTCATCCACACACTGAATGATATTGTCCACATACTGAAGGACTTCTGGAAGTCCAAAGCACCTGGAGGACCAGAGTTTGCCCATACCTGTGCTACAAGTATGTCGTCGACATACTCAATGATATTGTCCACATACTGAAGGAATTTTGGAAGTCCAAAACATCTGGAGGGCCCAAGTTGGCCTATGCCTGTGCTACGAGTATGTCATCCATATACTGAATGATATTGTCCACATATTGAAAGACTTCTGGAAGTCCAAAGCACCTGGAGGACCAGAGTTTGCCCATACCTGTGCTACGAGTATGTCATCCACATACTGAATGATATTGTCCACATACTGAAGGACTTCTGGAAGTCCAAAACACCTGGAGGGGGGCCCAAGTTGGCCCATGCCTTATCTACAATGTAGAATCAATGCAGCTTGACCCCTCTTAAGGTGTCATTGCTCATGGTAATGGAATCATGAGCGTTATACTTTTGCAAAGCACCAGCTTTATATTTTGGGAAGAGATCGCTAAAGAACTTGTCAAACTACACCTCCCGGGATTCCACAGCTTTGATACAGGGCAGTTCGAGTATTGTCAAACTGCATTAATTCTATGGTATAAATGCACTTCAATGGTTTTAGACACTATAATGATGTTTCCGTATGTGTGTGTGTGTGTGTGTGTGTGTATATATATATATATATATAGAGAGAGAGAGAGAGAGAGACGAACGCCATGTCTGTCAATGCTAACTGCATTAAACTGCTGCCAAAACAAATCACATCATCTTTTATTTGCATCCAGCCGATTTGCCTCTCCGATTTTCACAAACAGTGCAAAATCATAGCCAAACTGCTGCTTATACAAGCGCCTATCGAGAACATATCCCTGGCAAATGACCATAATCAAGGAGCCTTTGCAGGCATATATAATTCTGGCATTCATTTGAAATACAATGGGAGAAACCCAGGGTTTTATTGCAGCCTCTCTTTTAATAGCCAGTGCTGAAATACTCATCTAGGCAATTTACAGTGTGAAAGTCACGGCCGGCTCCCTTCATCTTCTCTCGCAGGTTTTCTTCTCTATTCGTCTTATTATCCCCATCGCCATTCACTTCTGCATTCATTCTGACTTCTCTCCTTGGTTCCTAAAGGGAGGATCCTGGCACTGAATGCAGGTTCCAGGTGAGCATCTCGTGGGACTATCCCTCCCCTTGAATTGCAAACTGTGTTTCTATACATGCAAGCTAAAAGAGCATTTGTATTGTCGAAGGCTTTCATGGCCAGAATCACTGGGTTGTTGTAGATTTTTTTGGGCTCTATGGGATTCGAAACCATGGCTCCACTGAGTCCTAGCTTCAAGGGCATCAGGAAAGAAGCCTGCTACATGGCAATCAGGTCTTTGGATGAGCTCCCTCATGTCCCCGCATGGGGAACTGGAGATGACAGAGGGAGCTTATCCACACTCTTCCTGGATTCGAACCTCTGACCTATTGGTCTTCAGTCCTGCTGGCACATTGGTTTAACCCATTGCACTACTGGGGGCTCCATTAGGGCCTGGCTAGCCTGCAGAAGAGAATCATAGAATCATAGAATCAAAGAGACCTCCTGGGGCCATCCAGTCCCACCCCATTCTGCCAAGAAGCAGGAATATTGCATTCAAATCACCCCTGACAGATGGCCATCCAGCCTCTGCTTAAAAGCCTCCAAAGAAGGAGCCTCCACCACACTCCGGGGCAGAGAGTTCCACTGCTGAACGGCTCTCACAGTCAGGAAGTTCTTCCTCATGTTCAGATGGAATCTCCTCTCTTGTAGTTTGAAGCCATGGCTCCATTGCGTCCTAGTCTCCAGGGAAGCAGAAAGGAAGCTTGCTCCCTCCTCCTCCCTGTGGCTTCCTCTCACATATTTATACATGGCTATCCTATCTCCTCTCAGCCTTCTCTTCTTCAGGCTAAACATGCCCAGTTCCCTAAGCCACTCCTCATAGGGCTTGTTCTCCAGACCCTTGATCATTTTAGTCGCCCTCCTCTGGACACATTCCAGCTTGTCAATATCTCTCTTGAATTGTGGTGCCCAGAATTGGACACAATATTCCAGATGTGGTCTAACCAAAGCAGAATAGAGGGGTAGCATTACTTCCTTAGATCTAGACACTATGCTCCTATTGATGCAGGCCAAAATCCCATTGGCTTTTTTTGCCGCCACATCACATTCCTGGCTCATGTTTAACTTGTTGTCCACGAGGACTCCAAGATCTTTTTCACACGTACTGCTCTCGAGCCAGGCATTGTCCCCCATTCTGTATCTTTGCATTTCATTTTTTCTGCCAAAGTGGAGTATCTTGCATTTGTCACTGTTGAACTTCATTTTGTTAGTTTTGGCCCATCTCTCTAATCTGTCAAGATCGTTTTGAATTCTGCTCCTGTCCTCTGGAGTCTTGACTCTCCCTCCCAATTTGGTGTCGTCTGCAAACTTGATGACCAAACTTGATGACTTGATGGCCTTGTCGGGGCGCTGGAGCTTGAGCACCTCAATGATGTCATGAGCGAAACCGTGAAGGGACACCCAAGACGGGACGGTTGTGGCAGAGAGGTCAGACCAAGCATGATCCCTGGGGAAACAATGGCAAACCACTCCAGTATCCTTGCCAAGAAAACTAAATGGACCAGTACAACCAGAGATATGTCGGTATGCCATTGGAAGATGGGACTCCCAGGTCGGAAGATGGCCAAAATGCTACTGGGGAGGAGCAGTAGCATTTTGGCCCCAGATGTGATGACGCAGCTAGCTCAAAGCCGAAAGGAAGGCTAGCGGCTGACGGTACTGGAGGTGAACGACGAATCCGATGCTCTAAAGATCAGCACACCATAGGAACCTGGAATGTAAGATCTATGAGCCAGGGCAAATTGGATGTCCTTACCTTGAGGGAGCTGGGGGTGGCTCTGGTGTGGGCTGGTCCATGAGGTCACGAAGAGTCGGAGACGACTGAACGAATGAACAACAACAACATGGGATTCAAAACCATGGCTCCACTGAGTCCTAGCTTCAAGGGCATCAGGAAAGAAGCCTGCTAGATGGCAATCAGGTCTTTGGATGAGCTCCCTCATGTCCCCGCATGGGGAACTGGAGATGACAGAGGGAGCTCATCCGCACTCTCCCTGGATTCGAACCTCTGACCTATTCGTCTTGAGTCCTGCTGGCATGTTGGTTTAACCCATTGCACTACTGGGGGCTCCATTAGGGCCTGGCTAGCCTGCAGAAGAGAAGGTGGAGAGAAGACCTGATTGCCATGTAGCAGGCTTCTTTCCTGGTGTACTTGAAGCTAGGACTCAATGGAGCCATAGTTCTGAATCCCAGGAAAGAAGATTCCACCTGAACTTTATTAGGAAGGACTTCTTGACCATATGACCTGTTCAGCTGTGGAACTCACTGCCATGAAATCCAGTGGAAGCTCCTTCCTTGGAAGGTTTTAGACAGAGGCTGGATGGCCATTTGTCAGGGATACTTTATTTATTTATTTATTATTCGGACTTCTATGTGGCCACTCCCCTGGGGCTCTGAGTGGCTTACAAGAATGGCTAAAATCGAACACAATTTAAAAGCAATTTAAAACAATTTAAAAACAGCAATATCAAACATTAAAAGCCTGTCGAAATAGATATGTCTTACATGCCCTGCGGAAAGCGGATAAGTCCCGCAAGGCACAGACTTCAGGTGGCAGAGCATTCCAGAGCGATGGTGCCACTGCTGTGAAGGCTCTGTGTCTGGTTGCTGTTAGACGCAAGGTCTTGACACTGGGAATTTCCAACAAATCTTGGTCCTCAGAACGGAGGGATCTCTGGGGTTGGTAGGGGGTGGGGTGGTCTCTCAGATACATCGGCCCCAGACCATGCAAGGCCTTCAAGGTGAGTCCCATCCCTTTGAAAGTGATCCGGTGCTCAATGGGGAACCAATGCAACTGCAGTCAGATTGGGGTGATGTGGCATCTCATCGGAATTCCTGCAAGAAGCCGAGCAGCTGCGTTTTGTACCAACTTGAGCTTCCGGATCACCGACAGAGGAAGGCCAATGGAGAGGGTGTTACAGTAGTCCAGTCTTGAGATGACCGTGGCCTGGATCACCATAGCCAGGTCGTCCCTGGACAGGGAGGGGTCCAGCTGTCCAGCCTGCCGCAGGTGAAAGAAAGAAGGCGGTTCTGCTCACGGAGGAGAGAGACCTGGGCCTCCATCCTCAGCAGAGGGTCCAAAAGGACTCCCAGACTCTTGACCAATGATGATGGGAGTAGCGCCTCGCCATCCAGGGTGGGCAGCTGGATATCCCTACTGCCCGGTCGACCCAGCCATAGGATCTCCGTCTTTGCTGGATTCACCCTCAACCTGCTGGCACGCAGCCATCCAGTCACGGCCTCGAGGCACAGATGGAAACAATCGGGTACAGAGTCCGGTCGGCCTTCCATCTTCAGCACCAGATGAGTGTCGTCAGTGTACTGGTCACACTCCAGCCCAAAACCTCGAACCAGCTGAGCAAGTGGTCACATATAGATGTTAAACAACAGAGGGGAGTGGATGGCCCCCTGAGGAACCCCACAAGAGAGAGGGGTTCCTCAGGGGGCCATTCAGAGACCAGGCCTCCCCTCTCCACTCGCTGTCCACGGTTGTGAAGAAAGGAGGGGAGCCAGTTTCAAGCTCTCCCCCTGACTCACTCCAGCAACAGCAAGGCTTTGATTGTGCATTTCCTGCATGGCACAATGGGGTTGGGCTGGATGGCCCATGCGGTCTCTTCTAACTCTACGATTCTACTCTACAATTTTTAATCCATAAGATTGTAAGTCAAAGTGCAGTTTGTTCTGGAATTCATTTTTCCCTACAATTTGAAAAGATCGATGTATGATATCTTTGCAGCACGGTTGGAACTGCCACTAATGACAGACTCTGGAGAGCTTCAGTCATGAGACAAAACTCTTTAGTTTGGCATGACCTATTTTTGAGAAACCCATGTTCTTCTCTGGGCCTCTGTACTGCAGAAGGAATGCAACTAGATAGTCCTTCAACTGCTTTTAACTCATAGCAATGAAATCTTGGGAGTTGCCTCAGTGTTCTTTGGCAGAGAACACTTGTAGTGGTTTGTGAAGAGTCTGATGCTTCGGAGGATGAGGAAGGGGGTTTTATGGGGTCTCGGGAAGGGGTTTTGGGGGTTGGAAGTGGCATGGAGAGGTGTGTTAGTGAATCTCCTAGTAGTTCTCAGGACGTTAGAGAAAGTGGAATCTGTTCCCATGAGGATCTGCCAGAGTTTGCTCCTGAGAGGAATGTGGGGGAGTGTGCGCATTCAGAAGAAGACCTACAAGCCACTCTCAAACACCTTCACAGAAGCATACGAGAAGCTCGGCCTGTCATTGAACATCGAGAAAACCAAAGTGCTCTACCAGCCAACCCTTCTCCAAGGCCAGAAATACAGCTTAATGGTGTAACATTAGACAATGTGGACCATTTCCACTCCCTTGGCAGCCACCTCTCCACCAAAGTCAACATTGACACCGCCTGAGCTTTGTGAGTGCAGCATTTTTCCGAATGAAGCAGAGAGTATTTGAGGATTGGGACATCTGTAGGGAGACCAAGGGGCTTGTTTATAAAGCTATTGTCCTCCCAGCCCTGCTTTATGCCTGCGAGACGTGGACTGTCTACAGATGTCACATGCAACAATTCCATCAGCGTTGCCTCTGACAGGAGTGCAAGAACACTAAAGGTTTTGCAAAACTACAACTCCCACAATTCCTTAGAGTTGAGCCATGGCGGTTAAAACTGAGTCAATCAGCAGTAATTCTACAATGTAGATTTACCCTCAGCAATCCCTTGGTTCCACTTAGGTGTGCACAGACTGACTGTTTTTGTTCTATTCCAAAGACTTCATACAGTAGACACTCAATTAGTTGCCACGATGGAGATTGGTAGATTTTGGATAAATGGTTGTTTTTCCTGGTTGTTTGAGAGTAACTAAAAATAGGCATAACTAATACTATACTCCATACTATATGTAAAGGTAAAGGTTTTCCCCTGACATTAAGTCCAGTCGTGTCTGACTCTAGGGTGTGGTGCTCATCTCAATTTCTAAGCCGAAGAGCCGGCGTTGTCCATAGACACTTCCTAGGTCATGTTGCCGGCATGACTGCATGGAGCGCCATTACCTTCCCATCGGAGCGGTACCTATTGATCTACTTGTATTTGCATGTTTTTGAACTGCTAGGTTGGCAGAAGCTGGGGCTGACAGCAGAAGCTCACGCCACTCCCCGGATTAGAACCTGTGACCTTTCAGTCAACAAGTTCAGCAGCTCAGCGGTTTAACCCACTGCACCACGGGGGGTTCCCAACTCCAACTCCATACTATACCATACTATACCATAACATAAATTCTGTATCTGTATTGAACTGGATTGTAGGAGTCTCCACCGCCACATGATTCAGTTCAATGCAATTCATCTGCATTTTGAAACTGCATTATATGGCAGTGTCAATCCAGCCTATATCCTATTTGGCCTGCATCAATAGGAGCATAGTGTCTAGATCTAAGGAAGTAATTCTACCCCTCTATTCTGCTTTGGTTAGACCACATCTGGAATACTGTGTCCAATTCTGGGCACCACAATTCAAGAGAGATATTGACAAGCTGGAATATTGTGTCCAGAGGAGGGCGACTAAAATGATCAAGGGTCTGGAGAACAAGCCCTATGAGGAGCGGCTTAGGGAACTGGGCATGTTTAGCCTGAAGAAGAGAAGGCTGAGAGGAGGTATGATAGCCATGTATAAATATGTGAGAGGAAGCCACAGGGAAGAGGGAGCAAGCTTGTTTTCTGCTTCCTTGGAGACTAGGACGCGGAACAATGGCTTCAAACTACAAGAGAGGAGATTCCATCTGAACATTAAGAAGAACTTCCTGACTGTGAGAGCCGTTCAGCAGTGGAACTCTCTGCCCCGGAGGGAATGTGGTGGAGGCTCCTTCTTTGGAAGCTTTGAAACAGAGGCTGGATGGCCATCTGTCAGGGGTGATTTGAATGCAATATTCCTGCTTCTTGGCAGAATGGGGTTGGACTGGATGGCCCATGAGGTCCCTTCCAACTCTTTGATTCTATGATTCTATGATTCTATGTGGTGGTCTTGCGAAAAGGCCCAGAAAGACTTGGCTCAAATGCATATGATGCTGCAAGAAACCATTCAGATCAAAAATCATGACGAGAGTAGAGTTTGATCCATTGGGAATGCTGGATGACCAATAAAACCCAAGATAACTGCAGCAAGAATCATTGATGCACAGCAATGTCCTATTGCTATTTGTGCCAGTTCTAGTCCTGAGTGGTGTTGTGCCCTTGTTGTTAAGGAGAGAAGTGCTCTGCTCTCCTGGACCCATCGGTCATCTTGATCCCAGCAGCCGGAAGAGTTGACTTCAGCACGAAGCCCTTTCGGGGAATCTGGAGTCAGCACAGAGCGGAGCTGCAGCCGGACCGTTGCCGCAGGTCAGCTCAGGGGGGACCTCCAAGCCCGGGCTCCCGCTCACCTTGGCTGCTAGCAGAGCACTTTCCCTGGTATTTATGACAAGGAGGCTAATAGAAAAGGCAATTTCATGGGTCTTTGCCCCTTCACCTCTCATTACTCTGCCCAGGCAAACTTAATCGGGGACAAAGGAAGGCCACCTTGGGGCAAAGCAAAGCAAAGCCCACGCAGGTAATGTGCTGAGACCTGCGTTTTGTGCAGCTGTAGGCAGAAGGGCTGGGAGGAAGACCCCCCCCCCACTCCCTTCCCAAAATGAGGACTTCCAAGTCCATGAAAGCCTCTTGCAAAGCTCCGTCTTCCCATCCTAATGAAGGGCCACTGAATCTCTAGGACTGCTAAGCCTTGGCCTCAGTGTCAGATAGAGGGATGAGATCAAAAGTAAAACAACTCTCACACCTCTTCCCTGTATACTGTAGAAAGGAGTCTGCACACAATGATCTTGACAGATTAGAGAGATGGGCCAAAACTAACAAAATGAAGTTCAACAGTGACAAATGCAAGAGACTCCACTTTGGCAGAAAAATGAAATGCAAAGAGACAGAATGGGGGATAATGCCTGGCTCGAGAGCAGTACGTGTGAAAAAGATCTTGGAGTCCTCGTGGACAACAAGTTAAACATGAGCCAGGAATGTGATGTGGCGGCAAAAAAAGCCAATGGGATTTTGGCCTGCATCAATAGGAGCATAGTGTCTAGATCCAGGGAAGTAATGCTACCCCTCTATTCTGCTTTGGTTAGGCCACATCTGGAATATTGTGTCCCATTCTGGGCACCACAATTCAAGAGAGATATTGACAAGCTGGAATGTGTCCAGAGGAGGGCGACTAAAATGATCAAGGGTCTGGAGAACAAGCCCTATGAGGAGCGGCTTAGGGAACTGGGCATGTTTAGCCTGAAGAAGAGAAGGCTGAGAGGAGATATGATCGCCATGTATAAATATGTGAGAGGAAGCCACAGGGAGGAGGGAGCAAGCTTGTTTTCTGCTTCCTTGGAGACTAGGACGCAAGGGAACAATGGCTTCAAACTACAAGAGAGGAGATTCCATCTGAACATGAGGAAGAACTTCCTGACTGTGAGAGCCGTTCAGCAGTGGAACTCTCTGCCCCGGAGTGTGGTGGAGGCTCCTTCTTTGGAAGCTTTTAAGCAGAGGCTGGATGCCCATCTGTCAGGGGTGATTTGAATGCAATATTCCTGCTTCTTGGCAGAATGGGGTTGGACAGGATGGCCCAGGAGGTCTCTTCCAACTCTTTGATTCTATGACTCTATAACTCTGGGCTCATCTGTACTGGACAGTTTAGATCAGTATGAATCTGCCCCAGAGCAACCCAGGATGCAGCATGTTCAGCAGAATCATGGCATAGAAGCCTCTGAAGCACATCCACTCCACTTGAGTGGCCAATATCTCTGTGCCGTCACGCCTGGAGCTATAGCTTTTAGTGAAAGAGGCATGGACGTGGCATCTTTCCCCAGGGGATTGCTTCTTGCCCTCCTATAGGAAACTGGAACTCCCAAAGATCAAAACACAACAGATAACTCGAAATGGTATTTATTGTTCACAATGAGTTATCTTTCTCAGGCATAAGCTTGATGTTTCAACAGGGATAAAGGAAATATACTTTACAATCTCTGAAGTCCAAGGAGTTTGCAGCTGAGAAGCTTTTCCTGTTTCCTCTTTCATCAATGGCTGTGTATATCAGAATAAACACAGCCCAATGGCCTACGTTGAAGGGACAAGACCTTCCTCTGGTGCCAAAGGAACCGGTTTAAAGGCGCTTGGTTCTCCTCAATGTTGTCCAGGATGATCTGGACATAAAGCATGAGTACCAAGGGTAAAAAAACCCCTTAGAATTGGTGCTGAGAGGTAATTTAAGCAGGGGCTTTTGGAGCCAAGTCTCTTACTCACGTTCATCTGATAGAAACTCTGATGGCAGAATGAAAAAAGGGAAGCACTCCCAACCTCCAGGAAGAGGTGGAGCCAAACAATTGAGCTTGAGAAAGCAATTCAACTGGTGCAAACAACACTGATTGACAGCTATAAATAACCAATCAATCCAACTATACATAAGCAGGGTAAAAAGGCAGGATTAAGCATGATACAACAGTTTAAATCTTGCAACTAACAGTTTTACACATAGGTGGCGCCACTCGTGCCGTCACAATCTCCCCACTGCTCCCAGATTGCCAAAGATCACCTTCTGAGATCCTGGCCATCAGGGACACCTTAATGATTTTGAACAGAGCATTCTGTCCACTGGGGGAGATCATCCAGAGTTTTGGGATGCGGTGTCATCTGTACGCAGATGACATCCAACTCTGTCACTCCTTCCCACCTGTTGCTAAGGAGGCTGTTCAGGTCCTGAACCGGTGCTTGGCCGCTGTGGTGGTCTGGATGAGGGTGAACAAATTGAAATTGAATCCAGACAAGACAGAGGTACTCCTGGTCAGTCGTAAGGCCGGACAGAGCAAAGGGTTACAGCCTGTGTTGGACGGGGTCACACTCCCCTTGAAGACACAGGTTCGCAGCTTGGGAGTGATCCTGGACTCATTGCTGAGCCTGGAACCCCAGGTCTCAGCAGTGACCAGGAGATCATTCGCATTAAAACTTGTGCACCATCTAGGACTTTAAGATCATCTGGGGAGGCCCTGCTCACGATCCCGCCTTCCTCGCAGATACATTTGGCGGGGACAAGAGACAGGACCTTCTCAGTGGTGGCCCCTTGGCTATGGAACACGGTATACAAATGCAGTAAATAAATAAATTTGTGCCACTGCAAGAAGGAGAAGAGGGATCTCTGGCTCTGGTGGCCATCTGTGCTTGGATTGCATCCTCCTGCCTGGCAGATTGGGGTCAGACTGGGTTTCCTCTTGTAGTCTCTTCCATATCTATGATTCTATGGAATCCAGAAGACCAAATAGCTGGAGAGCTGATGCTTTTGGTGCCTCCAAACAGTAGTTGATTGGATGGGTGTCTCTCAGGGAATCGACACCAAGGGGGTGGATTGGGTGGTCCCTGCAGTTCCTTCCAACTTGATGATTCCTTGGATAGATTCTTCAAAGTTGAAACTAAAGCCACCACTAAAGCTCCCTTCCTTCCTTCCTTCCTTCCTTCCTTCCTTCCTTCCTTCCTTCCTTCCTTCCTTCCTTCCTTCGTTCCTCCCTCCATTTGCTTCATACACCTTCCTCCTCTCCCTCCCTCCCTCCCTCCCTTCCTTCCTTCCTTCCTTCCTTCCTCCATTTGTTTCATATACCTTCCTCCCCTTCCTCCCTCCCTTCCTTCCTTCCTTCCTTCCTTCCTTCCTTCCTCCCTCCCTCCCTCCCTCCCTCCCTTCCTTCCTTCCTTCCTTCCTTCCTCCATTTGCTTCATATGCCTTCCTCACCTTCCTTCCTTCCTTCCTTCCTTCCTTCCTTCCTTCCTTCCTTCCTCCATTTGCTTCATATGCCTTCCTCACCTTCCTTCCTTCCTTCCTTCCTTCCTTCCTTCCTTCCTTCCTTCCTTCCTCCATTTGCTTCATACACCTTCCTCCCCTCCCTCCCTCCCTCCCTCCCTCCTTCCCTCCATTTGCTTCATACACCTTCCTCTCCTTCCTTCCTTCCTTCCTTCCTTCCTTCCTTCCTTCATTCCTCCATTTGCTTCATACACCTTCCTCCCCTTCCTTCCTTCCTTCCTTCCTTCCTTCCTTCCTCCATTTGCTTCATACACCTTCCCCCTTCCTTCCTTCCTTCCTTCCTTCCTTCCTTCCTTCATTCCTCCATTTGCTTCATACACCTTCCTCCCCTTCCTTCCTTCCTTCCTTCCTTCCTTCCTTCCTTCCTTCCTTCCTCCATTTGCTTCATACACCTTCCCCCTTCCTTCCTTCCTTCCTTCCTTCCTTCCTTCCTTCCTTCCTTCCTTCCTTCATTCCTCCATTTGCTTCATACACCTTCCTCCCCTTCCTTCCTTCCTTCCTTCCTTCCTTCCTTCCTTCCTTCCTTCCTTCCTTCCTCCATTTGCTTCATACACCTTCCTCCCCTTCCTTCCTTCCTTCCTTCCTTCCTTCCTTCCTTCCTTCCTTCCTTCCTCCTTCCATTTGCTTCATACACCTTCCTCCCCTTCCTTCCTTCCTTCCTTCCTTCCTTCCTTCCTTCCTTCCTCCATTTGCTTCATACACCTTCCTCCCCTTCCTTCCTTCCTTCCTTCCTTCCTTCCTTCCTTCCTTCCTCCCTCCATTTGCTTCATACACCTTCCTCCCCTTCCTTCCTTCCTTCCTTCCTTCCTTCCTCCCTCCCTCCCTCCCTTCTGAGTTTTCTCCAAATGTTCTTGAGACCCAGAATATCCCAATGAGTCCCAGATGCCGTGGAAGGCTTCCTGAAGTGCCCGAAATCCCTGGCCTCGTGGGACCCCACATGTGCCTCCATCCCACCCATTTGGAGGGGTTGTCCCTCCCTCTCTGCACGAGAGGCTTTGCTAAAGACGAGAAGTCCCTTGGAGGCATTTTTAAGACTCCAAGAAGCAAAAGGTCCCGGAAACCTCCTGCCGAATGGTGCGTAGAAACACAAAAGACCTTGACATTTGGGGGAATTTAATTTAATCCCTTCCTACAAAGAAGCAATTACACTTACAACATGACGGATAAGAGCGGTGGCTACACTCCAACCAGCCCTGAAAGGGATATTATACTGGAAACCCGTGGTTATGGTGAGGGTCTTGTGAGGAGGCCCACAGGTGGCAAGGCAAGGGGTGCCATTAGGGACTCTTTGGGGACTCTTTGCCCATTGATCCACAGAATCCTAAACACGAAACAGCAACTTTCCTACTTTTTCTTCCCCAAACCTTCAATTCAGACGGGTCAGTCCAATCGATAGCAAAAGGCAGCAAGCAGCGGGGCTGAGCATGAATTAAACCAACTGTGTTATTTGAGAGTAGGGAGCCTTGAGAGTCTCGGCTAGACGAGCCACTTGTGCTCTTTGGAAGGACTCTCCGGCTGAACAAAAGCTAAGGTGGGTGGATGTCTGGCAGTATCTTGGAACAAGCCATGGACGGATCCCACGCAAAATATTCCACCGGCCTTTCAGCATCTCAAATGCTCTATTTCCATCCATCGTCTGCTGAGAATGCTTTCCGGATAATGCAGGTGGATTTCTGTAGCAAGCAGGAATACTACGCAAAATAATATTGTAGGTACTTTTCTATGAGGCATGGTAATAAAACTCCACATTACCTGCAATGGTATAATCAAATTCTGCTTCTTGTTTTGCATCTCTACTAAGATTGGTAGAGCAAACATCCTCCAGTTTATTGCCGAAGGCTTTCATAGAATCATAGAATCAAAGAGTTGGAAGAGACCTCCTGGGCCATCATCCAGTCCAACCCCATTCTGCCAAGAAGCAGGAATATTGCATTCAAATCACCCCTGACAGATGGCCATCCAGCCTCTGCTTCAAAGCCTCCAAAGAAGGAGCCTCCACCACACTCCGGGGCAGAGAGTTCCACTGCTGAATGGCTCTCACAGTCAGGAAGTTCTTCCTCATGTTCAGATGGAATCTCCTCTCTTGTAGTTTGAAGCCATTGTTCCATTGCGTCCTAGTCTCCAGGGAAGCAGAAAACAAGCTTGCTCCCTCCTCCTCCCTGTGGCTTCCTCTCACATATTTATACATGGCTATCATGTCTCCTCTCAGCCTTCTCTTCTTCAGGCTCAACATACCCAGCTCCTTAAGCCACTCCCCATAGGGCTTGTTCTCCAGACCTTTTATCATTTGAGTCGCCCTCCTCTGGACACATTCCAGCTTGTCAGTATCTCTCTTGAATTGTGGTGCCCAGAATTGGACACAATATTCCAGGTGTGGTCTACTCAAGGCAAAATAGAGGGGTAGCATTACTTCCTTGGATCTAGACACTAGGCTCCTATTGATGCAGGCCAACATCCCATTGGCTCTTTTTGCCACCACATCACATTCCTGGCTCATGTTTAACTTGCTGTCCACGAGGACTCCAAGACCTTTTTCACACGTCCTGCTCTTGGGTTAGGCCTCATTGTCCCCCATTCTGTATCTTTGCATTTCGTTTTTCCTGCCAAAGTGGAGTCTCTTGCATTTGTCACTGTTGAACTTCATTTTGTTAGTTTTGGGCCATCATCTCTCTAATCTGTCAAGATCCCTTTGAATCCTGCTCCTGTCCTCTGGAGTCTTGTCTATCCCTCCCAATTTGGTGTCATCTGCAAACTTGATGATCCTGCCTTCTAGCTCTTCATCTCAGTCATGAATAAAGATCCTGAACAGGACCGGGGCCAGGACGGAACCCTCCTGATGGCACTCCACTCGTCACTTCTTTCCAGGATGAAGAGGAAGCATTGGTGAGCACCTTCTGGGTTTGTCCATTTAACCAATTACAGATCCACCTCACTGTAGTTTTGCCTCACCCACATTGGACTAGTTTCCTTGCCAGAAGGTCGTGGGGGACCTTGTCAAAGAAGGCCTTCCTGAAATTCAGGTACGCTGTTTTTAAGTGATTTAAACCATGTGTTTTAATCACTTAATACTACTATGGAGCAGTCCTTCAATATTCTATCTATATATTCTGCGAAGGGCTTCGGATTATTCTGAGAACATTGCATTGTCTTATTTCTAAGGATTTGGATGGGAGGCCAGAGTCTACAAATCCCAGGCTCTGTGGGCTGTGTTTCAGAGGAAGGAACTGACAGGCGCACCCTGAGGATTCCTTGCTTCAGAAAATCTTCTGAAACTCATGGGGTCCCTATAAGTTGGCAGGCACCTTGAAGAAGGTACAGAGAGAAAGAGAGAGAGAGCCTGCAAGAGCATCTCTAGCCTCGTCATCACCAAACAAGAAACGTGAAACATAGAGAAGACGTTGAAGCTGCCAGCTGCTTTGACAGCCTACCCTTTCCTTTGACCTGGCAATCTCTCCCTTCCGAAACAGGGTCCCTTTCATCTCCAGGAGGGTTGTTTTTTTCTATCTGCTTGACAAAGAACACAACATCTCCCCATCCGCAGAAGCCAGAGAACCAGGCTGGGGTTGTCCACAGACAACGATAGACCTCCGTTTTTAAAACCTCCTTCTTTGAGTCCCTGCCATGAAGGAGGGACAGATCCATTGTGAAGCAAAGCTGATTCCCTGATTGTGAACTAACCTGGTGACTCCATTCATCTTTGACAGTCCCTTCCGTTCCATGTGTTGTTTGTCTCTTGTAAACATCTTTCTTCTTCTACAGTGTGGGCCAGAAGGTGGAATGAACTTGTTTGCTGCTTCTCCAGAGAAGAGAGCCTGAAGGGATGGGTTCCTTCCACAAGAAAAGAGGTTCCCTTGATCACAGAATCCTGGAGCTGGTCTGATGTGTGGATTGAATGCAATTGTATGACTGGGGTCTGGCAAGGGCCTATTAAGACTTGCCAAGGCTGAAGACGCTATCCTAAGAAAATTGGAACCTGGGAAAATGGCATTATGGAGGAGGTGGAGACCTGAGTAACTTGTGACATGAATGTTGGAGCTCAGCCTGTGATTGTGTTTCAGGATCAGGGTGTTTTGGATGTGGGGAGTGATGTCAATGAGTTTCAAGATGAGATTCAAGATGGCAATGGTTTGGTCAGTGACCTTGATGCAGAGAATGACCAGGAGATCCCTGTTCAAAGTGTAGTTTCTCATGGAAATGTCCCTGAGGGGTGTGGGGATGATGGTGTGCTGTCTGAATTGTTACCAAAGAGTTCCCATGATAGGGTACATGAAAACAGCTCGGCACCTGGCCCAGCTGTAGAAATTAATGAGCAAATAGATAGATGGGAGGAGATCAGTCAAAACAGGAGAACCGAACAGTGGCTTCAGCAGTCTGCCAGGCTCTGAGAGAAAAAGATAAGAAATTCTCAGCTAAAGCAAAACCAATTTCTGAGCGCTAGAGACATAGCTAATGAGGAGATAAAAGTCCCAAGTACAGGATATGTAGTCAGATGAAGCATTGTTTGGAATCAAGTCAAGATCTCATCTTTGTTTCATGGAAGCTTTGCTTGGAAAATTCATGTTTTAAGTGCCTTTGTTTCATGCTTTTGATTCTTGGATTCTATGCTTTTATATTCATTCCTTGGATTCATGTTTCATGATTCCTTGCATTTCATTTGGGAAGTTTTGACTTTGTTTTTATGGACTTTGCTGGTGTTGCATCCCAGATCAGGAAACGAGACCATAAGATTAAATCCACCACACTGGACTGTAGGAAAAACAATCCTTTTTTATTGATGAAAAATTGGTTACAAAAGAAAGGTAAATGCAAAGTCAAAAAGCCACCATGGAAACACAGCAGTCAGGAGAATCTCTGAACTTGAGCAAAATTCCAAAAACCACAATACAAAAACCAGGAACCTGTTAGCATCTCACTAACCGTGTATTTGAAAACTAGAAGCCTCTGGGATTACCGGCCATGAAACACAGGAATTCTGCCAAGGCACAGCCGCAGTCCCAAACGTTGCTTGATCTAACGAGACACCCGGAAGGAGGCCCCTTAAGCCAAAGAAACTATTCCTTGAAATGCCCCTTGACTTTGAAGCCTGGGCCTGTCTCTCCTGTAATCTATTTGACCTTCGTAGAAACTGTGAATCACTCCTGTTTCTAGCTATCTGTTCCCTTCGGTCCTCATTAAAAAAAACCCAGGTGTGATTTCCTCTGGAGAGCTATCACGGCTGGATTCCAAAACATTTCATCAGGCTGTTCAGTTTCACTTTCCTCGCCACTGAGCTCAGCATCAACAACAGTTTCAACACTATCAGGGAGAGATACATGTTCAGTGGCTTGCTCAGTTGGAAATACAATCAGAGAATCAGGTTCACACAGAGAGTGGTGCTCAGGTTCACACAGAGGCTGAACCCCAACAGCTGGACTATTGCCCTGGACTACTTTGTTCCTGCTTTTCTTCCTACCTAATTGGATTTACCTATTTCTTTAAAGTGCTTTTTTACTTTACTGCTTTTTAATTATCTTCACTAAAAGTATTGTTTCCCTATCCAACAGTGTGGGGTTTACAGTCAGAGGGCTTTTCCTATCCTGGAGTGCAACAATGAAAAGTGCTGATGGAGGAAACTGCTGCATGGCTGACATAAGTGATCTGAGAACTTCTGGGGTAAACAACAGGACATGTTTACATAGCCAGAGACATTAATTATTTAAGTTAAGGACATCCAAAACAATGACTCCTTACAGCCATGGTTCTCAACCTGTGGGTCCCCAGATGTTTTGTCCTTCAACATCTAGAAATCCTAACCGCTGGTAAACTGCCTGGGATTTCTGGGAGTTAGAATCATAGATGCTCCTATTAATGCTCTTGTACAGTTTTCAGATATGTTGCTAGCCCCCTTGAGTCCCATTGTTAGGGAGCTACAAATCAACAAAATAAGTAAGTAAATAAGTGAATAAGAAAAGTCATTTTGTAACAGTCATTTTTCCAGATTCCAGATCAGAAATGAGCAGCGCCCTTGCAAAGTCCCTTCTGCCTGAATCCAAGAGGCACACCTGGTAGATGCATAAGGCTGGCAGGAGGCTTATTTCCATGTGAAACCTGAAATCCTGTTTTGCAACAGGCAGAAAATCGCCTTTGGAGAGGCTTACAAGCTACGTAGCTGGAGGGCAAAAGCAAAGGACTGAAGAGCAGAATTGGTTCAGAGCCAGATCCAGGCCCATCTTGAGGAGATGCCAAGAGTCCCAAGAGTGATGCCTGCCTTGACTTACGCAGGAGTTGGTTTGACACTGAGACTCCATTAGAATCTCCTTTCTAGGGAGGCATCTGTGCATTTTGTATAAATATGTGAAAGGATGTCATAAATACGTGAAAGGATGCTGCCCTGGAGACTAGGATTCAATGGAGCCATGGGTTCAAACTACAGGAAAGGAGATTCCACCTGAACATGAAGAAGAAGTGAAATTGAATCCAGACAAGACAGAGGTCCTCCTGGTCAGTCATAAGGGTGAACAGGACATAAGGTTACAACCAGTGTTGGATGGGGTTATACTCCCCCTGAAGACACAGGTTCGCAGCTTGGGCGTGATCCTGGACTCATCGCTGAGCCTGGAAACCCAGGTTTTGGTGGTGGCCAGGGGAGCATTCGCACAGTTAAAGCTTGTGTGCCAGCTGCACCCATACCTTGGGAAGTCTGACGTGGCCACGGTAGTCCATGCTCTGGTTACATCCCGTATAGACTACTGCCACTCACTCTACGTGGGGTTGCCTTTGAAGACTGTCCGGATGCTTCAATTAGTCCAATGAATGGCAGCCAGGTTGCTAACAGGAGCAGCGCTCAGGGCGCATACAACTCCTCTGTTGCGCCAGCTCCACTGGCTGCCAGTTTACTACCGGGCACAATTCAAAGTGCTGGCTTTAGCCTATAAAGCCCTAAATGGTTTCAATCCAACTTACCTATCCAAATGTATCTCTTCTTATGAACCATCTAGGACGTTAAGATCTTCTGGGGAGGCCCTGCTCTCGGTCCCACCTTCCTTGCAGATGCGTTTGGTGGGGACGAGAGACAGGGCCTTCTTAGTCGTGGCCCCTCAACTGTGGAACACCCTGCCTAAAGATATAAGATTGGCTCCCTCCGCCTTGACTTTTCAAAGAAAGCTGAATACCTGGCTTTTTGAGCAGGCTTTCCCAAACACAGCTTAGACATACGAAATAATGTACTTCTTGAGGACGCAATGGAACAATGACTTGATATGAGATTTATTTTATTTTATTTTATTTTATTTATTTCAGTTACTTCTACCCCGCCCTTCTCACCCCCGAGGGGAGACTCAGGGCGGCTTACAAAAAAGGCACAATTCGATGCCTGTGTCAAATATACATATATACATAAAAGCAATTAAACAGTTAACAGGCTAAAATCATCAGTACATAACACAATAGTAAACAATAGTAAACAATCTCATGCTCAGTGTTCAGAGTTCCATAAATCCATTCCATTCCGTCAATTCCTGCCCATCATTGAGGTCTTTCCTTTAGCTGCCAGAATGTCCAAAAGCCTAGTCCCACATCCAGGTCTTCAATTTTTTTCTGAATGAGAAAAGGGAAGTCGCTGATCTAATCTTCCACAGGTGAGGGGCCACCCCCGAGAAGGCCCTGCTCCTCGTCCCCGCCAACCTCACTTGTGATAGAGGCGGGGTCGAGAGCAGGGCCTCCCCAGAAGATCTTAAACTCCGAGGTGGGACATAGAAGGAGATCTGTTCGGACAGATACACTGGGCCGGAACCGTATAGGGTTTTGTAGGTCAAAACCAGCACTTTGAATTGTGCTCGGAATTGGATCGGCAGATGCTTATGACAATGTTTTAAGGCTTGTATGGTTTTAAATTTTTATACTGTGTGTTGATGTTTTTAATGGTATTTTATGACTGCTATATGTTTAATTGTTATGATTGTTGAGGCACTGAATTGTTGCCATTTGTAAACCACTCTGAGTCGCCCTTGGGCTGAGAGGTATGGTATATAAACATAATAAGTAAGTAAGTTAATAAGAACTTCTGAACTGTGAGAGCTGTTCAGCTGTGGAACTCTCTGCCCCAGAGTGTGGTGGAGGGTCTTTCTTTGGAGGCTTTTAACTGGAGGCTGGATGGCCATCTGTTGAGGATGCTTTGATGGTGCTGTTCCTAGAATGCAGTGGGTTGTGCTAAATGGTCCATGCAATCTAAATAAAGAAGATCTTCTGAACTGTGAGAGCTGTTCAGCTGTGGAACTCTCTGCCCCAGAGTGTGGTGGAGGTTCTTTCTTTGGAGGCTTTTAACTGGAGGCTGGATGGCCATCCGTTGGGGATGCTTTGATGGTGCTGTTCCTACAATGCAGTGGGTTGTGCTAAATGGTCCATGCAATCTAAATAAATAAGATCTTCTGAACTGTTAGAGTTGTTCAGCTGTGGAACTCTCTCCTCCAGAGTGTGGTGGAGGCTCTTTCTTTGGAGGCTTTTAAATGGAGTCTGGATGGCCATCCGTTGGGGATGCTTTGATGGTGCTGTTCCTAGAATGCAGTGGGTTGTGCTAAATGGTCTATGCAATCTAAATAAATAAGAACTTCTGAACTGTGAGAGCTGTTCAGCTGTGGAACTCTCTACTCCAGAGTGTCATGGAGGCTCTTCTTTGGAGGCTTTTAACTGGAGGCTGGATGGCCATCCGTTGGGGATGCTTTGATGGTGCTGTTCCCACAATGCAGGGGGTTGTGCTAAATGGTCCATGCAATCTAAATAAATAAGATCTTCTGAACTGTGAGAGCTGTTCAGCTGTGGAACTCTCTGCCCCAGAGTGTGGTGGAGGCTCTTACTTTGGAGGCTTTTAACTGGAGGCTGGATGGCCATCTGTTGAGGATGCTTTGATGGTGCTGTTCCTAGAATGCAGTGGGTTGTGCTAAATGGTCCATGCAATCTAAATAAAGAAGATCTTCTGAACTTTGAGAGCTGTTCAGCTGTGGAACTCTCTGCCCCAGAGTGTGGTGGAGGCTCTTTCTTTGGAGGCTTTTAACTGGAGGCTGGATGGCCATCTGTTGAGGATGCTTTGATGGTGCTGTTCCTACAATGCAGGGGGTTGTACTAAACGGTCCATGCAATCTCTTCCAACTGTACGATTCTCTTCATTTGTATTGCCAAAATGTTGTACTGTGCATTTCCTCCTGTTGACCTTCATTTTCTTAGTTGCTCATCTCTCTCATCCGTGAAGGTCACTTTGGATCCACCTTGTCTTTAAGAAGTGGAGCATCGGAGACCGGCCAGTCATTCTCCAATATGGCAGGACTGCTGCTAAGTTGCATTTCGGGCAAATCTGGGAGGCCTCGAGAAGGCAAAGGCTATGGAGTCGACTGGGAGCACTTGCCCTTGCCTCTTCCAGCTGGAAAATCCTTTCCAGGAGCTCATTTGCATTCCCAATGGGAGCCAACCGGGTCCCGCTCTCAGAGATGGCCAAGCATTAACGGATGATTCTAATATTGTTTCTCCCTTAATGTGCTTTAAATCGCAGGGAGTTAAGAGCGGCACTCTTTAAGCGAGGAGAAGATCCTTTGGAGTAAATACAGGCTCAGCTTCCCTTCAGGAATTGGCCCATTAGTGGCCTTCTTGGCTTTTATTACTTTCCTCTTCACAGGCTCCTTCTGGGGAGGCTTCCACTTAATCACATCCTCTTACTTAAAAAGGGGAAAAAGAGAAAGAGAAAGAGAGAGAACACGAAGATGACTCCTTTGTTGAGCTGAGGATTCAGCACCATAACATACCTGGGACAGGATCCTCTGGGTGCCTTCCCCTTGTGATGCCTTCCTTATGGAAATGGTGAGATGCCTGGGTCCATTGAGGAAGCAGTGATTGTGTTATGTTCAGAGAATGGGGGACAATGCCTGGCTCGAGAGTAGGACGTGTGAAAAAGATCTTGGAGTCCTGGTGGACAGCAAGTTAAACACAAGCCAACAATGTGATGTGGACAATGGGATGTTGGCCTGCATCAATAGGAGCCTAGTGTCTAGATCTAGGGAAGTCATGCTCCCCATGTTCTATTCCGCTTTGGTTAGACCACACCTGGAATATTGTGTCCAATTCCGGGAACCACAATTCAAGAGAGATATTGACAAGCTGGAATGTGTCCAGAGGAGGGAGACTCAAATGACCAAGGATCTGGAGAACAAGCCCTATGAGGAGCGGCTTAGGGAACTGGGCATGTTTAGCCTGAAGAAGAGAAGGCTGAGAGGAGATATGATAGCCATGTATAAATATGTGAGAGGAAGCCACAGGGAGGAGGAGGGAGCAAGCTTGTTTTCTGCTTCCCTGGAGACTAGGATGCAATGGAACAATGGCTTCAAACTACAAGAGAGGAGATTCCATCTGTTGGGTAAATGCAATCTCACACACATTCCTGTGTTTGTGCCATGCTGTAATGCGATCTACTGAAATTCCAAAGTTTATTGCCCCTGATTTAAATATGCATGTAAGCTAATGAGTTGTCCACCATTTCTGAAGGTGTTTGGGTCACGTATGTCTGACCACATGTTTGGAAGGGTTACTGGTCAAAGGACATTTAACCAAATACCAAATTTACAAAATCTGTGTGGTTTTTTTTCTTTTTCTTTTTCTTTTTAATCTCTGTGTTTGTTTTGCTCTGTTAGAATTGTAATACAATGGTTGCTGATGACACGATAAATAAATAAATATTTGGAAGGGTATAAAGGGGGGATGCATCCTTTTGTTCTCCCCATTTGCCCAGTTCACCATTTTTGCCCATCTATTTTGTTTTGCTCTACTTTTTGGGATGTAACCGCTTTGGGAAGAGAGGCCTGCTCACCATCATTAAGGCTTCTACTCATTGCTGTGAATGTAACCGAAAGAGCTGTTTACCTGTATGAATTTACATCATGCAAGTTTTCTTAGTAAGTAAATACTTTTGATTTTTAACTCTGTCTCTGAATGGTTATTTGCATGCGTATTTCCTAAAGGAGAGAAAGAAAGGGGGGTGGCCGAGTACCTTTTACAGCCGCTGGCATTCATCTACTTTAGCTCTGGTTTCCGCAAGTTCCCTACTCTGCACATTAAAGGCTATCTTCTGGTGTTGTAACGACTGCCAGATTATGCAAATATAGCTTTATTCATCACCATCTGAACACGAGGAAGAACTTCCTGACTGTGAGAGCCATTCAGCAGTGGAACTCTCTGCCTTCCCCGGAGGGAGTGTGGTGGAGACTCCTTCTTTGGAAGCTTTTAAGCAGAGGCTGGATGGCTATCTGTCAGGGGTGATTTGAATGCAATATTCCTGCTTCTTGGCAGAATGGGGTTGGACTGGATGATGGCCCAGGAGGTCTCTTCCAACTCTAGGATTCTAGGATTCTATGTGGAATTGCATAGTGGATTGAGGCACATTTCATGTTGTGTATGGATGTGCATTGTGCATTATACATGCCTGCTCATTGCACCTGGTTGTGCATTGTAAATGGGTATGCAACTGTTGGGAAACTACCAAACTTGTATACACATTGAAATGGTTCTCTTGTCTCCGTGTTTCCGTCTTCCTTTCCTGAGAAGCCACGGTCATTGTGTTAAGCTACACCACCAGTGGAACCTCACTCTGTGAAGACTGTGTGCTGATCAGTTGTGCACTGACCTCCACACATTAAAAAAAACCCACACACAGGCGTCTTCCAAAGAAAATAAAAACAAACAAGAACGGAAAATGGAACATTGGTGGACAGGAAAAGAGATTGAAAGATGGCCTCAAAGCCAACCTTAAAAACTCTGGCATAGACACTGAGAACTGGGAAGCCCTGGCCCTTGAGTGGTCCAGCTGGAGGTCAGCTGTGACCAGCAGTGCTGTGGAATTTGAAGAGGCACGAATGGAGGGTGAAAGAGAGAAACGTGCCAAGAGGAAGGCGCGTCAAGCCAACCCCGACCGGGACCGCCTTCCACCTTCACTGTGGGAGAAGATGCAGGTCAAGAATTGGGCTCCACAGCCACCTACAAACCCACAAAGAAACTCATCATGGAAGACCATCTTACTCGTCCAACGACAGATCGCCTGAGTAAGTAAGTAAGACCCCCAATTAACATTGTATGGGTCTTGGAGCATCTCCTGCAAAGGTTGTCGTGCAGTCTCTCACACAGGCAGCCTGCTGAAGTCAAAAGGTTATAAAAGAGAGGTGCATGAGTACCTTTGAGTATCTGGAGGTATTCCTTCTATTTCTTTGTGAATGAGGAGGTCCAGTAAAGAGTTATGTCTGCCCATGGATCTTGGCAGTTGGACGAAGTGAGTGACACACAGAACTGGGCAAGGATCCTTGGAAACATTTGTTGCTCCTCAGAGAGCCAATTGGACAACCCTCCGAGTGTTCATGGACCATCAAGCGCTCAAGTGGCAAACACAATTGGTGCAAAGGAGCAAGCGGCGGAAACACGAGAGCCTTGCTCATTGGGTTTTGGCGTCTGCTGGAAAACACTGGCAACAACAGAGAAGGTGGAGCAGCTCAGAAAAGGGACGGAGGAGAACCTCTGGAGGGAAAGTAGGGCTCAAAGGGTGCACCTGCACTGTGAAAGGCATGCAGGTTGACCCCACTTGAACTTCTATGGCTGAATGCTATGGGATCCTGGAATACACGTGGTGAAGCAGGAGGACTCTTTGCCAGAGAAGCCTCAAGGCCTTGCAAAGCTACAACTCCCAAGATTCTACAACATCGAGCCATTGTAGGTCGAGTGGAGTCAAACTGCAACCATTCTACAGTGTAGATAGATACACTCAATGAAGGACTCAAGGGGTGCATCTCTACACTATAGAATGAATGCACTTTGACACTATTTACACTACAACAACAACAACAACAATAATAATATACCACTTTATTTATATTCCATCCTTCTCACCCCGAAGGGGACTTAGGGTGGATCACAGTACACATATATGGCAAACATTCTTACTTTACTTACTTACTTAGGCAATCCCTCGTAGTCCAAGGATGATGGTCCTCCAAGTTCGGTGTCCTGGGGGTGGGTCCGTAGGTGGCTGTGGAGCCCTATTCTACACCTGTGTCTTCTCCCACAGTGAGGGCATTGGTTTCCAGGTGGAAGGCGGTCTCAGTCAGGGTTGGCTTGATGCACCTTCCTCTTGGCACATTTCTCTCTTTCTCCCTCCACTCGTGCCTCTTCAAATTCTGCAGCACTGCTGGTCATAGCTGACCTCCAGCTGGAGCGCTCAAGGGCCAAGACTTCCCTGTTTTCAGTGTCTATGCCAGAGTTTTTGAGGTTGGCTTTGAGCCCATCTTTCAATCTCTTTTCCTGCCCACCAACGTTCCGTTTTCCATTCTTGAGTTTGGAGTAGAGCAACTGCTTTGGGAATTGGTGGTTGGGCATCCGGTCAATGTGGCTGGTCCAGCGGAGTTAATGGCAAAGGACCATTGCTTCAGTGCTGGTGGTCTTTGCTTCTTCCAGCATGCTGATGTTTGTCCGCCTGTCTTCTCAAGAGATTTGCAGGATTTTCCAGAGGCAGCATGGATGGAATCGTTCCAAGAGTTGAGTGTGACATCTGTAGACAGTCCACGTTTCGCAGGCGTATCACAGGGTTGGGAGGACAATGGCTTTATAGACAAGCACCTTGGTATCCCTACGGATGTCCCGGTCCTCAAACACTTTCCTTTTCATTCGGAAAAATGCTGCACATTCAATGCTGCTTTGTATGGACAATAGAGAGACAGAACAGAAAGAGGTGCCATGGAAGGTTGGGCTGGAGTCCAGGGGGTGCTGTTGCTTTATCCTCTATGACGAAGAGCCGTCAGGACTTCCTCCATCCTTTTAGTCGCCCAGCATTTTCTCATCTTCTTTCTTTATGGCATCATAAAACACTTCCCCCCGCTTTTAGCGGTACCTAATTTCTCTAATCACAGCTAAAGCTGTTTTTGAATTGCTTAGGTAAACAATGAACTAGGCTGACACTTGGTAGCTCACGCCAACCCGGGGTTCAAACTTGCAACCTTTTGGTTGATAAATCTTATAATTGCAGATGATTTACCAGCTGTGCCAAGCCTCCAGTCAATGTTATTGTTGTACTTGAGCTCAGACAGTGCTAATGCATGATATTCCTACTATATTAGAATGGTTGCATGTCCCATAATCCCTATGCTTGTACATTTTGGGCACTGAACATGCATCCCTTCTGCAGATTGAATAAACCTTCTGTCATTTGCCTTCAGACTGGTGATTCTGATCTTCCAGGAACATGGGGTTAGCTGGGCTTGCCAGGCATAGACTCTCGGAATCTGTTTCCGCTGTCTATAGAATGGGTAGCCACGGTCTATAGGATTCAAATTCTGACGTCACTATGGAATCCTGGGGATTGTGGTTTGGGGAGGCACCAACACTCGTTGACAGAGAAGGCTCAAGACCTGGTAAACATCAGCTTCCAAGACTCTGTGGCAGTGAGTGATGGGAATTAAAGTGATATCAAACTGAATTAACCCTACAGTGCAGATGCACCCAAGGACAGAAGGCTGCTGGTGAAAAGGTGCTGAAACGCATCACCCAAGGTTCCTTGCAGTGTAGTTGTTTTCATGGGATTATCTCAAAGGTGCCAGATCCCATTTGATCTTGAAAGCTAAGCAGGGTCCACCCTGATTAGGACTTGGATGGGCGACCACCAATGGAAACCAGGCTCTATTTTAGAGGAAGAAACAGGGAAATCCACCTCTTCCTTGCGCAAGAAGACCTTACAAAATTCATGGGGTTTGGCATGAATCCACAGATCAAAGAATCATAGAGTTGGGAGAGACCTCATGGGCCATCATCCAGTCCAACCCCATTTTGCCAAGAAGCAGGAATATTGCATTCAAATCTCCCCTGTCAGATGGCCATCCAGCTTCTGTTTAAAAACTTCCAAAGAAGGAGCCTCCACCACGCTCCGGGGCAGAGAGTTCCACTGCTGAATGGCTCTCACAGTCAGGAAGTTCTTCCTCATGTTCAAATGGAATCTCCTCTCTTGTAGTTTGAAGCCATTGTCCCATTGTGTCCTATTCTCCAGAGAAGCAGATCCTGATCAGGACCGGGGCCAGGGGGGAATCCTGCGGATGGCACTCCGCTCGTCACTTCTTTCCAGGATGAAGAGGAAGCATTAGTGAGAATCACCCTCTGGGTTCGTCCATTTAGCTAATTACTGATCCACCTCACCGTAGTTTTGCCTAGGTCACATTGGACTCATTTCCTTGTCAGAAGGTCATGGGGAATCTTGTCGAAGAAGGCCCTGAAATCCAGACACGCTCCATCCACGGCATTCCCCGCATCTGCCCAGCTTGTAACTCTATCGAAAAAAGAGATCAGATGAGCCTGGCATGACTTGTTTTTGATAAATCCATGTTGACTATTAGCAATGACCGCATTTGTTTCTAAGTGTTTGCAGATGATATGGAGTCCCCATCTACACTGCCATATAATCCAGTTTATGAACTGGATTATATGGCAGTGTAATGTCATGCAGAGGAGGACTAGGCTTCCCAGCTTGCCTCTTGCTAATGCCTGAGAACGCCAAAGAGCAAGCCCCTCATTGATCCTTCCTCACCCTTGAGAAATGAGCAAAAACAAACACAAAGTTATTGGCTTTTCAAGAAAAATGACCAAGAAAGGGGGACAGATCAGTGAAAGAGAAGACGCGGGAAAGGCGCATGCATTATGAATGGGCGGATTATGGACTGACAGAACAGAAATGCTTCAGGGACATAAATACATGGAGGCAACGACCCATCTTTCTCCCGACGTGGGGCAAAAAAGGGTTCACAGGAACAGTCAAAACACAGTCATTAAAATATAGTGCCAAAGTTTTCTAAAGACCCTTAAAGAAATCGATCCAATTGAAATACTAAGCAAAGACTCGCCTATTGATTTCAGCACAAGCTTTTGCAGGCTACGCCTCCCTTCTCCTGACTTGCGCCTATTTTGTGATATGGCGACTTTGAGTCTCATTTAAATACAAATACAACATCACACTGCACATGGTGCACCAAAGTAGAGTGGGTGGACTCTTGTTATGGACTCGTATTCTGAGAGAGGAGGGTGTTCTGAGAGATGAAGCCATGGTGGCATGATGGGTTGAACCCTTGTGCTGCTGAACTGCTGACCTGAAGGTTGGTAGTTCAGATCCTCAGGATGGGGTGAGCTCCTGCTGTTAGCTCTTGCTCCTGCCAACCTAGCAATTACAAATGCAAATGTGAGTAGGTCAATAAGTACCACTTTGGCATGAAAAGGCAAAAAGACCCTCCAAGCAATCATGCTGGCTACATGACCAGGAGTATCTACAGACGCAGGCTCCTCGGCTTGGAAATGGAGAAAGAACACCACCTCTAGAGCCGGAAATGAAAGAAGAAGCCTTTGCCTTTGTCTGTGAATTTGTGTCTCATTGTATTTCATTGTAACAAGGCATTGAATATTTGCTCGTGTCTGCTTATATACTTTAATCCACTCTAAGTCCCCTCGGGGAAGAGGGCAAAATATAAATAAAGTGTTGTTGTTGTTGTTGTTGTTGTTGTTGTGGTTTACTTAAATCTCTGTTTGGCCATGGAAACCCATTGGGTTGCACTCCAGGACAGGAAAAGCCCTCTGACTTTAAACACCACATTGTTTGATGGAAAACAATCCTTATATTAAAGATAATTAAAAAACAGTAAGTTAAAAAAGCACTTTAAAGAAATAGGTAAATCCAATTAGGTAGGAAGATAAGTAGGAACAAAGTAGTCCAGGATAATAGTCCAGCAAAGTCCATAAAAACAAAGTCAAAACTTCCCAAATAAAATGCAAAAAATAAGGACTCATGAATATAAAAGCATAGAATCCAAGAATCAAAACCATGAAACAAAGGCACTTAAAACATGAATTTTCCAAGTGAAGCTTCCATGAACAAGGACACGATCTTGACTTGATTCCAAACGATGCTTCATCTGACTACATATCCTGTACTTGGGACTTTTATCTCCTCGTTAGCTATGTCTCTAGCACTCAGAAATTGGTTTCAATTTAGCTGAGAATTTCTTATCTTTTTCTCTCAGAGTCCAGCAGAACGCCGAAGCCGCTGTTCGGCTCTCCTGTTTTGACTGATCTCCTCCCTTCTATCTATTTGCTCATTAATTTCTGCAGCTGGGCCAGGGGTCGACCAAGGGCAAGATGGATGGATGGCATCCTTGAAGTGACTGGCTTGACCTTGAAGGAGTTGGGGGTGGTGATGACTGACAGGGAGCTCTGGCGTGGGCTGGTTCATGTGGTCACGAAGAGTTGGAAGTGACTGAACGAATAAACAACAACATCATGGGAACTCTCTGGTAACAATCCAGAAAGAACACCATCATCCCCACACTCCTCAGGGACATTCTTATGGGAAACTACACTTTGAACAGGGATCTCCTGGCCATTTTCTGCATCAATATCACTGGCCAAACCATTGCCATCTTGAAACTCATCTTGCAACTCATTGACATCACTCCCCACATCCAAAGCACCCTGATCCTGGAACACAATAACAGGTTGAGCTCCAACACTCCCAACCTCAGAGGTAGTCATTGGCAAACCTTCTCTAGGGAAGAGGTGCCACATTGCAGAGAGTATGGGATCACACAAGCATGAGCAAACTTCCATCTGCCAGGTGTTTTGGACTCCAACTCCCACAATTCCTAACAGCAGGAAAGCCATTAGGAATTGTGGGAGTTGAAGTCCAAAACACCAGGTGGGCCAAAGTTTGCCCATGCCTGGTATAGTAGTTTGAGTGTTAGACTAGAAGTCTAGGGTTTGAGTCCCTGCTTAGCTATGGAAGCCTATTGGGTGACCTTGGGCGAGTCACATTCTCTCAGCCTCAGAGGATGGCAAGGGCAAACCGCTCTATGAACAAATCAAGAAAACAATACAGTAGAATCATAGAATCAAAGAGTTGGAAGAGACCTCCTGGGCCATCATCCAGTCCAACCCCATTCTGCCAAGAAGCAGGAATGTTGCATTCAAATCACCCCTGACAGATGGCCATCCAGCCTCTGTTTAAAAGCTTCCAAAGAAGGAGCCTCCACCACACTCCGGGGCAGAGAGTTCCACTGCTGAACGGCTCTCACAGTCAGGAAGTTCTTCCTCATGTTCAGGTGGAATCTCCTCTCTTGTAGTGTGAAGCCATTGTTCCATTGCGTCCTAGTCTCCAGGGAAGCAGAAAACAAGCTTGCTCCCTCCTCCTCCCTGTGGCTTCCTCTCACATATTTATACATGGTAGGGCTGGGCGGTTTCGTTCCTTAATTTCGTAATTCATTATTAATTCGTTATTTTTTTTTATAACGAAGCAATATTGAACCATTCAGGAGCAACTAAAAATCGAAACGAATTTTTCAATTCGTTTCGTAATTGTTTCGTAATTGTTTTGAAATCGTTTCGAAATCGTTTCGTTATTATTTCCGCATGTCTGGTGCAAGTTTTATAGTTGTTTGTTTTATCAGTGAAAAAAAAAATATAATTATCACAGTCAACAACAGAGGGAGAGGGAAGCTTCAGAAGTTTTTTTAGCGTATTGCGCGATCACAGCCGCCATTAACGAATTAATTCGTTATTGTTTCGTAATTGTTTTGTAATTTCCGAAATTTCGTAAATTTCGAACTTTTTTAAAGAAAAATTTCGGAATTCTTTTAAAAATCGAAATGCAAAAACCCCCTAAAAACGAATCGAGTTTAGGAACAAATTTTTCCGTGGTTGCCCAGCCCTAATACATGGCTATCATGTCTCCTCTCAGCCTTCTCTTCTTCAGGCTAAACATGCCCAGCTCCTTAAGCCGCTCCTCTTTGACTTAAGTTGACTTAAAGGCTCATCGCAGTTCTGTGCAATGGCTGAGAAATGCAAAAGGAAAAGGGAAATCTATTCACACACAGAGACTCGCAGAAAATCAAAGTCGTAGAATGAATGCAGCTTGACACTGCTTTAATTGCCATGTCTAGGGCACCCTGGGAATTGGAGTTCTGCAAGAACTTGAACATTCTCTGCCAAACAGCAGCTCCCAAGATGCCATTGCATTGAGACATTGAGTTTTTGCATATACAGTGGTGTCAAGCTGCATTCCTTCTGCAGTGTCGATGCAGCCGGAGTCTCTCTCACTGCCTGAGCTCTTGGATAGAGAAGGAAGGACATCTGAGGCCATTTTCTTGGGAGGAAGCCCACTGATGAAGTTGTTGGGATTTCTCCCTCTCCCTCTTTTCAATTAGGTTCCTATTAGATTAAGGTCATAAAATGCACATTAGAAATGCAAAGGCCTGAAATCTTTTGCAGAATGGAGCGGAGAAGGAAGTGTTTTTTGGCTGCAGGTCAGGAAGGGATTGGTCTCTCCAGGTGCAAAACCTCTCTCTCTCTTTCCACGCATTGCCTTGATCCCTGAGAGAGGAATCATGGAGCAGGATGCAATCACAGAGCTGGAAGAGCCTCCTCAAGGCCATCCAGTCCAACCCCATTCTGCCATGGAGGGATGCCCAATTAAAACCCCCCTGACAGATGGCCCTCCAACCGGAGGAGGAGGCTCCACCAGATCCTGAAGCACTTTATATTCCTCTAGAGTTGGAAGGGATCCCCAAAAGACATCCAGTCCCAGGCTTACCCATCCAGATTTGAGCATGAATTTTAGACTTGTATCTTGTGTTTAATCTCTGTTCTGTGTATTTTAATATATATATTTTATAGAATTCCAATTTGATATGTCTATTTGTGGAATTTTTATAACGTTTATGTGTTTTAATTATGCTGTAACTCGTCTTGAGCCACAAGAAGTGAGTTAGAAATAATAATAATAATAATAATAATAATAATAATAATAATAATTGTGCTGGTATGGCTGTACCAGGAGCTCCAACTTTATTTTCTTTCTCTTATCTGTTTTGCAATCATAGGGCAGGCTTCCTGTCCATCATAATTAAGCTTTCGTTCCACCCCTTGTTCTGGGCTATGGGATGGAAAGGAGCCATTTTTTGGGCAGTCTCACACAAGGCAACTAAGCTATAGGATGTAGGCCAGCTCGTCCCGTAGAAAAGCTTCCTTTCTCAATAACCATCCAGGGAAAAATAGCATCCAGGGAAAAAGTAACATCCGGGGATACAGAAGCAGAAATTCCAGGAGAAAGGTCCCAAAAGCTCTGGCTGAGAGCTCACAGCCTCTCAGCCTCACAGCATCAGAGGAAACAGCCCTGAAGTTTCTAAGAATTCTCGAAGAGAGAATAGCATTACAGATCCACAGAACTCCATCTGAATTATCTTCAAGCCTCGGCTGGTAGGTCTACTCGATATCCAGACGCATTTGGAATCGGTAGTAGGTCCCACACCGATGAGGCATAGATAGTAATCAGCCTGGGAGAGGTTAAAAAGGGGTTTTTCCTACAGAGAAAGTTTAGTTAATCAAAGTCAGGTGCCAGTCCATTGAGGACTAGACTAAGAAAGCCTTGAAGTATTGTATGAACCATTTGAGATTTGTTGTTTGTTCCATGATAAAGACTTTGTTGTATCATCAAAGACTCTAAAGACCATCACTTCAGAAAAATCCCTGAGAACCTCTCTTTGAGGCGCCCCTGGCTTCCCGCTGGGCTTAAAGTATACGTCCTATAGAAAAGGACAGCTGTTACAGGCCCAGCGCGCGAAAGAATAACAACAATAATAATAATGAAAACGATGGAGCACATCCTCATCTGCTGCAAGAAGATTGCACAGACAGACTACAAGCAGAGGCACAACACCGTTGCTCAGATGATTTATTGGAACTTGTGTCACAAATACCATCTGCCTGTGACAACTGGTGGGACACCAGCCAGAAAAAGTTACAGAGAATGAACACGTCAAGTTACTCTGGGACTTCCGAATTCAGACAGACAGAGTTTTGGAGCAAAAGACTCCTGACCTCACGATCGTGATAAAAAACAAAGTATGGATTGTCAATGTCGCAATCCCAGGTGGCAGCCCAAAAACAAGCCATCAGAAGCAATGGCATCAAAGCCAGAATTGAAAAGTCGATGACAGATCCCAAGTGTAGACTCTGCAAGGAAGCAGGCGAAACAATGGATCCCATCCTCAGCTGCTGCAAGAAGATCACGCAGACCTACTCCAAGCAGAGGCACAACACCATTGCTCAGATGATTCACTGGAACCTGTGCCACAAATCCCATCTGCCTGTGACAAAGAACTGGTGGGATCACAAGCCGGAAAGAATTACAGAGAATGTAACTCATCAAACTTCTCTGGGATTTCTGGCTTCAGACTGACAGAGGTTTGGAGCATAAGACTCCTGACCTCACGATCAGATCTGCACGCATAATTTGCAGATACATCACACAGTGCTAGACACTTGGGAAGTACCCAACATGTGATCCAATACAAAAGTTTGCTGTGGACTCATCTTGTTATGTGTCAAATAATAATAATAACTATTATTGGGTTGTTGTAGGTTTTTTCCGGGCTATATGGCCATGTTCTGGAGGCAATTTTTCTCCTGACGTTTCGCCTGCATCTATGGCAAGCATCCTCAGAGGTAATGAGCTCTGAGGATGCTTGCCATAGATGCAGGCGAAACGTCAGGAGAAAAATTGCCTCCAGAACATGGCCGTATAGCCCGGAAAAACCTACAACAACCCAGTGATTCCGGCCATGAAAGCCTTCGACAATACAATAACTATTATTATTATTATTATTATTATTATTATTATTATTATTATTCCCCTTTCTGCCAGGTAGGAAGACACAATCAAAGCCCTCCCAACAGATGACCATCCAAACTCTGTTGGAGAAGGAGGCTCCACCAGATGCCGAAGCACTTTATATTCCGCTAGAGTTGGAAGGGATCCCCAAAGGCCAGCCAGTCCAGCCTCCTTCTCCCAGGCAGGAAGACACAATCAAAGCCCTCCCAAACGATGTCCACCCTGCCTCTGCTCAAAGACTCCACTGGATTCTGGAGTCTGGAGGCAGAATATTCCACTGCTGAAAAGCTCTTCCCAGAATTTGTTTTCTAATCTTGAGTTAGAATCTGTTTCCCTGCAATATTTGGCAGAAAAAATGAAATGCAAAGATACAGAATGGGGGATGCCTGGCTCGAGAGCAGTACGTGTGAAAAAGATCTTGGAGTCCTCGTGGACAACAAGTTAAACATGAGCCAACAATGTGATGTGGCGGCAAAAAAAGCCAATGGGATTTTGGCCTCAGGCATCAAGAGGAGCATAGTGTCTAGATCTAAGGAAGTCATGCTCCCCATGCTCTATTCCGCTTTGGTTAGACCACACATGGAATATTGTGTCCAATTCTGGGCACCACAATTCAAGAGAGATGTTGACAAGCTGGAATGTAACCAGAGGAGAGCGACTAAAATGATCAAGGGTCTGGAGAACAAGCCCTATGAGGAGCGGCTTAGGGAACTGGGCATGTTTAGCCTGAAGAAGAGAAGGCTGAGAGGAGACATGAGAGCCATGTATAAATATGTGAGAGGAAGCCACAGGGAGGAGGGAACAAGCTTGTTTTCTGCTTCCTTGGAGACTAGGACGCGGAACAATGGCTTCAAACTACAAGAGAGGAGATTCCACCTGAACATGAGGAAGAACTTCCTGACTGTGAGAGCCGTTCAGCAGTGGAACTCTCTGCCCCGGAGTGTGGTGGAGGCTCCTTCTTTGGAAGCTTTTAAGCAGAGGCTGGATGGCCATCTGTCAGGTGTGCTTTGAATGCAATATTCCTGCTTCTTGGCAGAATGGGGTTGGACTGGATGACCCAGGAGGTCTCTTCCAACTCTAGGATTCTAGGATTCTATAAGAACGTCCTGACCATAAGAGCCGTTCAGCAGTGGAACTCTCTGCCCCGGAGGGAGTGTGGTGGAGGCTCCTTCTTGGGAAGCTTTTAAACAAAGGTTGGATGGCCATCTGTCAGGGGTGATTTGAATACAATTTTCCTGCTTCTTGGCAGAATGGGGCTGGACTGGATGGCCCAGGACGTCTCTTCCAACTCTTTGATTCTAGGATTCAATTATTATTATTCCCCTTCTGCCGGGTAGGAAGACACAATCAAAGCCCTCCCAACAGATGACCATCCAAACTCTGTTGGAGAAGGAGGCTCCACCAGATGCCGAAGCACTTTATATTCCGCTGGAGTTGGAAGGGCTCCCCAAAGGCCAGCTAGTCCAACCCCCTTCTGCCAGGCAGGAAGACACAATCAAAGCCCTCCCGAATGATGTCCACCCAGCCTCTGCTCAAAGATTCCACTGGACTCTGGAGTCTGGAGGCAGAATGTTCCACTGTTGAGCAGCTCTTCCCAGAATTTGTTTTCTAATCTTGAGGTAGAATCTGTTTCCCTGCAATATAAGCACAATTGATCCAACGAGCCTCTTTTCTGCTGGGTCTGACTATAAGAAGTAAGCGTTTGCTGTGCAGGCCGGGATTTATGGTCGGGAGGTCCACTCCATTGACTTCTATCCACGGCTGAGATTGTTATTCCATGTCTGGGCCACGGGTGACGGGCTGCAGTCGCAAATCATTTCTGTTTCCCAGCACGGTGGGATTCCTCTCCTTGTCCTTGTCAAAGAGGGCTAATAAAAGAGCCCCCGCTCTCCTTTCATTTCCTTGTGCCTGCCGTCAGATTTATGCCTTCCGAGGGCTTGGCCTCCTGTTTGGTTTGCTCAGCCGCCTCCAGGCTCCCAGGGATGCTTTTGCTCCAGCCTTAAAATGGATGGAAAGGCCCAGAACAATTGCAACCCTTTGCAAGATAAGCAAAGAGAAGGCTGTGCCCTGTTTTTGCAGAATTCCTGATAAATATCCCCAGTTTTAGTTATACTGTATTTGTATTGTTGAAGGCTTTCATGGCCGGAATCACTGGGTTGTGGTAGGTTTTTCGGGCTACATGGCCATGGTCTAGAGGCATTCTCTCCCGACCTTTCACCTGCATCTATGGCAAGCATCCTCAGAGGGAGTGAGGTCTGTTGGAAGTAGGGAAAAGGGTTTATATATCTGTGGAATTACCAGAGTGGGACTGATATCGAGCTACTTTTAGCAGGGTCTCCTCAAGAGAGGAGAACCCGAGGACCGCGCCAAAAGGGTCCTGGATACCTTGGTGAGGCCAGCGAAGCCAATCTCAAATGATTAAAGTATTAAAAATAATAAAACCTCACCCAAGTGGAAGAAGGTTTTTTTAAAAAGTGACCGAGGCGTTTATTTGCAATTCAGCTGATATCGGATGCATTGCAGGAATCATTCCACCACAAGCATAGCAATACAAAGAATACAGGCGTAAAGGAAAACATTTTGAAATTCCCGCCCGCCCTCTGCCGGCCGGCCTCATGCTGATTGGCTGGGGCTGGAACAGCTGGGAGGAGGCTTGGCGGCCCGCCCCACCCCTGAGCCAATCAGCAAGCTCCGTCGCCTCTGGGAGGCCAATCAGAAGTGACTGTATTGTCGAAGGCTTTCATGGCCGGCATCACTGGGTTGTTGTAGGTTTTTTTCGGGCTCTATGGCCCTGTTCTAGAGGCATTCTCTCCTGAAGTTTCGCCTGCATCTATGGCAAGCATCCTCAGAGGTAGTGAGGCCTGTTGGAAGTAGGAAAAAGGGTTTATATATCTGTGGAATGACCAGGGTGGGACAAAGGACACTTGTCTGCTGGAGCTAAGTGTGAATGTTTCAACTGACCACCTTGATTAGCATTTGATGGCCTGACAGTGCCTGGGGCAATCTTTTGTTGAGAGGTGATTAGTAGGCTTGGGTAACCACGGAAAAATTTGGTTCTAAACTCGTATTGTTTTTAGGGGGCCCTTGCGTTTCGTTTTTTTTAATAATTCCGAAATTTTCCTTTAAAAAATTTCAAAATTTACCAAATTTCGTAAAATTACGAATCGATTCGTTAATGGCGGATGAGATTGCGCAATATGCTAAAAAAACCTCCAAATGGGACAGGGGGAACTTCTGAGGCTTCCCTCTCCCTCTGTTGTTGGTGTGATAAAACAAACAACAACTATAAAACTTGCACCATACATGCGAAAATAATTACGAAATAATTACGAAATAATTACGAAATAATTACGAAATAAATTGAAAAAATTGTTTCGAATCTTTATTACTCCTCACACTATTCCTGCATGGCTCAATATTGGATCGTAAGCTAATTTAAATACGAATTAATAACTAATTATGAAATTAACGAACGAAACCGCCCAAGCCTAGTAGTGAGGTCTGTTGGAAGTAGGAAAATGGGTTTATATATATCTGTGGAATGACCAGGGTGGGACAAAGGACTCTTGTCTGCTGGAGCTAAGTGTGAACGTTTCAACTGACCACCTTGATTAGCATTTTATGGCCTGACAGTGCCTGGAGCAATCTTTTGTTGAGAGGTGATTAGATGTCCCTGATTGTTTGAGATGTCTCTCAAATGAGACTCAAAGTGTCTGTACATCCGTTCATTCATTCATTCATTCACGAAGTCTCAGAGCAATACCTTTGTGGATTGAAGTTCCCAGAATCCACTGCCTAGCATAGCCGCTTGACCTGCTGGTTGGGGGATTCTGGACCTTGCGTTCTCCCCGTTCATCTGAATGCCTCCAAGCGGCACTTTTTGCTGCTTCTGTTGCCGAGTGCCTTTTCCTTCTTGTTGCAGCTGCAACGGAATATTTCCATGTTTATGTTTGTTGTTGTATCTCAAAGGCGTTTCAGCTCCGGCATGCTTATTGCCAGCCACTTTGGGAATTTTATTTAAAATTTCAAAGTGAGAGAGGAATACTTAACATAAACGGATACGCATGAAATTACCCAACACGGGAAGGCACGCCTGGCTTTGCTTCAGAAACTGGTTTGCTCATCTGGCCCTTCAGCAATCGTTCTGAAGCATCGGCACAAAGCCTTAAAGATACATCTGCACTACAGAATTAATGCAGTCTGGCACCACTTTCACTGCCAAACCCCCTTTCCTATGGGGACTAGGGAGCTGTAGTTTGGTGAGACCCTTTTTGGCAGAGGAGGCCAAAGACCTTGCAGAACTACACCTCCCATGATTGCATGGCCTTCAGCTATGGAAGCTGGACGAACGCTATTGAATCCTGAGTTGTGGTTTGGGATGTCCCAGCCCTCTTTGGTGGAGAAGGCTCAAGACTTTCGCAAACTACAACTCCCAGGATTCCATAGCATTGAATCATGGCTGTCAAACTGTGTTCATTCTAGTATTGATGCGCCCTTTAATTTTGATGGGCTCGATTTGGTGGAATCTTGGGAGTTGTAGTTTGGGGAACACCCCAGCTCAATTGGGCAAGGAATGGTCTTGTAAAACTACAACTCTGAGGATCCTGTCACATTGAGCCATGCCAATTATCAAACTGCATTAATTCTTGAGTGTAGATGCATCTAATATTTCGCCAAACTACAGCTCCCAGGTCCCCATCGCATTGAGAGCAGCAGCAGTTAAAGCAATGTGAAACTGCATTTGTTCTCGAGTGTAGGTGCATCCAATATTTCACCAAACTACAACACCCAGGATTTTATCACATTGAGCCATAGCAGTTAAAGCAGTGTCAAACTGCATTAGTTCTCGAGTGTAGATGTATCCAATAGCTCACCAAACTGCAACTCCCAGGATTCCATCACATTGGGCCACTGTGCCACCGCGCCTGGGGCCTATAGCTCTTAGTGAAAGAGGTATGGATGTGACATCTTTCCCCAGGGGATTGCTTCTTGCCTTCCTTTAGGAAAACTGGAACTTCCAAAGACCCAAACACTGTAGATAACTCAAAATTGGTTTTATTGTTCACAAAGAGTTATCTTTTTAAGGCAATAAGTTGGAAGTTTCAAAGGGGTGAAGGAAAATGTACATTACAGTCTCTGGTTGTTTTGGGTTCAAGGAGTTTGCAGCTGAGAAGCTTTTCCAGGTCCCTCTTTCTCAATGGCTGTAGATATCGGAGCAATCCACAACCCCAGTCCAAATGGCCTATGTTTGAAGACACAGGGTCTTCCTCTGGTGCCAAAGAACTGGTTTGAAAGCGCTTCAGACTTCCCAACGTCGTTCAGGTTGGTCTGAACATGAAGCATAAGTCTCAAGGGTAAGAACCTCAGAATTTATTGTCGAAGGCTTTCATGGCTGGAATCACTCAGTTCTTGTGGTTTTTTTCGGGCTATATGGCCATGTTCTAGAGGCATTTCTCCTGACGTTTCGCCTGCATCTATGGCAAGCATCCTCAGAGGTGAGGTCAGACCTCACCTCTGAGGATGCTTGCCATAGATGCAGGCGAAACGTCAGGAGAAATGCCTCTAGAACACGGCCATATAGCCCGAAAAAACCCACAAGAACTGAACCTCAGAATTGGTGCTGAGAGGTAACTTAATCAGGAGCTTTTAGAGCCAAGTCTCTCTTTCATGTCCATCTGATAGAAAGTTTGATGGTGGAATGGAAAAGGAAACACTGTCCTGCTCCAGGAAGAAGTGGAGCCAAGCAATTGAGCTGAGAAAGCAATTCAACTGGTGCAAACAACATTGATTGACAGCTATAAATAACCAATCAATCCAACTATACATAGGCAAGGTAAAAAGGTAGGATTAAGCATGATACAATAATTTAAATCTTGCAACTAACAGTTCTACACATAGGTGGCGCCACTCGAGCTGTCACAGCCACAGCTGTTAAAGTGGTGCCAAACTGCATTAGTTCTCGAGTGCAGATGTACCCTAGACCAAACCCAACTTTCATCAACGCCAGAAGCTGATGATCAAACTCCAGGCTGACTGTCTGTCAACATTTCCTCCTCTCCAAATATACTGTACGCTGTTTCCAGCCTTATTAAAAACCGGTCAATGTTTGCCGACTAAAGAGCCGGCGACCCTGGAGGAGACCCAATGGGGAGGCATGGCCAGGGGCCGGCTGCAGAAACAGGCATCGCTTTGGGTTTAGCATCGATTTCCAGTCCAGCAGAAAATGGTCGGCTGAATGGAAATGACAGGAATTAAAGCCTGAAGTTTAGGGTATGTATGAATAAAGAGAAGGGGGAGGGAAGGAAGGAGCGAAAGGAGAGGAAGGAGAGAAAGGAGAGGAAGGAGAGAAAGGAGAGAAAGGAGGAGGCTCAGCTCTCATAACTCCACCGCTTTCACGTTGCAGCCTTCAAGAACGACGGCCGTAAATACATTTCCAGTCACCGGATCAATACAGATCAACTGTAATTAATCTGGAAACGCAGCCATGCAAGGTGCGGGAAAATGTCGAGGACTTCCAGGTTAACTACATGTTAACTGGGAAGAAAAAAGGTATGGCAGAGATATTCTGAAGTCGAGTTATGCAAAGATTTGGTTCCCTCAGGGCCAGCTATATGCCCAGCGCCCATCTACGTTATCACATTGGAATCACATTAACTGCCATAGAATCCTGGGAGTTGCAGTTTGACAAGGTCTTCAACCTCTACCAGATGAAGCTGAAATTCAGCTATTCACAACCTGGGGATCACAACCAGACCCAGTGAAGACATCTGCCCTTGTGCTTTGCTACTCTGCTGCTGAGTATGCATGCCTAGTGTGGAATACATCTCACCACGCTAAAACAGTGGATGTGGCTCTTCATGAGATATGCCGCATTATCATGGGGTGTCTGCGTCCTACACCACTGGAGAAATTTCACTGTCTAGCCAATATTGCACCACCTGACATCCGCCAAGAAGTAGCAGCCAATAGTGAAAGGACCAAGGCAGAGACATCTCCAGCTCATCCCCTGTTTGGGTATCAGCCAGCACGTCAACAACTTTAATCTGAGGATCACCTGGGAAGGAATCCCACTGGAGCATTGCAGCGCACCCAAATCCCTGGGAGGAGTCACTCTGGACCGTGCTCTGACCTACAAGAAGCACTGCCTGAACATCAAGCAAAAAGTGAGCGCTAGAAACAATATCATACGAAAGCTGACTGGCACAACCTGGGGATCACAACCAGATACAGTGAAGACATCTGCCCTTGCACTATGCTACTCTGCTGCTGAATGCACATGCCCAGTGTGGAACACATCTCACCACGCTAAAACAGTGGATGTGGCTCTTAATGAGACATACCGCATTATCACGGGGTGTCTGCGCCCTATACCACTGGGGAAATTACACTGCGTAGCCAGTATCGCACCACCTGACATCCGTCAGGAAGTAGCAGCCAATAGTGAAAGGACCAAGGCAGAGACATCTCCAGCTCATCCCCTGTTTGGGTATCAGCCAGCATGCCAACCACTTAAATCAAGGAATAGTTTTCTAAGATCTACAGAGGCACTCGTTGGAACACCTAGCAAGCGAGAGTCCAAAAGTGGCAGGCTCAAACCCAGCACCTCAACCAATGGCTAATAGCAAATGAGAGACTCCCCCTGGGCACACAGAAGACTGGGCAACTTGGAAGGCGCTGAACAGACTGTGCTCTGGCACCACGAGATGCAGAGCCAACCTTCAGAAATGGGGACACAAAGTGGAGTCCGCAACATGCGAGTGTGGAGAAGAGCAAACCACTGACCACCTGCTGCAATGCACCCTGAGCCCTGCCACATAATGCACAATGGAGGACCTTCTTGCAGCAACACCAGAGGCACTCCAAGGGGCCAGATACTGGTCAAAGGACATTTAATCAACTAGCAAGCTTGCAAACTTTGTGTTTTGGCTGTTTGTTTGTTTGTTTGCTTTGTTAAAAATGTAATACAAATGTCTGGTTGCTCCTGACACGATAAATAAATTGCTATTCACCAAGGAGTGGGCAGAGGATCCAATACCAGCACAGCCAGATGGAAACATGCAGACTAGGTTGAAGGCTAACGAACAGAGGTTGATCTACCTTCAGGCTTGAAAGGATGTCTGATACAGAGTCTCAGCTCAAAAGAAATCAGTCGTAACCATGTGGTGCAGTATAAGACATCCCCTCCTCCCAATTGACAGCCATTCAAAGCTCCATGCCCTCCCCTGATTGGTGAGAAATTGGTCCGGCTTCAATCTGAGTCCTCATGAGATGGGGAATCTCATTGATGTCAGAGGTGGAGAGAATTTTCTTCATGGTGAGAAGAGCTGTCGTTTGTCAGTTTGACGTTGGAGTTGTTCTGAGGCCATATGTAAAACAGTCCAAGATGAGATTATTGGTGAAGTCCAGTGTGCACATGGGGTGAGCCTTAAAGACAATGAGGCTGTTATGTAAAAATCAGCAGTTCAATAGAAGGCGTACTGACTTTTGTCAGTGTGCGGTTTGTGCCTGGCGCTTCCCAGCCTCCATATTCTCTATGGAGATTGGGATTTTTGTTGACAGGATTTGGCTCTTCCTGCCAGGATTGTTTCCCTTTGATGAGCTGACCTCACAGTGAGGAGGCAGAAAAGTCCCACAAGCAGATACAGGCAGTCACCGAATTACTAACATCCGTCTTACAAATGAGTCATAGTTACACACAGGGGTGAGACAACAGGAAGCAAGAGAAGGGAAATGCACTCCTGGAAGAGTTATTATCATGGGGGAAAGGGCTCTCCACTGAAGCTTTCTCACTAATTCTTGTTTCCATAACAAGCCTTTTTTTTTTCAAATTCCAGTTATCAGAGGGACAGAAAGGACAAAAAAAAAAGATAGCAAACTAAACACCACGGGGGTGTTAACTCTTGCCAATGCTACCCAAAGTTAATATTGTGTGTGTGTGTGTGTGTAGGCTGGAGTTTCACTTTTAAAAATGTATCTATTCTGACTTGTGTACAAATTCAACTTAAGAACAAATCTACAAAACAGATCTTGTTCGTAACTTGTGCAAGATATTTTATTTAAGATTTTTCCAGATGTGCTGGACTGTATCCAGGCATCTCCGCTTCAGTGCATCTTAGTTCCTTTAATGTAAAACATATATGCATGACCCTAAAAGAGATTATAGCCAAGTGTGCATCATAAATGATATTCCAAAATAAACCAGAAATGTATAGTTTGTTAGGGGATTTGGAATAGACTTATTGTTATGAGTGTTTATCTTTTGGGAAGGGGGTTGGTCTTCCAACAACACAGGTGCATCTACGCCACAGAATGAATGCAGTTTTGTCAACTGTTGGCAGAAGACTTCATCAAGTTCTTCCTCCTGGCTTGGTTGTCTGTAGTAGACACCTACAATGACATCTTTTTGAGTCCCAGTTCCCTTGATTCTTATCCAGATGCTTTCAAGCTGGTTTCCCGGACTACTCTCTTGCATCTCTTCTGCAGCATAACAGTTTTTGACATACAAGGCTACTCCGCCTCCTCTCCCCTTTGTTCGGTTTCTGTGAAAGAGGTTATAGCCCTCGATGTCTACATTCCAGTGATAGGAGTCATCCCACCAGGTTTCAGTGATGCCCATAATATCATATTTGTGGTGTTGTGCTAAAAGTTGGAGTTCGTCTTGTTTATTTCCCATGCTCTGTGTATTAGTGTAAAGACATGTGAGCCCCTGAGATCTTTCCCTGAGCTGTTTAATTGGGATTATTGTGCTTTTGGTACTTGGTCCTTGTTGTGTTTGTGCAGCCCTCCGTTTAGCCTTCTGGTGGTTCCCTGACATTGTGGGTAAAGTATTGTTCGCAAGGATGTTGTCCCCCTCCCCCGGTGGGCCTAGTTTAAAGTGTGCCTAATGAGGTTTGCGAGTCTGTGAGCAAAAAGGTGTTTTCCTACTTGCGTGAGATGCACCCCATCCCTTGCCAGTAGGCCATCCTCCTGGAAAATCACCAAACTACAGCTCCCAGGATTCTATAGCTCTGGGCTATGGCTGTTCAAATAGTATCTGAGCATTCAAACTCACTTCTTCATAGCCCAACAAGTTATGCTGGTCAGTGCTTTACATGTAAGTATCTGAAAATCCCATATAACCAAGGAAGCTTCCATGCAGAATTTGTTTACAGAAATCTTCCTGATATACGCTTATTGAAGGTACATAGGCCCATCTACACTGCAATATAATGCAGTTTTAGTCTATACAGCCATATAATGCAGTTCAATGCAGTTAACATGAAACTGCATTATTTGGCGGTACAGATGAGGTCTTTAATAAGAATACAGAAGAGATGCAACATAAATCTACCATAAAGAATTTAGCTCTTTCTGAATCCATACATTAGACGTGAAACTCTAACTGCAACAGTTATATTTGAAGATGTTTGGATCGGCAAGGGAAAACTGAATACGGATACTGTGTAATGGTCGAAATCGTAAAAAGACACGCATAAAGGAATTTGCATCATTATTCTTATTTGTATTGTTGTTCTCTGGAGGCCTCCAAACAGAGGCTGGACGACCATCTGTCAGAAGGGCTTTGATGGTGCCTTCCTGCTCAGCAGAAGAGGGCTAGTCTGGATGGCCCCATGGGGCCTCTTCCAACTCTATCGCTGTGTGGTGATAATGATGAATGATTACATTTATACGCCACATTCCTTGCGTAAAACACTACAGATGTTGCACCTCCGCAGGAGTTCACCTTGCTCCCAGCACTCACCACGAAACCAAATGTGGCAATAAACAGTTTATTGATAAAAACACATATAAAAAGGGCCAAAGGCACCTTAAGCAAATAGAAGGGTAAAAATCCCAGAGTTAATAAAAGGAGCAAGTCCCAAAGGCAACAGGTAAATCCAGGAAATGATGGTTAAAACATGAACATGAATGCAGGAAACAAGGAGCAACACATGGACATGAATCCAAAGGTAAATCCATAAAACAAGGAGTAAAACTTGAGCATGAATCTTGGGTCTTGAACTAAGGCATGAACTAGGAATGAGACAGGATGTTGCAACTCAGGGTAGTTTCACCTTGCTCCCAAACACCACCACAACAGGGCTGTAGATTTTGTAGTTTATTGAGGAAAAGCAAAGTCAAAACATAGAATAAGAAATGCAAAGTTCCATAAACTTAAATGCAAAAAAACACAGTTCTCAAGATCCCAGGGCAAAAACATGAAGCATAATCCTTTAGGCAATGATCAAACAAGGTAAAACAGTGAAACACAAGACCCAGAATCCCAGATTCAGGAAGCCAAAAGCGTGCTGCTTAAAGCCAAGGTTAATCCATAGAAATTTGCATGGAAAGAGCCACGTTGAACTGACAACTCCCGTTTGTCAGCCAGAAGCCTAAATACCCTTTGCAATCATGAACGCATTGCGATGACCCTTGGCTGACTTGGCTTCTCGCTTACCAACTAAGCAAGAGCTCCTCCGGACCCTTAATTCTAAGTGTTCTTGCCTGATCATTATTTCACTATCTTCAAGGCTCTCTTTATTATTTATTTATTTATTTAGAACTTTTATAACCTGGTCTTCTCAACCTCCAAAGAGGGACTCAGGCCATCTAACAACAAAAGATTCATATACAATAGGAAAAAACATAATAAACATTGTGATACATTAATACATACAATACATTAAAATACAGATCATACAATTACAAAAAGTCAGTTCGTCAGCATAAAATCACAAATTCATCACCGTCTGCCTTTAATGTGGTCAGTAGTTATTGACTCAATCATCATTCTGCAAATGCCATATTCCAGAGCCACGATTTTACCAGCTTTCTAAAACTCAGGAGGGAAGGGGCAGATATAATCTCTATCGGGAGAGAGTTTGAGAGCTGAGGGGCCACCACCAAGAAAGCCCTGTCCCTTGTTCCCACCAGACACGATTGCGAAGGAGGTGGGACCAAGAGCAGGGCCCCTCCAGAAGATCTTAACAACCTTTATCTTGGTCCAGCTGGACTAGATCACCGTGGGAAGGCTGGGGAGGTGAAGACAACTCCACCTGGCCATTATCTATCCCACTGACATTCTTTTCCCCTGAGAACTGACTTAATGTGTCCCCTTCTGCACTGTCTGAGGCAGGCCCAATAGAAATCTGAATCCCATCATCCTCTTCCTCAGGAAACTCTGGATCACAAGACCCACAGGGCTCAGGTTCAGACTCAGAATCAAACTGAGTCACAACACAGGAGTTCCTCACTCCAGTAGCGACTTTGCTTGATCTAAAATCCTAACAGCTCTCTCACTGATTTAAAGACTGCAAAACATGAACACATTCCTTTGACCTTGAGAGGCCCACTTCTGCCTCTCTTTCTCATGGATTTCCCTGCACCTGACTCTCTGCCCCCTCAGAAGCAGCCTGGTGTCTCTGTCTATGCCAGCTGCTTCCTCAGATAAGCTAATGTTATCCTCCCCTCCCTGCCTGTTGGCTTCCAAAACAGTTTCACTCTCACACTTTGCCTCAGCAACAGCATCTTGCTCCAAAACCACCTCCATTCCCTCAGCTACAGAACCATCTTGCTCTAAACCCCCTTTTATGTGGTCACCTACAGAACCATCAGGCCCTGAACCTCCAAACCCCTCATCTTCATCTGGCTGAACCACAACAACATAGCACCAGCATGTAAAGCACTGACCAGCATGACCACAGAGCCCCCATGACCCATTCTACATCCTGGTGCAGATTCGAGGAGTACGGACCATGGATGATGGAACTTGAAGTACCTCCACTCATGTCCCGAAACCACTGCGACCATCATCCAATGACTGAACAAAACCAAACTTGGCACACAGAACCCTCACGAGCCATTCTACATCCTGGTGCAGTTTGGAGGATGATGGATCACGGATGATGGGACTCAAAGTACTTTCACTCACATCCCAGACTGCTACGACCCTCATCCAGTGACTGATGAAGACCGAACTTGGCACCCAAAACCCCCATGACCCACTCTACATCCTGGTGCAGTTTGGAGGAGAGTGGACCATGGATGATGGGACTTGCAATATCTTCACTCACTTACTGAAACCACTGTGACCCTCCACCAATGAGTGAACAAGACCAAACTTGGCACCCAAAGCCCCCATGACCCACTCTACATCCTGGTGCAGTTTGGAGGAGGGTGGACCATGGATGATGGGACTTGCAATATCTTCACTCACTTACTGAAACCACTGTGACCCTCAACCAATGATCGATCAAGACCAAACTTGGCACACAGAGCCCCCACGACTCATTCTACATCCTGATGCAGATTCGAGGAGGATGGACCATGGATGATGGGACTTGAAGTACCTCCACTCACGTCCCGAGACCACTACGACCCGCATCCAATGACTGATCAAGACCAAACTTGGCACACAGAGCCCCCACAACCTATTCTACATCCTGGTGCAGATTCGAGGAGGACGGACCATGGATGATGGGACTTGAAGTACCTCCACTCACGTCCCGAGACCACTGCGACCCTCATCCAATGAGTGAACAAGACCAAACTTGGCACACAGAACCCTCATGATCCATTCTACATCCTGGTGCAGTTTAGAGGACGATGGATCATGGATGATGGGACTCAAAGTACCTTCGTTCACATCCCCAACCACTGCGACCCTCATCCAGTGACTGATGAAGACCAAACTTGGCACCCAAAGCCCCCATGACCCACTTTACAACCAGAGGCCATTTGGAGGAGGGTGGACCATGCACGATGGGATTTGCAGTACCTTCACTAATTGATAACTGATAAAGAACACCTTTGCCACGCAATGCCTTTCTCAAATACCCGGGTGTTCCAACTCAGAGTAAGCTTCCCCTTGCTTCCTAACACTACCACACAAGAGCTGTAGTTTTATAGAGGAAAAAATCCAAGTCAAAATAAAGAATAAGCATTGCAAAGTTCCAAAGATTAAGGTTAAATGCAGAATATAGTTCCAAAGACCTTCAGGTAAAAGCAGAAGACACAATCCTATTGGCAAAGTTCAAGCCAGAGTCCAAGGTACAAGCAATGAAACATTTGCCCCATGAATCACCATGCAAGAAATCCCAAGCGTACTGCTTTCCAGGCTAAGGTTATTCCATGAAGCTTCCAGGCTAGTAAGCTACATTGAACTGACGCTTTCTCAGGGTTTGCAAAAGGCCTAAATACCTTTCTAACATGAAAACATCAGCCTCTCATCATCATAAAAGCATTGCGACGACCTTTCACTGAGCTGGCTTCTTGTCTGCTGGCCAGACGAGGACTCTGCCTGACCCGGAGATCAAGGTGAGCTTCTTGCGTCAAGTCACTATCTACACTTTTGGTATCAGTGTGGGAAAGCACCTGCTCGCTATCTCCTTCGTTAAAATTCCTTTCTGGTGAAAACGGCTATGTTGACACTGCACTGTCTGTGGGAGCCTCAGAAGCAGGCTCAGAGATTTGAGGCACAGACAAAGAGCCAGGAAGCTGAAACCCAACAGGAATCTGAATCCCATCATCCTCATCGTCAGGCTCAGCCACAACACCGGACAGCGCTGGGTCCCCAAGCTAGTAAATAAATAAATAAGGCAGCAGAAGTCAATCTTGCTAAGAAAACCCTGTAATGGATTTGCTATCTACATGAAGCCGCTGGGTGAGATCATCCGGAGTTTCGGGGTGCGGTGTCATCTGTACGCAGATGATGTCCAACTCTGTCACTCCTTCCCACCTGCTACTAAGGAGGCTGTCGAGGTCCTGAACCGGTGCTTGGCCGCTGTGACGGTCTGGATGAGGGAGAACAAATTGAAATTGAATCCAGACAAGACAGAGGTCCTCCTGGTCAGTCGCAAGGCCGAACAGGGCGTAGGGTTACAGCCTGTGTTAGACGGGGTCGCACTCCCCCTGAAGACACAGGTTCGCAGTTTGGGTGTGACCCTGGACTCATCGCTGAGCCTGGAACCCCAGGTCTCGGCGGTGACCAGGGGAGCATTCGCACAGTTAAAACTTGTGCGCCAACTGCGACCGTACCTTGGGAAGTCTGACTTGGCCACGGTAGTCCACGCTCTGGTTACATCCCGCCTTGACTACTGCAACGCTCTCTACGTGGGGTTGCCTTTGAAGACTGCTCGGAAGCTCCAACTAGTCCAACGGGCGGCAGCCATGGTACTAACAGGAGCAGGGCGCAGGGAGCATACAACTCCTCTGCTGTACCAGCTCCACTGGCTGCCGATCTGCTACCGGGCTCAATTCAAAGTGCTGGCATTGGCCTTTAAAGCCCTAAACGGTTCTGGCCCAACATATCTATCCGAACGTATCTTGGCCTATCAGCCCACCAGGACCCTAAGATCTTCGGGAGAGGCCCTTCTCTCCATCCCGCCTGCTTCACAGGTGCGGCTGGCGGGAACGAGAGACAGGGCCTTTTCTGTGGTGGCCCCGCGGCTTTGGAATGCCCTCCCTATAGAGATAAGATCAGCCTCCTCGCTGATAGTATTTCGGAAAAAACTCAAGACATGGATGTTTGAGCAAGCATTCGGCTAATCCGATGCGATGAAATCTCTGATCAAGGACTGGCAATCACAGACAACGAAATTGGATTATGATTTTAATTTAAGAGATGCATTGGTCTGTATTGGTGGCCCAATACTGTGTATTGTACATGTATGTGTTTTATATTTTAATTGGAATATTGTTGTTTTTAAATGTTGTAAACCGCAATGAGTCGCCGTTTTAGGCTGAGATATTAGCGGTATACAAGTGTACTAAATAAATAAATAAAATAAATAAAATAAATAAAATAAATAAATAATGTCAGTATTCATAAGGAATGACTTGAAGGCAAACAACAAGCAACAATCATGGCTATGGCCTTGTTTTCTACCCAAGGAAACCACCCGCAATTTGGATCCCCTTCTCTGCTCACTTAGTTTCCTTCCATTCCCATTCCCCCAGAAGAATGATTTGGCTCTTTAACTCTGAGTCGTTAAAGATTTCAGCACGACTTAAACAAAAAAATAAAATCAAATTCAGATTTAGAGGCAGCGTTGGGATGGAAAGGCAAGCCAGAACCAGTCGCAGAGAAAATGATTCTAAATGACACAGAACAAATGGAGAGGCTCCAAAATGCAAAGTCAATGGTGGAATTCAAGAGTGCCGCTCACTATGGAAAGAATCAATTTCTTAAAAAGGCACGGAACAAATGGAAAATACTCCAAAATGCAAAGTCAATAGTGGATTTCAAGGAGCACCATTAACTATGGCAGGAATCATTTTCAAAAAGAGAAATGCATAAATAACGAGTCTCTCCTTAGTTGGACTTTGTGCTGGAAGTTGGCCATAGATCTGCACTGGGGGCCTAGGCTGCCTCTACACTGCAGAATTAATGCAGTTTGGCACCATTTTAACTGCCATGGATCACTGCTAGGGAACCCTGGGAGTTGTAGTTTGGTGAGGCACCAGCCCTTTCTGTCCTTTTGGCACCCAAAGCCCTTGCAAAACTACAACTCCCAGGTTTTCATAGCATTGATCCAGAAGCAAACACTTCTCTTGACATTTTTATGTCCTCCAAAACAAAATTGGGATTTTGGGGTGGTTGTACCGGTTATTTTTAAATGCATTTTCATACTTGTGTAGGTCGTGTGGTTTAATGACACAACTGGTCTAATTGTTCCTTGATTTGTATACTCATTGCATTATCTTTGCTTTGTGTCATATTTATTCATATTTTGCTTTGAGTCCCTGTCATAGAAACCTAGAATCCTAGAGTTGGAAGAGACCTCCTGGGCCATCATCCAGTCCAACCCCATTCTGCCAAGAAGCAGGAATATTGCATTCAAATCACCCCTGACAGATGGCCATCCAACTTCTGTTTAAAAGCTTCCAAAGAAGGAGGCTCCACCACACTCCGGGGCAGAGAGTTCCACTGCTGAACGGCTCTCACAGTCAGGAAGTTCTTCCTCATGTTCAGATGGAATCTCCTCTCTTGTAGTTTGAAGCCATTCTTCCATTGCGTCCTAGTCTCCAGGGAAGCAGAAAACAAGCTTGCTCCCCCTTCCCTGTGGCTTCCTCTCACATACTTGTACATGGCCCTCATCATGTCTCCTCTCAGCCTTCTCTTCTTCAGGCTAAACATGCCCAGCTCCTTAAGCCGCTCCTCATAGGGCTTGTTCTCCAGACCCTTGATCATTTTAATCGCCCTCTTTCTCTGGACACATTCCGGCTTGTCAAGATCTCTCTTGAATTGTGGTGCCCAGAATTGGACACAATATTCTCTTATTTCTTTACTTCTCTCCTTCCTTCTCTCCCTCTTTCCTCCATCCCTCCCTTCTTCTTTTCCTTCTTTTCTCTCTCCTTTCTTCTTTCTCTACCTCTTTCCTTCCTTCCTTTGCTCTTTGCTTTCATGCTTCCTTCTCTCTTTCCTTATTTTCTTCCCTCCCTCTTCCCTTCCTTCTCTTATTTCTTTCCTTCTCTCCTTCCTTCTCTACCTCTTTCCTCCCTCCCTCCTTTCTTCTTTTCCTTTATCTTTCTCTCCTTTCTTTTGTACTCTTGCCTTCCTTCCTTCGCTGTTTGCTCCCTTGCATCTATCTCTCTTTCCTTCTTCTTCCCCTCCCTCCCTCCCTCCCTCCCTCCCTCCCTCCCTCCCTCCCTCTTTCTTTCTTTCTTTCTTCCTTTCTTCCTTTCTTCCTTTCTTTCTTTCTCCCCTTCCTTCCCTCCCTCTTCCTTCCCTTTTTTCTATATCATCATTTAGCTTTTGGGGTTTTTAAGTCCTTTCAGCTGTTTTTTTTTTTTGTGGGGCGTGTTATGGGTGATGGTCACTCGTTGGTCTGTTAGGGGTATAGTGTCCAAATTTCGTGTCAATTTGTCCAATGGTTTTTGAGTTAAATTGTGGTCCATGAATCTTCCTTCCATTTTTGTGTAGATTTGCATCCTCTTGCAACATCCAGGGAAGGAGGCTTTGTGATTCTGGAAAGCAAAGCGTGAGCGTCAGGAGGAGACTCTCAGCGGGCGATTTGAGAGCGTCGGTGGCATTTCTCGTCATTGGCTTTGACACATTGGCACCGCTTTTGAGAAGTCTTCATTAATTAAAAGCAAACCATCAGGCGCTGGGTTTGCCAGGTGCGCCGCTGGTGGAAACCCATCAAAACCAGGGAAGCAAAATAGCAAGGCAGGTGGAGAGAAAGCCAGGGGAGCAGGGCTCGCAGAATGCCACCAGTCGTCCTACAATTGGTCTCTCAAGCCCATCAGGCCCTAAACACCAGAGTCAGCAAATCAGGGATCTCCACATTCCATTGTTTTGTGATTTCTTGCTCGCCTTCAAGTTGTTTCCATTGTATAGAGAAGGGACCTCTCAGGGATTTCCTTGGTAGGATTTCTTCCCGAAAGATCTGTCCCTGCCTCCTTCTGAGGCTGAGTGAGCGTGACTTCCACAGAGACTCTGAATGGGTTTGGAGATTTGAACCCAAGACTCCCAGAATCCTTACTTACTTTACTTTGGCGATCCCTCATTCTCCGAGGAGGATTGTCTTCCAGTATTCTTGTGGCTGTGGAGCCCTATTTTTGACCTGCATCTTCTCCAGCAGTGAGGGCATTGGTTTCCAGGTAGAAGGTGTTCTCAGTCAGGGTTGGCTTGACGCGCCTTCCTCTTGGCACGTTTCTTCCTTTCGCCCTCCATTCATGCCTTTTCAAATTCTGCAGCACTGCTGGTCACAGCTGACCTCCAGCTGGTTTCCAGGTGGAAGGCAGTCCCGGTCAGGGTTGGCTTGACATGCCTTCCTCTTGGCAGGTTTCTCCCTTTTGCCCTCCATTTGTGCCTCTTCAAATTCTGCAGCACTGCTGGTCACAGCTGACCTCCAGCTGGAGCGCTCAAGGGCCAGGGCTTCCCAGTTCTCAGTGTCTATGCCAGAGTTTTTAAGGTTGGCATCTTTCAATCTCTTTTCCTGCCCACCAACATTCCATTTTCCGTTCTTGAGTTTGGAATAGAGCAACCACTTTGGGAGACGGTGGTTGGGCATCCAGACTACGTGGCCAGTCCAGCAGAATTGATGGCAGAGGACCATCGCTTCAATGCTGGTGGTCTTTGCTTCTTCCAGCATGCTGACGTTTGTCCGCCTGTCTTCCCAAGAGATTTGCAGGATTTTCCGGAGACAGCGCTGATGGAAACATTCCAGGAGTTGCATGTGAGTCCAGGAGTCAACATCTTTATTAATGACTTAGATGAAGGGTTAGAAGGCAGGATCAAGTTTGCAGACGACACCAAATTGGGAGGGAGAGCCAATACTCCAGAGGACAGGAGCAGGACTCAAAGGGACCTTGACAGATTAGAGAGATGATGGGCCAAAACTAACAAAATGAAGTTCAACAGGGACACATGCAAGATACTCCACTTTGGCAGAAAAAACGAAATGCAAAGATACAGAATGGGGGACTATGATGCCTGGCTCAAGAGCAGGACGTGTGGAAAAGATCTTGGAGTCCTCGTGGACAACAAGTTAAACATGAGCCAGGAATGTGATGTGGCGGCAAAAAAAGCCAATGGGATTTTGGCCTGCATCAGTAGGAGCCTAGTGTCTAGATCCAGGGAAGTTGTCCTCCCCATTCTCTATTCCGCTTTGGTTAGACCACTTTACCTGGAATATTGTGTCCAATTCTGGGCACCACAATTCAAGAGAGATGTTGACAAGCTGGAATGTGTCCAGAGGACGGCAACTAAAATGATCAAGGGTCTGGAGAAAAAGCCCTATGAGGAGCGGCTTAAGGAGCTGGGCATGTTTAGCCTGAAGAAGAGAAGGCTGAGAGGAGATATGATGAGAGCCATGTATAAATATGTGAGAGGAAGCCACAGGGAGGAGGAGGGAGCAAGCTTCCTTTCTGCTTCCCTGGAGACTAGGACACAAGGGAACAATGGCTTCAAACTACAAGAGAGGAGATTCCACCTGAACATGAGGAAGAACTTCCTGACTGTGACAGCCATTCAGCAGTGGAACTCTCTGCCCCGGAGTGTGGTGGAGGCTCCTTCTTTGGAAGCTTTGAAACAGAGGCTGGATGGCCATCTGCCAGGGGTGCTTTGAATGGGCTCTTCGGCTTAGAAATGGAGATGAGCTCCAGAGTCCCAGAGTCAGACATGACTGGACTTAATGTCAAGGGGGAAACCTTTACCTCTTTTAGACCCAGAATTCCAGTCTAACAGGGCATAGGTTAGAATCTGGGGAGAGCATGGATGAGCTCCCTCTGTCAGCTCCACCTCCCGATGCAAAGGAGACATGAGAGAAGCCTCCCACAAGGAAGACAAACATCAGAACATCCAGGCAACGTCCCCTGGGCAACGTCCTTACAAACAACCAATTCTCTCATGCCAGAAGTGATCCTATTGGGTAAAACTGGTGTAAAAATACTGTTCTAATGGACATGTGGTCGTACACCTGCTGCATGATTAAGTGGGTAATGCTGTGTAACTTGGGGGACATGCTAAGAATTTATTTATTTATTTACTTGCAGTATTTCTATACCGCTTTTCTCACCCCTAGAGAGACTCAAGGGTGAGTCATGGCCATGTGATATTCATGATGAGGGTTGCATCATTCACATTCGTCCCTGGCTGATGACGGGCAGCAGTGTGTATAAAAAGAAGGCAGGGATATGTGTTCTTTCTCTTGCCATGCAAAATCTCTTGCCGGATGTCTGTTGCCAGTATCTGTTGCCTATTGCTGTGTATGCCACTGACTGATAGGGGATCAGGGGATCCTGATCTGTGTGCGTATATTTTGTATACAGGGCAGCGAGTCAAGATTAACAGTCTCCTGTGAGTTGGGATGAAAACTGAATCGGAGAGTTTTTGTAAACAGTGAGCAGCACAAGGTCAGACGATGCAGTTACGCTCTGCTGACAACTGATAAAGAACACTAAAGTATGGGTTTATTTCGACTTGCCTCTGAGACATTCAGTCCATTACACAGCGTATCCAGGGAGGGTATGATTGGGAAAACTATAAATCACACACCTATCCCACCTCAACAACTTTAGCTCTACCTCTCTTTGAAGCTGAGAGAATGTGCCTTCCTGCATGACATGCCTTCTTCGGGGCCTAGATAGGATGGACCTTGGGATCTCTTCCACCTCTATGACTCTATGATTTTGTGACTTGCCCAAGATCACCCAGTGAGTTTCCATGGAATGAGCAAGGATCTGAAGGCAAGTCGTAGGGTGCATCTACCCTGTAGAAGTAACACACTTTGGTACCATTTTGGCTTCCATGATTCAATGCAATGGAATACTGGGAGTTGTAGTTTGGTGAGGTTGGTAAAATACAACTCCTACAGTTCAATTGCATTGTGAGCCAGGGCAGTTCAAGTGGCACCAAATTAAAATCCTTGAACCCTAGACTTGGAAGAGACCTCCTGGGCCATCATCCGTCCAACCCCATTCTGCCAAGAAGCAGGAAAATTGCATTCAAAGCACCCCCGACAGATGGCCATCCAGCCTCTGTTTAAAAGCCCCCAAAGAAGGAGCCTCCGCCACACTCCGGGGCAGAGAGTTCCACTGCTGAACAGCTCTCACAGTCAGGAAGTTCTTCCTCATGTCCAGGTGGAATCTCCTTTCTTGTAGTTTGAAGCCATGGCTCCATTGCATCCTATTCTCCTGGGAAGCAGAAAACAAGTTCGTTCTGTCCTCCTTAGGACTTCCTCTCACATATTTAGGCATGGCTACCATGTCTCCTCTCATCCTTCTCTTCTTCAGGAGCTGGGCATGTTTAGCCTGAAGAAGAGAAGGCTGAGAGGAGATATGATAGCCATGTATAAATATGTGAGAGGAAGCCACAGGGAGGAGGAGGAAGCAAGCTAGTTTACTGCTTCCCTGGAGATTAGGATGCGATGGAACAATGGCTTCAAACTACAAGAGAGGAGATTCCATTTGAACACGAGGAAGAACTTCCTGACTGTGAGAGCTGTTCAGCAGTGGAACTCTCTGCCCCGGAGTGTGGTGGAGGCTCCTTCTTTGGAAGCTTTTAAGCAGAGGCTGGATGGCCATCTGTCAGGGGTGCTTTGAATGCAATATTCCTGCTTCTTGGCAGAATGGGGTTGGACTGGATGGCCCATGAGGTCTTTTCCAACTCTAGGATTCTATGTTCAGCAGTGGAACTCTCTGCCCCGGAGTGTGGTGGAGGCTCCTTCTTTGGAAGCTTTGAAACAGAGGCTGGATGGCCATCTGTCAGGGGTGCTTTGAATGCAATATTCCTGCTTCTTGGCAGAATGGGGTTGGACTGGATGGCCCATGAGGTCTTTTCCAACTCTAGGATTCTATGTTCAGCAGTGGAACTCTCTGCCCCGGAGTGTGGTGGAGGCTCCTTCTTTGGAAGCTTTGAAACAGAGGCTGGATGGCCATCTGTCAGGGGTGCTTTGAATGCAATATTCCTGCTTCTTGGCAGAATGGGGTTGGACTGGATGGCCCAGGAGGTCTCTTCCAACTTTTTGATTCTTTGATTCTATGATTCTATGATTCAGGCTAAACATGCCCAGCTTTTTAAGCTGCTCCTCATAGGGCTTGTTCTCCAGACCCAATATCATGTTAGTCGCCCTCCTCTGGACACAATTGTATCAGTTGTACAGTCTAAATGTATCCTTAGACTCTGGAGACTAGGATTCAAATAAAATTTGGGCCACAGGTTTTTGAGGAGTTAGGGCACACCTATATTGTAGAACCAATGCAGTTTGAGAACACCTGGATGGCCCTGGTTCAATGCTATGGAATCCTGGGAGTTGTAGTTTGGTGAGAGCTCAACAACTCATTGGAAGAGAAGGCGAAAGGCCTTGTAAAACTACAACTCTTGGGATTCCACAGCAATGAACTGTGGCAGTTCAAGTAGTGCCATATTGCATTCATTCTCCAATGTAGACGCACCCGTTGTGCCTGAAATGGGGAGGTGAGGCTGATATCATTTGGCGACCACGAAGGGACCTCGATATCAAGGCCTCCTCCTTTGGTTTTGTGATGCTGGAGCAGCCCTTGCTTTCCTTCTTGCTTCTCCTTCTCCTGCAATCAGGCCGTTCTGATAATCTCCTCCCCATTTCATCCTTTATTTGTTTGTTTATTTATTTCGGTTACTTCTACCCCGCCCTTCCCACCCCGGAGGGAACTCAGGGCGGCTTACAAAGGCACAATTCGATGCCGGCATCACATAACAGTAGTATAAAACAATATAGCAGCAATTAACGGTTAACAAACAGTTCCTGCATTACAACAATAAAACCAATACAAACCAATACAAACCAATTACACCTCATTAACGGTCAGCGTTCGCCATCTCATAGTCCAATTTCCAATTCCACTTTGTCAGCCCTGTCATTCCTAGTCATCTGATTGTCCTTATCTAGTTGTTAGATTGCCCGAAGTCCTGGTCCCACAACCACGTTTTTAATTTCCTCCTGAAGGAGAGGAGGGATGTTGATGCCCCAATTTCCCTCGGGAGTGAGTTCCACAGGTGAGGGGCCACCACTGAGAAGGCCCTGCTCCTCGTCCCCACCAACCTCACTTGTGACAGCGGTGGGGTCGAGAGCAGGGCCTCCCCAGATGATCTCAAACTCCGGGACGGGACGTAGAGGAAGATGCGTTCGGACAGATACGCTGGACCGGAACTGTAAAGGGTTTTGTAGGTCAAAACCAGCACTTTGAATTGTGCTCAGAACTGGATCGGCAGCCAGTGGAGCTGACGCAACAGGGGGGTGGTGTGCTCCCTGTATGACGCTCCGGTGAGCAATCTGGCTGCCACTTGCTGGACCAGTTGAAGTTTCTGAACAGTCTTCAAGGGGCAACCCCATGTAGGGTGCATTGCAGTAGTCTATTCGGGATGTAACAAGAGCGTGGACCACTGTGGCCAGATCAGACTTCCCAAGGTACGGGCGCAACTGATGCACAAGTTTTAGTTGTGCAAAAGCTCTCCCGGCCACCGCCAAGACCTGGGGTTCCAGGCTCAGTGATGAACCTGCGAACCTGCGTCTTCAGGGGGAGTGTAACCCCGTCCAACACAGGCTGTAACCCTATGCCCTGTTTGGCCTTGCAACTGACCAGTAGGACCTCTGTCTTGTCTGGATTCAGTTTCAATGTGTTAGCTCTCATCCAGTCCGACACAGCGGCCAAGCACCAATTCAAGGTCTGGACAGCTTCCTTGGTGACAGGTGAGGAGTGACAGATTTGGACATCATCTGCGTAGAGATAACACCTCAGTCCAAAACTCTGAATGATCTCCCCCAGCGGCTTCATGTAGATGTTAAACAACATCGGGGACAAGATTGAACCCTGTGGGACTCCACACAACAATGGCTGTGGGGCCGAACAGGTGTCGCCCAGTAACACCTTCTGGGACCGTCCCTCAAGAAAGGACTGGAGTCACTGCAAGGCAGTACCCCCCAAAAAGCAAGGCTTCAAGTGACGCAGAAGCCTTTCCATGGCCTGTATTCATTTCCTTCCAGAAAAGCCACAATGGGTGGCTTTCTCCCAAAGCCCACATTATGGGGCTCGCCGGTGTTATCCTTGCAAAGTCCCTCATGGCTCTGGGCTTTGGAGCTGAGCGGAGTGGAGCTATTGTGGGTTGAAACCCGATAACGGGCCTGCGGTCCCTTTGGGCTTTGGCACTGCTGGCGCGCCTCCTTTGTCTCTTTCCCTCTTTGTGCAGAAATCCAAAGGCGAGATGAAGCACAACCAGGCGCTTTGCATTCGGGGTTATCGCTTTCCCCCTAATGCTCTGTGTGCACGATACACCTTCCAATGTGATGCGAGCCTCCGCTGATCCCTTTTTTGCTTCTGCGGCAATGCGTTTGCAAGAAAGGGGAGGGCTCTGCGATGACATTGAGCTTCTCAGAGTCCAGCTTCATTCCAAACCACACATTTTGAAAGTAGGCAGGGGGGTGGGTGAGCAGCATTACACATCAGAAGGCATGCCTGGATGCGCATCCAGGTGTGCATCACACGTGCATCTGCAGTGGCAGGTGACTCTGCTCCAAACACCCAGAGCAGGATGGGGAGGTTTTGCATTGGACAGACATGCCCAGCCAGGAGAACATCGGCCAAGTAGGGCACTTCAGAGGATCATAGAATCCTAGAATCAAAGAGTTGGAAGAGACCTCATGGGCCATCCAGTCCGACCCCATTCTGCCAAGAAGCAGGAACATTGCATTCAAAGCACCCCTGACAGATGGCCATCCAGCCTCTGCTTAAAAGCTTCCAAAGAAGGAGCCTCCACCACCCTCCAGGGCAGAGAGTTCCACTGCTGAACAGCTCTCACAGTCAGGAAGTTCTTCCTCATGTTCAGTTGGAATCTCCTTTCATAGAATCCTAGAATCAAAGAGTTGGAAGAGACCTCCTGGGCCATCCAGTCCAAGCTCATTCTGCCAAGAAGCAGGAATATTGCATTCAAAGCACCCCTGACAGATGGCCATCCAGCCTCTGTTTAAAAGCTTCCAAAGAAGGAGCCTCCACCACACTCCGGGGCAGAGAGTTCCACTGCTGAACGGCTCTCACAGTCAGGAAGTTCTTCCTCATGTTCAGATGGAATCTCCTCTCTTGTAGTTTGAAGCCGTTGTTCCACATCCTAGTCTCCAGGGAAGCAGAAAACAAGCTTGCTCCCTCCTCCTCCCTGTGGCTTCCTCTCACATATTTATACATGGCCCTCATCATGTCTCCTTTCAGCCTTCTCTTCTTCAGGCTAAACATGCCCAGCTCCTTAAGCCGCTCCTCATAGGGCTTGTTCTCCAGACCCTTGATTCTTTGAGTCTCCCTCCTCTGGACACATTCCAGCTTAGAGTCAATATCTCTCTTCAATTGTGGTGCCCAGAATTGGACACAATATTCCATGTGTGGTCTAACCAAGGCAGAATAAAGCATGGGGAGCAGGACTCCTCCAGATCCTTGATCATTTGAGTCTCCCTCTCTCCCAACCCTCTTCCAATGCCTCTGGAGAACGAGACACGAGTACGAATCCTTCCCTGTGGTTGTTCTAGTTCTTGTTCCCCTTCTTTTGGGGGCTCCCTTTCACCTCCACGACACCCCCTCTTCCACTGCACCCAGGAGCCACAATGGCTCACTTTCCGAAGCTGAGTTCCCCAACTGCAGCCACAACATCTCTGCTTTGGATCCCTTTCCCTTTGCGTTCCCCTGGCAAAATGAGTCATTCCCCTTTTCTCCTCTGTGAAGCCTTGGTCTCTTTTGAAGCCGGAAGGACAAAAGGGAGGAATCCTGATTCACCGAGGCAGGCTGACGAAGGCTGACTCATGCGCCCCTCCTCCTCCCCCCTCCAAAAGACCTCCAAGGAAAGGACTGAGGGGCATTGCAACAGTATTTATTTATTATTTATTTATTTCGAGTACTTCTCCTCGGCCCTTCTCAACCCCTGAGGGGGGACTCAGGGCGGCTTACAAAAAGGCACAATTGGATGCCCAACAATTCACAAAATACAATATACAATTTACAATTTAACATCAACAGTTACAACTAATTAAAACAGTCAAATTAAAACAACAACAGCAAAAAAATCATCTTGTAGTCAACGTTCATCAATTCATAAATCCATAATCTATCCAGCATTGTCATTGTCCTTTCCTACTCTGGTCGTCATTGTCTTTTGTCCGTCTGCCAGCTTACCCAAAGGCCTGGTCCCATATCCAGGTTTTTAACTTCCTCCTGAAGGAGAGGAGGGATGTTGCTGACCTAATTTCCACAGGTGAGGGGCCACCACCGAGAAGGCCCTGCTCTTCGTCCCCACCAATTTCACATGTGATAGAGGTGGGGCCGAGAGCAGGGCCTCCCCGGAAGATCTTAAACTCCAAGGTGGGACGTAGAAGGAGATACGTTCAGACAGGTACGCTGGGCCGGAGCCGTATAGGGTTTTGTAGGTCAAAACCAGCACCTTGAATTGTGCCCGGAACTGGATCGGCAGCCCGTGGAGCTGACATAACAGGCAGGTGGTATGTTCCCTGTATGATGCTCCGGTGAGGAATCTGGCCGCTGCCCGTTGGACTAGTTGGAGTTTCCGAATAGTCTTCAAAGGCAACCCCAAGTAGAGCGCGTTGCAGTAATCTAATCGGGATGTAAGAAGAGCATGGACCACCATGGCCAGATCAGACTTCCCAAGGTACGGGTGCAACTAGTGCACAAGTTTTAATTGTGCAAAAGCTCTCCCCGCCACCGCCGAAACCTGGTGTTCCAGGCTCAGCGAAGAGTCCAGGGTCACTCCCAAGCTGCGAACCTGCGTCTTCAGGGGGAGTGGAACCCCTTCCGTCTAACACAGGCTGTCACCCTATGCCCTGTTCGGTCTTACGACTGACCATTAGCACCTCTTGTCTGGATTCAATTTCAATTTGTCAGCTCTCATCCAGTCCGACATAGCAGCCAAGCACTGGTTCAAGGTCTGGACAGCCTCCTTGGTAGCAGGTGAGAGGGAGTGACAGATTGGGATTGTAAGAGAGTTAGGGCCTTCTGGAGGGAAATCCATCGCGAAGTACAGGGCATTCTTCAAGTAAGGTTTGAGTTCAAGGCGGAATATTGTCTTTTGCATCTTATTGACTTTAAGATAGAGTATAATAAGGAGATGTTATTGTTTCATCTGTCGGCTGCGGCCAGGACGGTATTTGCCAGCAAATGGAAGTCAAAGGAACTTCCATCGATAGAAGCATGGACACTAAAAATCAAGGATTTTATGGAACTAGACTCTCTGGCAAGCATTGTTTATGACACCAGTAAAAAAAAGAGGATTGACTGGCTCCCTCTAAGACGATATTTAAAGGAGAAGAAAAGTATTGTTCTGAATATACCATGTTTAGAATGGAAAGGTTACAATGCTAGATTATGTTCAGTTAGGGAAAACATACCTAATATATGTACAAAGTGGATATGGCCTCGTGGAAGGTTGAGGAAGTGCATTTCGTTGTGTCTATGTACTGTGATCTACACATGTTGTATTGTTATGTAAATGTTCCACCTCACCCCCCCACCCCCCCCCCCCCCCACCAACCATCTCGACATACCTTGGGTACATCACTGCGCTCTTTATTCACCGACTGCTGTTACCCCCCCTGCACTACCAACGGCGGGGACCATGGCAGCAGCTAGAGAGGCGTGAAACCAGATGATCCCGAGATCCCGAGATTGGGCAGAGATGCCTTCTAGGGGTTAAATTTCTGTATTATGTATCATGTGGTTTGTGTATGTTTTTTTTTATTATTTCTTTTTCTCTTGTAATGTGAAGGAAAAACTTGAATAAAAATTTATAAAAAAAAAAAAAAAGAAGGAGTGACAGATTGGGACATCATCCGCATACAGATAACATCTCAGTCCAAAACAGTGCATCCCAAGTGCTGGCCCTCCAGAGGTTTGGGACTCCAGCTCCCAGACTCCTTTGCATTTGGACACATTGCCCCTGGGCCATCACAGGGATGGAGTCCAAAGCAGGTGGAAGAGGTTCAAATGTTGGGAAGTCCTGGTCTACACTGTCAAATGAATGCAGTTTGACACCACTCCAGCTGCCATGGCTCAAGGCAATGGACTCCTTGGAGTTGCAGTTTGGCGAGTCACCAGCACTCTTTGACAGAAACTACTGCGCTTGGTTGATTAAAACAAATGGTTCAAAACTTGTTTCGGATTTAGAGGGTGCTGGTGGTTCAATTCAGGATTGAATTCCGAATTTTTCCGAAAAAAATTCGGAACTTTCTGAAATTTCCGAATTGCTTTGTTAATGGAACTGTATTTTACACAATTTTGAACATCTGGCAACTCTATCTCCATGTATTGCAAGGAAGACTCCAGCAATACATGGAGCGAGAGTTGCCAGATGTTCAAGCTGGGTTTAGAAAAGGCAGAGGAACGAGAGACCAGATGGCCAATATCCGGATGCTGGAGAATGGAGAAAGGCAGGGAGTTTCAGAAAAACATCTCTTTCTGCTTCATTGACTATTCTAAAGCCTTTGACTGTGTGGAACATAATAAATTGTGGCAAGTTCTGGGTGGGATGGGCATCCCAAGCCCCCTTCCCTCTCTCCTGAGGAATCTGTACAAGGACCAAGGAGCAACAGTCAGAACTGATCACGGAACAGGAGACGGGTTCAAGATTGGGAAAGGCGTACGGCAAGGCTGCATCCTTTCACCCAACCTTTTAAACTTGTATGCAGAACACATCATGCGAGGATGTGCGGGGCTTGAGGAATGCAAAGCTGGGGTGGAAATGGCTGGAAGAAACATGAACAACCTCAGATATGCAGATGGCCGAAAGCGAGGAGGAGCTGAGGAGCCTTCTCACCAAGGTGAAAGAAGAAAGCGCAAAAGCCGGGTTGCAGCTAAACGTCAAAAAAACCAAGATTATGGCAACAAGAATGATTGACAATTGGGAAATAGAGGGAGAAAACGTGGAGGCTGTGACAGACTTTGTATTTCTAGGTGCAAAGATGAGTGCAGATGCAGACTGTGGCCAGGAAATCAGGAGACGCTTCCTTCTTGGGAGGAGAGCAATGTCCAGTCTCCATAAAATAGTAAAGAGTAGAGACATCAGACTGGCAACCAAGATCCATTGCCTAGTCCAAGCCATGGTCTTCCCTGTAGTCACCTACGGATGTGAGAGCTGGACCTTAGGGAAGGCTGAGCCAAGGAAGAGAGATGCTTTTGAGCTGTGGTGTTGGAGGAAAGTTCTGAGAGTGCCTTGGACTGCAAGAAGATCCAACCAGTCCATCCTCCAGGAAAGAAATCCCGGCTGCTCATTGGAGGGAAGGAGACTAGAGACAAAGCGGAAGTCCTTTGAATGCCACATCATGAGGAGACAGGAAAGCCTAGAGAAGGGAATGATGCTGGGGAAAGTGGAAGGCAAAAGGAAGAGGGGCCGACCAAGGGCAAGGCGGGTGGATGGCATCCTTGAAGTGACCGGACTGACCTTGAAGGAGCTGGGGGTGGTGACGGCCAACAGGGAGCTCTGGTGTGGGCTGGTCCATGAGGTCACGAAGAGTTGGAGATGACTGAACGAATGAACAACAACAACATTTTACACAATGACTCAGTGCCAATGCATTTCCATCTAACAACAGCAGGGCACCTTATATTGTTATGTATATTATCGTATGCCAGCTTGTTCAGCCTGTGATTGTGTCTGATGTTCATGTTGATGTTCATGATGGGAATGAGGTTCCTGATTCCCGTCTGTTGTCATTGGGGATAAGGGTTTCCTTGGGCCTGAGTTAAGCTCAGACAAGAGGCCTGAGCTGTCTCAGGAAGATTCACAAGGCCACATTCTTGGGAGAGGCCCTTCACAGCTTTTCTCAGAGCAACTGTCTGAAAATGATTTGTCAGGTGCAGAAGTTAATGAGGGAGAAGGTAGTGAAAGCTTGAACAGAAAGCACACATGCGTCTTGCTCATTCCCTGGCATGGCTGGAAGAGGAAGCCACAGGGAGGAGGGAGCAAGCAAAGGTTTAATCAACAGGGATTTCAGGAAGGCCTTCTTCGACAAGGTCCCCCATGACCTTCTGGCAAGGAAACTAGTCCAATGTGGGCTAGGCAAAACTAGGGTGAGGTGGATCTGGAATTGGTTAAATGGACAAACCCAGAGGGTGATTCTCCCCAATGCTTCCTCTTCATCTTGGAAAGAAGTGACAAGTGGAGTGCCGCAGGGTTCCGTCCTGGTCCCGGTCCTGTTCAACGTCTTTATTAACGACTTAGATGAAGGGTTAGAAGGCAGGATCATCAAGTTTGCAGATGACACCAAATGGGGAGGGAGAGCCAAGACTCCAGAGGACAGGAGCAGCATTTAAAACAATCTTGACAGATTAGAGAGATGAACGGCCAAAACTAACAAAATGAAGTTCAACAGTGACAAATGCAAGATACTCCACTTTGGCAGGAAAAACGAAATGCAAAGAGACAGAATGGGGGACGATGAGGCCTGGCTCGAGAGCAGTACGTGTGAAAAAGATCTTGGAGTCCTCGTGGGCAACAAGTTAAACTTGAGCCAGGAATGTGATGTGGCAGCAAAAAAAGCCAATGGGATTTTGGCCTGCATCAATAGGAGCATACTGTCTACACCTAGGGAAGTAATGCTACCCTTCTATTCTGCTTTGGTTAGACCACACCTGGAATATTGTGTCCAATTGTGGGCACCACAACTCAAGAGAGATATTGACAAGCTGGAATGTGTCCAGAGGAGGGCGACTAAAATGATCAAGGGTCTGGAGAACAAGCCCTATGAGGAGCGGCTTAAGGAGCTGGGCATGTTTAGCCTGAAGAAGAGAAGGCTGAGAGGAGATATGATAGCCATGTATAAATATGTGAGAGGAAGCCACAGGGAGGAGGGAGCAAGCTTCCTTTCTGCTTCCCTGGAGACTAGGACGCAATGGAGCAATGGCTTCCAACTACAAGAGAGGAGATTCCATCTGAAAACGAGGAAGAACTTCCTGACTGTGAGAGCTGTTCAGAAGTGGAACTCTCTGCCCCGGAGTGTGGTGGAGGCTCCTTCTTTGGAAGCTTTTAAACAGAGGCTGGATGGCCATCTGTCAGGGGTGATTTGGATGCAATATTCCTGCTTCTTGACAGAATGGGGTTGGACTGGATGATGGCCCAGGAGGTCTCTTCCAACTCTTTGATTCTTTGATTCTATGATTCTAGGGACAAAGTCTTCAGAGATGATCAGTTTGTCTACATCAAAAGAAATTTAACAAACCTTTATCTGGTGGGAAGGTCAAGAGAAATGCTTTCCTTTCATTTTTTGGGATCTGCAAAAGCTTTATGATGATTCATGGGAGAGAGTTGCCTCAGTCGGGTCAACGTTGTTATTTCGTCACAGTCTTGCTTTCAAGGAACTCTCAAGCAGCCATGAACTACATTTATCCAATTTCCAATGGATACTGGTTAACTGAGAGTCTGTTGTAGATGGATGGAGCAGTTGAAATACAGCTCTACTTTCTAGACCCGGAATTCTATGCAATCACTTGACGCGGAACAATGGCTTCAAACTACAAGAGAGGAGATTCCATCTGAACATTAGGAAGAACTTCCTGACTGTGAGAGCCGTTCAGCAGTGGAACTCTCTGCCCCAGAGGGAGTGTGGTGGAGGCTCCTTCTTTGGAAGCTTTGAAGCAGAGGCTGGATGGCCATTTGTCAGGGGTGGTTTGAATGCAATATTCCTGCTTCTTGGCAGAATGGGGTTGGACTGGATGATGGCCCAGGAGGTCTCTTCCAACTCTTTGATTCTTTGATTCTATGATTCTAGGGACAAAGTCTTCAGAGATGATCAGTTTGTCTACATCAAAAGAAATTTAACAAACCTTTATCTGGTGGGAAGGTCAAGAGAAATGCTTTCCTTTCATTTTTTGGGATCTGCAAAAGCTTTACAATGATTCATGGGAGAGAGTTGCCTCAGTCGGGTCAACGTTGCTATTTCGTCACAGTCTTGCTTTCAAGGAACTCTCAAGCAGCCATAAACTACATTTATCCAATTTCCAATGGATACTGGTTAACGGAGAGTCTGTTGTAGATGGATGGAGCAGTTGAAATACAGCTCTACTTTCTAGACCCGGAATTCTATGCAATCACTTGACGCGGAACAATGGCTTCAAACTACAAGAGAGGAGATTCCATCTGAACATTAGGAAGAACTTCCTGACTGTGAGAGCCGTTCAGCAGTGGAACTCTCTGCCCCGGAGTGTGGTGGAGGCTCCTCCTTTGGAAGCTTTTAAGCAGAGGCTGGATGGCCATTTGTCAGGGGTGGTTTGAATGCAATATTCCTGCTTCTTGGCAGAATGGGGTTGGACTGGATTATGGCCCAGGAGGTCTCTTCCAACTCTTTGATTCTATGATTCTATGATTCTATGATTGTGGATCTTCTGCTTGGATAAGACATTTAATAGCTTTCCAGCTGCGTGGTATCAAATGAATAAGGAGCTAAATGCGAGAGACTCACCTCTTGCAAACGACGCAACCTCTGAAATTAAAAGCAAGCAATCGAAGGCCTCACTAAAGTAAATGGATATGAAAATGCTCACATCGAGCAAACACTGAATGTGCTCCGCTGACAAATAAGCTGATCTTCTGAAGTTTAATAGGGATTCTTTTTAGTTTCTCCCTTGATATATTTGTATTTTTTTTAAAAAACCCTAGTAACTGCACTGCTATATTATTGTATTGTCGAACCCAAACATCCAGTTCACCATGGAAGAAGAAAATGAAGGAAGACTGCCTTTTCTAGATGTCCTCGTCATCCGCAAACCAGATCAACAATTGGGTCACACCGTCTACAGAAAACCCACACACACAGATAGAGATCTACACAAAAACTCCAACCATCACCCAAGTCCAAAAAGAAGCACCATCAAAGCTTTGGCAGACCGTGCAAAAAGAATCTGCGAACCCCACCTCCTGCTCCAAGATGAACTGAACCACCTCAACTGGGCTCTCCAGGTCAAAGGAGACTCCACCTCAGACATCAGAAGAGCTGCAAGACCAAGAACAAGCCACGAGAGTCAAGATGAAGATCCTCCCAGAGGAAAAGTGTTCCTGCCAGACATCAAGGGAACCACTGACCGCAGAGGGAAGCTGATGAGGAAACACAACATACAAACTATCTACAAACCCACCAAGAAAATCCAACCAATGCTACGTTCAGCAAAGGACAAGAGGGATCCTCTCACCTCTGCAGGAGTCCACCATTGTATTCCATGCAGCTGTGGACAAGTCTCCATAGGGACCACCAAACGCAGCAGCATTGCCCAGACACGCATCAAGGAACATGAAAGGCACTGCAGACTCCTTCAACCAGAGAAGTCAGCCATAGCAGAGCACCTGATGAAACAGCCTGGACACAGCATAGTATTTGAGAACACAGAAATGCTGGACCACACCAACAACCACCATGTCAGACTACACAGAGAAGCCATTGAAATCCACAAGCATGTGGACAATTTCAACAGAAAGGAAGAGACCATGAAAATGAACAAAATCTGGCTACCAGCATTAAAAAAAAACTCTAAAATTAGAACAGCTAAACAACAGAGAGGAAAAAACCAGGCACAGATTAACACCTCCCAGCAAGAGATTTTCCCAGGCTCAGGCAGGCCTTCAAATGCTAATGAAGGTGATCAGCTAAACATTCACACCTGACTGCAGCAGGGAAGAGCTCCTTGCCCCACCCCAGCCATTCCACAGATATATAAACCCATTTTTCCTACTTCCAACAGACCTTCTCAACCTCTGAGGATGCTTGCCATAGATGCAGGCGAAACGTCAGGAGAAATGCCTCTAGAACATGGCTCTATAGCCCGAAAAAACCCACAAGAACCTTGCTATATTATTGTTTTGGCATTCTCGGGCCCGCTCGGCTTCCTTGTTCCCCATCTGCATCTGTGAGAAATGGGAGGATGTGTGGAAGGGATATTATTAGGCTCCCAGAGAAGACCAATTTACGGCTGGAGTGTGTTCGGCGCCAGTTATGTCTCATCATTTTTTACATTTGTTTGGTTCCCAAGAAGCCTTTAGAGGATGCATTCGGAGCATCTTCTATACAGTCGCTTGCGATCCATCTGCAAAGGGCCCCAAATTGTGGATTTATTCATGGTGGTCTTTGCTTCTCCCAGAACACTGACATTTCTCTGCCTGTCTTCCCAACAGGTTTTCAGGATTTTCCGGAGGCAGCGCTGATGGAATCATAGAATCCTAGAATCAAAGAGTTGGAAGAGACCTCCTGGGCCTTCATCCAGTCCAACCCCATTCTGCCAAGAAGCAGGAATATTGCATTCAAATCACCCCTGACAGATGGCCATCCAGCCTCTGTTTAAAAGCTTCCAAAGAAGGAGCCTCCACCACACTCCGGGGCAGAGAGTTCCACTGCTGAACGGCTCTCACAGTCAGGAAGTTCTTCCTCATGTTCAGATGGAATCTCCTCTCTTGTAGTTTGAAGCCATTGTTCCATTGCGTCCTAGTCTCCAGGGAAGCAGAAAACAAGCTTGCTCCCTCCTCCTCCCTGTGGCTTTCTCTCACATATTTATACATGGCTCTCATCATGTCTCCTCTCAGCCTTCTCTTCTTCAGGCTAAACATGCCCAGTTCCCTAAGCCGCCCCTCATAGGGCTTGTTCTCCAGACCCTTGATCATTTTAGTCGCCCTCCTCTGGACACATTCCAGCTTGTCAATATCTCCCTTGAATTGTGGTGCCCAGAATTGGACACAATATTCCAGATGTGGTCTAACCAAAGCGGAATAGAGTATGGGGAGCATGACTTCCCAAATCTAGACACTATGCTCCTCTTGATGCAGGCCAAAATCCCATTGGCTTTTTTTGCCGCCACATCACATTCCTGGCTCATGTTTAACTTGTTGTCCACGAGGACTCCAAGATCTTTTTCACACGTACTGCTCTCGACCCATTCTGTATCTTTGCATTTCATTTTTTCTGCCAAAGTGGAGTATCTTGCATTTGTCACTGTTGAACTTCATTTTGTTAGTTTTGGCCCTTCATCTCTCTAATCTGTCAAGATCGTTTTGAATCCTGCTCCTGTCCTCTGGACTATTGGCTATCCCATCTGTGACGTCTGTAGACAGTCCGCATCTCACAGGTGTAAAGCAGGTTTGGGAGAACAATAGCTTTATAAACAAGCCCCTTGGTCTCCCTACGGATGTCCCGGTCTTCAAACACTGTCTGCTTCATTTGGAAAAATGCTGCACTCGCAGAGCTCAGGCGGTGTATTTCGGTGTCAATGTTGATTTTGGTGGAGAGGTGGCTGCCTCTGGCATTGGGGAGGGGATGGCTGGTGGCTGCTGGAAGATCACTTTGGTTTATTTATTTATTTGCCTGACTTCTATACCGCTGTTCTCAGCCCGAAGGCGACTCACAGCGGTTCACAACAAATACGAACAGCAAAAATTCAGTGCTACAGTATAGAAACAGTTAACAACCTAACACATTACACATTACACGACCCATTCACTGTCGTCTCGTCATCAAAAACATGTTCCAGATTCGTCATCCATTGTTCCAATCCAGTGTTCATTAACCAATCATTGCACTAATTATTGGAACACCTGCTCAAACAGCCAGGTCTTCACTTTTTTGTGGAATACCATTAGAGATGGTGCTAGTCTAATGTCCGTAGGAAGGGCGTTCCACAGCCGAGGAGCCACCACCGAGAAGGCTTTCCACCGAGAAGGCTTACTACTCCTTTCCACCTAATTCCAAGGAGGCTTCTCGGGTGCTGGACGAGTGCCTGGCCGCTGTGTCGATCTGGATGAGGAAGAACAAGCTGAAGATCAATCCCGACAAGACAGAGGTCCTCCTGGTCGATCGTAAACCGGACCGGGGTATAGGGTGGCAACCTGTGTTGGACGGGGTTACACTCCCCCTGAAGCCACAGGTCCGCAGTTTGGGTGTCCTCCTGGATTCGTCGCTTACACTTGAGGCCCAGGTGTCGGCGGTATCCGGGAGGGCCTTTGCACAACTGAGACTTGTGCGCCAGCTGCGACCGTACCTCGTGAAGGCGGATCTGGCCGGGGTGGTCCATGCCTTGGTCACCTCTAGAATGGACTACTGCAATGCGCTCTACGTGGGGCTGCCCCTGAAGACGGCTCGGAAACTACAATTGGTCCAGCGGGCAGCAGCCAGGATGCTAACTGGAGCTCATTATCAAGAGAGGTCAACCCTCTTGTTCAAGGAGCTCCACTGGCTGCCATTTATTTTCCGAGCCCAATTCAAGGTGCAGGTGCTCACCTACAAAGCCCTGAACGGTTTGGGACCACCCTACCTGCATGACCGCATTTCCATCTACGAACCCACACGCTCGCTCCGGTCATCTGGGGAGGCCCTGCTCGTGATCCCACCTACGTCGCAAGCGCGCTTGGTGGGGACGCGGGACAGGGCCTTCTCTGTGGCGGCCCCCCGACTTTGGAATGCCCTTCCAAAAGAGCTTCGTCAGGCCCCTACTCTGGCAGTTTTCAGAAGGAACCTAAAAACTTGGCTGTTCCGATGTGCCTTCGCAGATTAGGAATCCCCATCCCAAGTCCTAGATGCACTTTAGCACAACTAATGTTGCTGCACACCGCACTTTTAATCCTACGTTCCTCCTGCCATCTCAGCACTTTTAACCCTGTACCTCATTGCGCTGGCCGAACCAGTTTTAATAGTGTCTTGATGTATTGTCATTGTGGTTATTTTGCTTAATTGTTTGATTTGCTTTGTTTATTGCTGTGTTATGTTTTCTATTGTATTGTGTTTTGTGGCTTCGGCCCGTGTAAGCCGCATCGAGTCCTTCGGGAGATGCTAGCGGGGTACAAATAAAGTTAATAATAATAATAATAATAATAATGTTTAGCCTGAAGAAGAGAAGGCTGAGAGGAGATATGATAGCCATGTATACATATGTGAGAGGAAGCCACAGGGAGGAGGAGAGAGCAAGCTTGTTTACTGCTTCTCTGGAGAGAGACTAGGACGCAATGGAGCAATGGCTTCAAACTACAAGAGAGGAGATTCCATCTGAAAACGAGGAAGAACTTCCTGACTGTGAGAGCCGTTCAGCAGTGGAACTCTCTGCCCCAGAGGGAGTGTGGTGGAGGCTCCTTCTTTGGAAGCTTTGAAGCAGAGGCTGGATGGCCATCTGTCAGGGGTGCTTTGAATGCAATATTCCTGCTTCTTGACAGAATGGGGTTGGACTGGATGATGGCCCAGGAGGTCTCTTCCAACTCTTTGATTCTTTGATTCTATGATTCTAGGGACAAAGTCTTCAGAGATGATCAGTTTGTCTACATCAAAAGAAATTTAACAAACCTTTATCTGGTGGGAAGGTCAAGAGAAATGCTTTCCTTTCATTTTTTGGGATCTGCAAAAGCTTTATGATGATTCATGGGAGAGAGTTGCCTCAGTCGGGTCAACGTTGTTATTTCGTCACAGTCTTGCTTTCAAGGAACTCTCAAGCAGCCATGAACTACATTTATCCAATTTCCAATGGATACTGGTTAACTGAGAGTCTGTTGTAGATGGATGGAGCAGTTGAAATACAGCTCTACTTTCTAGACCCGGAATTCTATGCAATCACTTGACGCGGAACAATGGCTTCAAACTACAAGAGAGGAGATTCCATCTGAACATTAGGAAGAACTTCCTGACTGTGAGAGCCGTTCAGCAGTGGAACTCTCTGCCCTGGAGTGTGGTGGAGGCTCCTTCTTTGGAAGCTTTTAAGCAGAGGCTGGATGGCCATTTGTCAGGGGTGGTTTGAATGCAATATTCCTGCTTCTTGGCAGAATGGGGTTGGACTGGATGATGGCCCAGGAGGTCTCTTCCAACTCTTTGATTCTTTGATTCTATGATTCTAGGGACAAAGTCTTCAGAGATGATCAGTTTGTCTACATCAAAAGAAATTTAACAAACCTTTATCTGGTGGGAAGGTCAAGAGAAATGCTTTCCTTTCATTTTTTGGGATCTGCAAAAGCTTTACAATGATTCATGGGAGAGAGTTGCCTCAGTCGGGTCAACGTTGCTATTTCGTCACAGTCTTGCTTTCAAGGAACTCTCAAGCAGCCATAAACTACATTTATCCAATTTCCAATGGATACTGGTTAACGGAGAGTCTGTTGTAGATGGATGGAGCAGTTGAAATACAGCTCTACTTTCTAGACCCTGAATTCTATGCAATCACTTCCATTGTGGATCTTCTGCTTGGATAAGACATTTAATAGCTTTCCAGCTGCGTGGTATCAAATGAATGACGAGCTAAATGTGAGAGACTCACCTCTTGCAAACGACGCAACCTCTGACATTAAAAGCAAGCAATCGAAGGCCTCACTAAAGTAAATGGATATGAAAATGCTCACATCCAGCAAACACTGAATGTGCTCCGCTGACAAATAAGCTGATCTTCTGAAGTTTAATAGGGATTCTTTTTAGTTTCTCCCTTGATATATTTGTAATTTTTAAAAAGACACCCTAGTAACTGCACTGCTCTCTTATTGTTTTGGCATTCTCGGGCCCGCTCGGCTTCCTTGTTCCCCATCTGCATCTGTGAGAAATGGGAGGATGTGTGGAAGGGATATTATTAGGCTCCCAGAGAAGACCAATTTACGGCTGGAGTGTGTTCGGCGCCAGTTATGTCTCATCATTTTTTACATTTGTTTGGTTCCCAAGAAGCCTTTAGAGGATGCATTTGGAGCACCTTCTCTACAGTCACTTGCGATCCATCTGCAAAGGGCCCCAAATTGTGGATTTATTCATGGTGGTCTTTGCTTCTCCCAGCACACTGACATTTCCCCACCTGTCTTCCCAACAGGTTTTCAGGATTTTCCGGAGGCAGCGCTGATGGAATCATAGAATCATAGAATCAAAGAGTTGGAAGAGACCTCTTGGGCCATCCAGTCCAACCCCATTCTGCCAAGAAGCAGGAATATTGCATTCAAATCACCCCTGACAGATGGCCATCCAGCCTCTGCTTCAAAGCTTCCAAAGAAGGAGCCTCCACCACACTCCGGGGCAGAGAGTTCCACTGCTGAACGGCTCTCACAGTCAGGAAGTTCTTCCTCATGTTCAGATGGAATCTCCTCTCTTGTAGTTTGAAGCCATTGCTCCATTGTGTCCTAGTCTCCAAGGAAGCAGAAAACAAGCTTGCTCCCTCCTCCCTGTGGCTTCCTCTCATATATTTATACATGGCTATCATATCTCCTCTCAGCACTTTGAATTGTGCCCGGTAGCAAATTGGCAGCCAGTGGAGCTGGAGCAACAGAGGAGTGGTGTGCTCCCTGAGTGCCACTCCTGTTAACAACCTGGCTGCCGATCGTTGGACCATTTGTAGCTTCCGAGCAGTCTTCATAAGCAACCCCACGTAGAAAGCGTTGCAGTAGTCTATACGGGATGTAACCAGCGCATGGACCACCGTGGCCAAGTCAGACTTCCCAATATACGGGCGCAGCTGGCGCACAAGTTTTAATTGTGCGAATGCTCCCCTGGTCACCACTGAAACCTGGGGTTCCAGGCTCAGTGATGAATCCAGGGTCACACCCAAGCTGCGAACCTGCATCTTCAGGGGGAGTGCGATCCCGTCCAACACAGGCTGTAACCCTATGCCCTGTTCGGCCTTGCAACTGACCAGGAGTACCTCTGTCTTGTCTGGATTCAATTTCAATTTGTTCGCCCTCATCCAGACCGTCACAGCGGCCAAGCACCGGTTCAGGACTTCAACAGCCTCCTTAGTAGCAAGTGGGAAGGAGTGACAGAGTTGGACATCATCCACGTACAGATGACACCGTACCCCAAAACTCCGGATGATCTCCCCCAGCGGCTTCATGTAGATATTAAACAACATAGGAGACAAGATTGAACCCCGAGGAACCCCACAAGACAATGGTTGTGGGGTTGAACAGGTGTCTCCCAACAACACCTTCTGAGATCGACCCTCTAGGAAGGACCGGAGCCACTGCAGAACAGTTCCTCCAAGGCCCATTCCCGCGAGGCGTCCCAGAAGGATACATAAATACGTTCAGGAGAGCTCACACATGCGTCTTGCTCGTTCCCTGGCATGGCTGGAAGAGAACGCCCATCAGTCCGTTATCTCAAATCCACACCATTGGATTGTGTGATGCATAACAGAACTGTTTACAGTTCACACTCTAGGAATAAATCACATCTATGCCTTTAACCCTTGCATAGCATTACACAGTATGCCATCCGGCACCGAACACAGAGAGTGTTTTAAAACCTATAAAGTATATTTCACCCTAGTTGAACCATTATACTGACATCTCCGGCCTCTATAGGCCCCAACGAGCAGCAGCCAGATTATTAATTGGTGCGAATTACAGAGAGTGGTCAACCTTCCTTTTTTAAGGAGCTTCACTGGTTGCCGTTTATTTTCCGGGCCCAATTCAAGGGGCAGGTCTTGACCTACAAAGCCCTGAATGGTTTGGGACCCACCTACCTGCGCAACCGTATCTCCATTTACGAACCCATGCGATCTCTTCGATCTTCTGGAGAGGCCCTTCTCTCGCTCCCCCCTGCATCTCAAGTGCAACTTGCGGGGACGAGAGAGAGGGCCTTCTCTGTGGTGGCCCCCCAGCTCTGCAACTCACTCACCAGAAATATCAGGCAACCCCACATGCTAGCAATCTTCAGGAGGAACCTGAAAACCTGGCTGTTCCAATGGCTGTTCCTTCAGTGATTGAATGTAAGAACTCCAAACTTTGCACTAAACGTCCTTAGAAGTACTTTATTTATAGTTCGTGCAATTGATGTCAGGATTATTTCGTTATGCATGTGTGTTTTTCAATGTGCTTCTATGTAATTCAAGATGGATTAAGATGTATTTCAAGATGGATTCTATTCCGCTCTATTGTATATTAGAATATACTGTGCTAAGGCTGTGAAACTGTAACCTTGACAAAAGTGAGATAATGTGTTCTCTGGCTGGGAAGAAGAGGGAGGAACTGGTCTCAGCCAGAAGAGATAAGCAGATGTTCAGAGACTGTTGTTTCTGCCTTTGAGTTCCTGCCTGTTGCTTGCTGTGAATGGACGTGTATAGATGTACTTAGTAAAACGTCGTTTTCTGTTGTAACTGAAAGTCTGCAGAGTCCTGATTTCTGAAACACAGTGTCTGCTGATCTAGCAATTCTTCCTCTGGCAAATCATTCAATACTCTGACAATTGAATCCTCCCTCATTCTCGGATCCTCATCCTGATGATCTGCACTGTTCTATCTCCCAGAGTTTTAAAATTTTTAGCCTTGAAGGTGGCCTTGCCCAGTGAAATCCTCTGTTTTTAATTGCACGTTTTCATATTGACTGTTGTCGTCTATTATATTTCTTTGGATTTTATGTATTTTATTTTCTGGTTATTGTTATGTTTTTGTATTATGATGTATGTACTGCATTGATGGGCTTGGCCTCATGTAAGCCACACCGAGTCCCCTTGGAGGAGACGGAGAGGGGTATTGTTCTGTCGCCGCTGGACCTGAAATGAAGTGCCTTTAAGAGAGGATGTATGGCTTGGATCCAGCAGGAAGCCAGGGCCCCCGAAAAGAAGCCTTTAGAGAAATTTCCCTTATTAAACAGTCTTTATTGATGAACAAACAGGCACCGGGATTGTGGTGCAGCTGGCTGAGTGTCAGCTGCATTAAGATCACTCTGACCAAAAGGTCATGAGTTCGAAGCCAGCCCGGGCTGGAGTGGGTGTCCAGCCATTGTGTAGCCCGTTGTCGACCTTTGCAACCCGAAAGACAGTTGCACCTGTCAAGTAGGAAAATAAGGTACCACCTTGTGTGAGAGGCTAAATTTAACTAATTTATGAGGCCATAAAGAAAGAAGACTCCGGGGAATGTGGAATGCGGAAGAACTTCATCGGTGTCGTTGATGGACGATGAAAAGCAGCAACTCTTCTGGCGGCCAGAAAAAAAAAGTTAAATAGCCTTTGTCTGTTAAATGTTGTTTGTCAAACTGGCATTGAATGTTTGCCATATATGTGTTTACTGTAATCCGCCCTGAATCCCCTGCGGGGTGAGAAGGGCGGAATATAAGAACTGTAAATAAATAAATAAATAAATAAATTGTAAAACTTTCTTAACAATCTCTTGGCTCTTGCAATCTTGTCCACAGGGAACAGGCACTATCTTCAAAAACCTTGTTTAAAGGAAAATTCCCCATTCTAGCTCCTCCCAGGCTGCTGTGAACCTAAACCTTATTGATGTGCATTCACTACTGGGGTGAACTACGTCTCAACACCGAGTGAACCTATCAAAAGGCTTGTAATCACTTAGCTGCTTTGATAGTTAGAGCTGTTATTCCCTCCGGAATTCCTCAGGGCTGTAAGGCTGTTTCCCCGGAACCTTTGGAAATCTTCAGAGGCTCTCAAGACTGTTCTCCCCCGGAAAGTCTTAAGGGACGAAGCCTTTGTACAGGAGGACGTCTGTATACATCCTTTGCATTGACTTCCTTTGCTGAGACTAACTGAAAAATGGCCCCTTCCCTCCAAAAAACCAGAGAGGGGCGGGACCAGGGATCCTAACTATTAGGGCTGGGCGGTTTCATTTCGTTAATTTGTAATTCGTTAATAATTCGTTAATTTTTTTAATTACAAAACAATAACGAACCATTCTGGAGCAATTTTTTTAAAAAAACGAATTTTTAAATAGTTTTGTAAATGCTTCGTATTTCGTTATTGTATTCGTTTCGTTATTGTTTTGAGGTCGTTTCGTTATTATTTCCGTATGTCTGGGGCAAGTTTTATGGTTGTTTTTTGTTTAATTAGTGAAAAAAAATTATAATATCACACCAACAGTCAACAACAGTGGGAGAGGGAAACTTCAGAAGTTTTTGGAGGTTTTTTAGCGTATTTCGCGGTCGCGTCCGCCATTAACGAATCGATTCGTTATTGTTTCGGAAATCGATTCGTTAATGTTTTGTAATTTTTTTCACATTTACGAAATTTTGTAAATATCAAACTTTTTAAAAGGAAAATTTTGTAATTATTTTAAATAACGAAACGCAAAAACCCCCAAAAAATGAATCGATTTTAGAAACAAATTTTTCCGTTGTTACCCAGGCCTACTAACTATAGTAGACAGGTAGCTTGCCCTATGATTGCAAACTATAACAGGAAGCCACCCTGCTGCAAAATCCCAAGCCTGGGATTGCAAACCAACATTTAATTCAAAGCAAATAAAATTGGAGCTCCTGGAACAGCTGTTCCAGAACAGGTATAAATAAATTATTATTATTATTATTATTATTATTATTATTATTATTATTATTTCATAGATGGCAGTGTAAGTCCAGTTTGAGCAGGGAATTCAGCTCCATAGCCCTGCACTCAAACTATGACATCCTGCTGGCTCTTGCTTTTTCTATTTGCTCAAATTGCCTTGATGTAACTGTCAATATCAGTACAAGATCATACTTTCAATTAAGCACAGTTTGCAATCAAGTTATTCCTTCCCACGGCCACACTCTCTCAGCCCAGAAAACCTTTTGCAGTTTCACTGTCAGTCAGAAGCAATTGGAAAGCCCACCGCCATAAGCAACACATTGCTGTATTTGTTTGCTACTTGAGATAAAAGGGCGGAATAAACCTATTTGAATGGCTGACTGAATGAATGGATACGGCAGTATTCAGCCACAAATGTGATACAATGCGCTGCCTGCGCACCTCTGCAAGCACAGTGCCGTATCTCAGCCCCGAACTGGAGGTGGAAGCAAGCGTTAATTGGCAGATAATGCCCCACGTCATGGCTCCCAGGTGCCTGTTGCCTGACATCTCCCAAGACGGCGAGGTTTCCAGAAGGAGACGGAAGAACGGCAGGCTGCAAAGTGGCATCACAGGGACAGAGTCAATATTTCCAATTTGGGCCATTCCGGCAAAGAGAGGGAGGCCGCTTTCCTTTCGGTCCTGCAGCACACATCGGCAACAGATGATGTTTTGCAGGGAAGTGGAACTAATTCTTTGCTTTAGAATCATAGAATCATAGAATCATAGAATCAAAGAGTTGGAAGAGACCTCATGGGCCATCCAGTCCAACCCCATTCTGCCAAGAAGCAGGAATATTGCATTCAAATCACCCCTGACAGATGGCCATCCAGCCTCTGCTTAAAAGCTTCCAAAGAAGGAGCCTCCACCACACTCCCTCCGGGGCAGAGAGTTCCACTGCTGAACGGCTCTCACAGTCAGGAAGTTCTTCCTCATGTTCAGATGGAATCTCCTCTCTTGTAGTTTGAAGCCATTGTTCCGCGTCCTAGTCTCCAAAGAAGCAGAAAACAAGCTTGCTCCCTCCTCCTCCCTGTGGCTTCCTCTCACATATTTGTACATGGCTATCATATCTCCTCTCAGCCTTCTCTTCTTCAGGCTAAACATGCCCAGTTCCCTAAGCCGCTCCTCATAGGGCTTGTTCTCCAGACCCTTGATCATTTTAGTCCCCTCCTCTGGACACATTCCAGCTTGTCAATCTCTCTCTTGAATTGTGGTGCCCAGAATTGGACACAGTATTCCAGATGTGGTCTAACCAAAGCAGAATAGAGGGGTAGCATTACTTCCTTAGATCTAGACACTCTGCTCCTCTTGATGCAGGCCAAAATCCCATTGGCTTTTTTTGCTGCCACATCACATTGTTGGCTCATGTTTAACTTGTTGTCCACGAGGACTCCAAGATCTTTTTCACACGTACTGCTCTCGAGCCAGGCGTCCCCCTCGCTAGGGCTGGGCGGTTTCGTTTCGTAATTTCGTAATTCGTTAAAAATTCGTTATTTTTTTTTGATAACGAAGCAATATTGAACCATTTGGGAGCAACTAAAAAACGAAACGAATTTTTCCAATTCGTTTCGTAATTGTTTCATAATTGTTTCGTTATTGATTCGTAAATGTTTCGTTATTATTTCTGCATGTCTGGTGCAAGTTTTAGGGTTTCTGTTTGTTTTCTCAGTGAAAAAATATGTAATTATTAGGCCTGGGTAACAACGGAAAAATTTGTTTCTAAAATCGATTCGTTTTTTGGGGGTTTTTGCGTTTCGTTATTTAAAATAATTACAAAATTTTCCTTTTAAAAAGTTCGATATTTACGAAATTTCGTAAATGTGAAAAAAAATTACAAAACATTAACGAATCGATTTCCGAAACAATAACGAATCGATTCGTTAATGGCGGACGCGACCGCGAAATACGCTAAAAAACCTCCAAAAACTTCCGAAGCTTCCCTCTCCCTCTGTTGTTGACTGTTGGTGTGATATTATAATTTTTTTTTCACTAATTAAACAAAAAACTTGCCCCAGACATGTGGAAATAATAACAAAACGACCTCAGAACAATAACGAAACGAATACAATAACAAAATACGAAGCATTTACAAAACGTGTTTAAAAATTCATTTTTTTTAAATAATTGCTCCAGAATGGTTCGTTATCGTTTTGTAATTGAAAAAATTAACGAATTATTAACGAATTACGAATTAACGAAACGAAACCGCCCAGCCCTAATAATTATCACACCAACAGTCAACAACAGAGGGAGAGGGAAGCTTCAGAAGTTTTTTTAGCGTATTGCGCGATCGCGGCCGCCATTAACGAATCGATTCGTAATCGATTCGTAATTGTTTCGTAATTGTTTTATGATTTCTGAAATTTCGTAAATATCGAACTTTTTTAAAGGAAAATTTCGGAATTCTTTTAAATAACGAAACGCAAAAAACCCCTAAAAACGAATCGAGTTTAGAAACAAATTTTTCCGTGTTTGGACAGCCCTATTATTTACCTCAATTTATTTATTTATTTATTTATTTCACAGTTTTCTATACCGAGCTTCTTAACCTCATTGAGGGACTCAGCCCAGTTTCCAGCCATAAAAAACATATACACTCATTAAAATATCATATATCACAATTACAAAAACAACTTTAAAAACACTATATATAAAACTACAGTGGTCGGTCGTCCTATTAAGATGGATCTACGTCAACTTCCATCCAGAGTCCTAGGGTGTTGTCTCATTCCTCGAAGGCCTGACTCCACAGCCACATCTTCACCCGTTTCCTAAATGTTAGGATGGATGGGGCGGTTCTGGCCTCCAGAGGGAGAGAGTTCCAGAGTCGCGGGGCCACCACCGAGAAGGCCCTGTCCCTCGTCCCCACCAGGCACGCTTGCGAGGCTGGTGGGACCGAGAGCAGGGCCTCTCCAGATGATCTTAGTAATCTTGATGGTTCGTAGGGGAGAATACGTTCGGAGAGGTAAACAGGGCCGGAGTCGTTTAGGGCTTTATAGGTCAACACCAGCACTTTGAATTGTGCTCGGAAGCTAATTGGCAGCCAGTGGAGCTGGTGTAACAATGGAGTGGTGTGCTCCATGTACCCAGCACCCATTAGTAATCTGGCTGCCAAGCGTTGGACTTGCTGCAGCTTCCGGGCAGTCTTCAAAGGCAACCCCACGTAGAGAGCGTTGCAGTAGTCTAAGCGGGATGTAACCAAAGCGTGGACTACCGTGGCCAAGTCAGCCCGTGGCCAAGTCCTGGGGGTCAGCTCTATGTTTAGAAACATAGAGCTGACCCCCAGGACCATCCAGTTCAACTCCCTTCTGTCATAAAGGAAGACACAATCCAAGCCCTCCCAACAGACGATCATCCAGCCTCTGCTACCAGAAAAAGAGATTCTACTACCGTTCATTCCACCATGAATGTTTCCATCCTGAACATCCTAAAAGTGCATTGGCTTTTCCAGCTGCTGCATCACACTCTTGGCTCACGTTTTGCTTGTGGTCCACTAAAACTCCTAGGTCCCTTTCGTGTGGCCTGTCCTCAAGCCAGGCGGCCACCCATCCTATATCAGTGTATTTTAGTTTTATTGCCAAAGTATATTATATTTCTCCCTGTTGAAATACCTTTTGCAATCAGCTGTCTCATCTGTGAAGGTCCTTTTGGGCCCTGACCGTGTCCTCTGGGGATTAGCTCTCGCTCCCCATTTAATCCCATCTGCAAACCCAATTAGTCTGCCTGGTTAGGGTTGCAGGTGTTGAATGCATCAATAGGAGCCTAGTGTCTAGATCTAGGGAAGTAATGCTACCCCTCTATTCTGCTTTGGTTAGACCACATCTGGAATATTGTGTCCAATTCTGGGCACCGCAATTCAAGAGAGATATTGACAAGCTGGAATGTGTCCAGAGGAGGGCGACTAAAATGATCAAGGGTCTGGAGAACAAGCCCTATGAGGAGCGGCTTAAGGAGCTGGGCATGTTTAGCCTGAAGAAGAGAAGGCTGAGAGGAGATATGATGAGGGCCATGTATAAATATGTGAGAGGAAGCCACAGGGAGGAGGAGGAGGGAGCAAGCTTGTTTTCTGCTTCCTTGGAGACTAGGACACAATGGAACAATGGCTTCAAACTACAAGAGAGGAGATTCCATCTGAACCTGAGGAAGAACTTCCTGACTGTGAGAGCCGTTCAGCAGTGGAACTCTCTGCCCCGGAGTGTGGTGGAGGCTCCTTCTTTGGAAGCTTTTAAGCAGAGGTTGGATGGCCATCTGTCAGGGGTGATTTGAATGCAATATTCCTGCTTCTTGGCAGAATGGGGTTGGACTGGATGGTGGCCCAGGAGGTCTCTTCCAACTCTTTGATTCTATGATTCTATGATTCTATGATTCCACAGTCACGTCTTTCCTAAATGTTAGGATGGATGGGGCGGTTCTGGCCTCCAGAGGGAGAGAGTTCCAGAGTCGCGGGGCCACCACCGAGAAGGCCCTGTCCCTCGTCCCCACCAGGCGCGCTTGCGAGGCCGGTGGGACCGAGAGCAGGGCCTCTCCAGATGATCTTAATAATCTTGATGGTTCGTAGAGGAGAATACGTTCGGAGAGGTAAACAGGGCCGGAGTCGTTTAGGGCTTTATAGGTCAACACCAGCACTTTGAATTGTGCTCGGAAGCTAATTGGCAGCCAGTGGAGCTGGCGTAACAGCGGAGTGGTGTGCTCCCTGGACCCGGCACCCGTTAGTAATCTGGCTGCCGCGCGTTGGACTAGCTGCAGCTTCCAGGCAGTCTTCAAAGGCAACCCCACGTAGAGAGCGTTGCAGTAGTCTAAGCGGGATGTAACCAAAGCGTGGACTACCGTGGCCAAGTCAGCCCGTGGCCAAGTCCTGGGGGTCAGCTCTATGTTTAGAAACATAGAGCTGACCCCCAGGACCATCCAGTTCAACTCCCTTCTTCCATAAAGGAAGACACAATCCAAGCCCTCCCAACAGACGATCATCCAGCCTCTGCTACCAGAAAAAGAGATTCTACTGCCGTTCATTCCACCATGAATGTTTCCATCCTGAACATCCTAAAAGTGCATTGGCTTTTCCAGCTGCTGCATCACACTCTTGGGTCACATTTCACTTGTGGTCCACTAAAACTCCTAGTTCCCTTTCGTGTGGCCTGTCCTCAAGCCAGGCGGCCACCCATCCTATATCAGTGTATTTTAGTTTTATTGCCAAAGTATCTTATAGTTCTCCCTGTTGAAATACCTTTTGCAATCAGCTGTCTCATCTGTGAAGGTCCTTTTGGGCCCTGACCGTGTCCTCTGGGTATTAGCTCTCCCTCCCCATTTGATCCCATCTGCAAACCCAATTAGTCTGCCTGGTTAGGGTTGCAGGTGTTGAATGCATCAAGAGGAGCCTAGTGTCTAGATCTAAGGAAGTAATGCTACCCCTCTATTCTGCTTTGTTTAGACCACACCTGGAATATCGTGTCCAATTCTGGGCACCACAATTCAAGAGAGATATTGACAGGCTGGAATGTGTCCAGAGGAAGAGGGTGACTAAAATGATCAAGGGTCTGGAGAACAAGCCCTATGAGGAGCGGCTTAAGGAGCTGGGCATGTTTAGCCTGAAGAAGAGAAGGATGAGATTGGATATGATAGCCATGTATAAATATGTGAGAGGAAGCCACAGGGAGGAGGAGGGAGCAAGCTTCCTTTCTGCTTCCTTGGAGACTAGGACGCAATGGAACAATGGCTTCAAACTACAAGAGAGGAGATTCCATCTGAACATGAGGAAGAACTTCCTGACTGTGAGAGCCGTTCAGCAGTGGAACTCTCTGCCCCGAAGTGTGGTGGAGGCTCCTTCTTTGGAAGCTTTTAAACAGAGGCTGGATGGCCATCTGTCAGGGGTGATTTGAATGCAATATTCCTGCTTCTTGGCAGAATGGGGTTGGACTGGATGGCCCATGAGCTCTCTTCCAACTCTTTGATTCTAGGATTCGATGATTCTATGATCACACTCTTGGGTCACATTTCGCTTGTGGTCCACTAAGACTCCTAGTTCCCTTTCGTGTGGCCTGTCATCAAGCCAAGTGGCCCCCCATCCTATATCTGTGCATTTTAGTTTTATTGCCAAATTATCTTATATTTGGGTTTTTGTAGGTTTTTTCGGGCTATATAGCCATGTTCTAGAGGCATTTTCTCCTGATATTTCGCCTGCATCTATGGCAATCATCCTCCCTACCTCTGAGGATGCTTGCCGTAGATGCAGGCGAAACATCAAGAGAGAATGCCTCTAGAACATGGCTATATAGCCCGAAAAAACCTACAACAACCCAGTGATACCGGCCATGAAAGCCTTCGACAATATATCTTATATTTCTCCCTGTTGAAATTCATTTTGCAATCAGCTGTCTCATCAGTGAAGGTCCTGAGACTCTGCTGACTCTGTCCTCTGGGTATTAGCTCTCCTTCCCCATTTGATCCCATCTGCAAACCTGATCAGTCTGCCTGGTTAGGGTTGCAGGTGTTGAAGAGCTCCAAATAGAACCCTTTTTCTGTCCTCCACTGGTCCCTTCTTTTCTCCAGGAGGAAGGAGGAGGAGGAGCTAGACAGGGGGAGCGTGTTGCTATTGGTTCTGCTGGACCTCTCGGCGGCCTTCGATACTGTTGACCACGGTATCCTTCTGGGACGCCTCGCAGGAATGGGACTTGGAGGTACTGCTCTGCAATGGCTCCAGTCCTTCCTGGAGGGACGGTCCCAGAAGGTGTTATTGGGTGTGTGCTGGTCCGTCTGTACCAGGAGCTCCAACTTCATTTTCTTTCTATTTTAATGTTTGCATGCATTCCAAGGTTTCAGGGATTCTGCAAAAAGGTGGCTTCCTTTGGTTTGCAGTCATAGGGCAAGCCACCTGTCTATCGTCATTAAGTTTATTATTATTATTATTAAACTTTATTTGTACCCCGCTAGCATCTCCTAGAGGATTCGATGCGGCTTACACAGGCCGAGGCCTCAACAACACAACATAACAATACAATCAAGCAAATCAAACAATTAAAACAAATTAAAGCAAAGTAAACAACAAGCATGGTACATTAAAACACAATAAAACTGGGCTGGGCCAAAAGATGGGTACAAGGATTAAAAGTGCTGATTTGACAGGAGGTGTATAAAGGGTTACTAGGGCAAGTGCGATGTGTGGTGTGAATCAATCATTGGTTCTGGTAAAGTGCTTGTGGGACTCGGTAGTGGAGATTTCCTAAGTTTTGGCTCTGCCCCTTGTTCAGGGCAATGGGAAGGGAAGGGAGCCATTTTTTAGTTAGGCTTAGTGAGGAAAACTAAGTTACAGGATGTGGACAAGCTTCACCTGCACAAAAGCTTCATTTCTCCAGATATTCTGGGGGAAAATTCCCAAAACTCTGGCTGGGAGCTTGCAGCCTCTCAGCCTTACAGCAATTGAGGGAAACAGCCCTAAAGTCTTAAAGAAATTCCAGAGGGAAAACAGCTTTACAGACCCAAAGAACTCCAGCTGGAGAATCTACAAGCTTTGTCTGGTAGGTTTACTCGGTACCAAGATGCAGTTTGGAATCGGTAGTAGAGCCCACACCAACAAAGCTTAGATAACAGACAGCCTGGGAGAGGTTAAAAAAGGGTTTTCCTCTCAAAGTATAAGAACAGTTAACGAAGATAGTTGCCTGTCCCTTGTGGACAAGATTAAGGAAGCCACCAGTTGATGCAAAGCCTTGAAGCCAGGCCTGTAGCGAGGGGGAGGTTTTAGGGGTTCAACCCCCCCCCCCGAAATGTTTCAGATTTTTTAAAAAACCTGGTTTCCTCATGAATTTTAACTGGTTAACCCAATCCCCATGCTGCTAAGTCTATGAGATACAAAACATTAAGAGTCCCTCCAGAACTGCAAGCACTATCTCAAGCAAATATTGACAATTTATTCACACTGTCATTACTTGCAGCAAGAGCCGATGTAGTGAAGCAACCAAGTTGTGTGTGTGTGTGTGTTGAATGCTCTCATTAAGGAGGCCAGACTTGGTGGAGGTGGTTGACAGGGGCGGGGCTGCAGGCTATGGAAGGATGCTCTGCCCCCTGCTGTATTCTTTGCTTCAGCATGAACTAAGAGTCAGGTTTCAACCCCCCTCCCCGTGAAAATTTCAGAACCCCCGGTGAAAATTTCAGAACCCCCCCCCCCCCCGCAAAAATTTCAACCTCCCCTGCGAAAATTTCAACCCCCCTGGCGAAAATTCAAAGCCCCCCCCCCTGCAAAAATTTCAAACCTCCCCCGCAAAAATTTCAACTCCCCCATGAAAATTTCAATCCCCCCCCGGTGAAAATTTCAACCCCCCCCCCACGAAAATTTCAACCCCCCCGCAAAAATTTCAAACACCCCTCCTGCGAAAATTTCAAACCCCCCCCCACGTGAAATTTTTTTTTAAAAAACCCGCGAAAATTTCAACCCCTCCCGAAATTTTTTTCTGGCTACGGCCCTGCCTTGAAGCATTTCTTTGACTCATTGAAGATTTGAGAAATATCTGTTTAATTTGTTCAAACCTTTCAAGCCATCTAAAGACCATTTCTTCAGGGAAATCCTTGAGGGCCTCTTTTGGGGCACCCTGGCTTCCCATTGGGCACAAGGTGCACATCCTATTTCAAAGACAATTATTACAGGCCCAGTGCGGGACAGAACAGGGTGACTGTTAGGAATTGTGGAAGTGGAAGTCCAAAACACCTGGAGAGAAGGCCCAAGTTGGCCCATGCCTGCACTAGAAGGTCTCTCACCTGGGAAACGTAGCCTCCAGGTTCAAAGCACGTCAAGGCTCCTGTCTCTCAAACAGAGAAGTAATTGTCGACTGCCATTATTTGTCACTCAGTCTCCGTTGGCTGAAATGCCTCCTTCTGCCCAACAATGGCGGGCTGAGAGGTGATAAATACCTGCCTCAGGTGAATCAATACGTATTAGAGTTTCAGGCACCTTGGTCTGTATTTCACCTGGCAACTCCTCTGGGAAAAGTGCAAAAGGAAGAGGGGAGGTTGCCACTTCGGTGGGAAACGGCGACAACAACAACGGCTGGGTTTCTTTCTGTGCCATCTGGAGCCTCAGGTGCAGCCAATGTGCCTGTGCGCAGAAGCGCATAATGGACTTTGCACAGGGAGGCAGGCAGGGATCAAACCCTCCCACGGGGAAACACAGAGGAAGGGATCGCATTTCCCCTCATAGATATGAACAAGGGGGATCTGGATAGTATATATTGCATATTTTACTGCAGAGGGGGTGTTTCATGTATAGGGACAAGGATGCTATGGGTAGCGTACAGTATACATTATACTACACATATTTCAGCTCATATTATTATTATATAGGGAGAGCCAATACCCCAGAAGACAGGAGTATCCTACTCTAGTAAGTATCCTACTCTAGTAAAGAGTAGAGACAAAATGGTCTTGACAAATTGGAGAGATGAATGGCCAAAACTAACAAAATGAAGTTCAACAGGGACAAATGCAAGATACTCCACTTAGGCAGAAAAAACGAAATGCAAAGAGACAGAATGGGGGACGATGAGGCCTGGCTCTAGAGCAGTACGTGTGGAAAAGATCTTGGAGTCCTCGGGCGGAGGAAGTTAAACATGAGCCAACAATGTGATGCGGCGGCAAAAAAAGCCAATGGGATTTTGGCCTGCATCAAGAGGAGCCTAGTGTCTAGATCTAGGGAAGTCATGCTCCCCATGCTCTATTCTGACCACACCTGGAATCACATTGTGTCCAATTCTGGGCACCACAGTTCAAGGGAGATATTGACAAGCTGGAATGTGTCCAGAGGAGGACGACTAAAATGATCAAGGGTCTAGAGAACAAGCCCTATGAGGAGCGGCTTAGGGAACTGCGCATGTTTAGCCTGAAGAAGAGAAGGCTGAGAGGAGATATGATAGCCATGTACAAATATGTGAGAGGAAGCCACAGGGAGGAGGGAGCAAGCTTGTTTTCTGCTTCCTTGGAGACTAGGATGCAATGGAACAATGGCTTCAAACTACAAGAGAGGAGATTCCATCTGAACATGAGGAAGAACTTCCTGACTGTGAGAGCCGTTCAGCAATGGAACTCTCTGCCCCGGAGTGTGGTGGAGGCTCCTTCATTGGAAGCTTTTAAGCAGAGGCTGGATGGCCATCTGTCAGGGGTGCTTTGAATGCAATATTCCTGCTTCTTGGCAGAATGGGGTTGGACTGGATGATGGCCCAGGAGGTCTCCTCCAACTCTAGGATTCTATGATTCTATGATTCCTAGCACCAATGACGGTTCTGAAAGCCTGTTTCCACCATAGAATTAAACTTTAATTAAATTCTTTTCAAGCTGCCTTCCAAATTGCTCTCCAGACCACAAATCCTAGGATTCGATTCCCTTGAGCCATGGCAGTTAAAGGGGTGTTAAACCGTATTGATTCTAGAGTGCAGACGCAAAAGCGCTCAGAGATGGCCCTTCCTTTCCTCCTTGAAAACAGCCCGATGGGGCCGATCTCTCTCCTCCGTTCCCTTTGCTTGGCAAATCCTCTCTGCACAAAAGCTCCCAGCAGCACAAAGATGTTTGGCTGGCATCCTCTCCGATATAATTATGCTGTCATGTGCCAGGCTTACAAGACTGTAATTACACTAATTCACTTTTATGGTTGTTGAATCACTGCGATGCAGGGAAAGCCTCCCTCCCTTCACAAGACCTTCCCTTTCAGGCATGCAGCTAAGATTAGGTGCATCTACATTGTAGAATAAATGCAGATTGACGTCACTTTGGCTTTCATGGCCAATGCTATGGAATATTGTGTCCAATTCTGGGCACCACAATTCAAGAGAGATATTGACAAGCTGGAATGTGTCCAGAGGAGGGCGACTGAAATGATCAAGGGTCTGGAGAACAAGCCCTATGAGGAGCGGCTTAAGGAGCTGGGCATGTTTAGCCTGAAGAAGAGAAGGCTGAGAGGGGATATGATAGCCATATATAAATACATGAGAGGAAGCCACAGAGAGGAGGAGGGAGCAAGCTTGTTCTCCGCTTCCCTGGAGACTAGGACACAATGGAACAATGGCTCCAAACTACAAGAGAGGAGATTCCATCTGAACATGAGGAAGAACTTCCTGACTGTGAGAGCCGTTCAGCAGTGGAACTCTCTGCCCCGGAGTGTGGTGGAGGCTCCTTCTTTGGAGGCTTTTAAACAGAGGCTGGATGGCCATCTGTCAGGTGTGCTTTGAATGCAATATTCCTGCTTCTTGGCAGAATGGGGTTGGACTGGATGATGGCGCAGGAGGTCTCTTCCAACTTTTTGATTCTATGACTGTGAGAGTCATTCAGCAGTGGAACTCCCTGCCCCGGAGTGTGGTGGAGGCTCCTTCTTTGGAGGCTTTTAAACAGAGGCTGGATGGCCATCTGTCAGGTGTGCTTTGAATGCAATATTCCTGCTTCTTGGCAGAATGGGGTTGGACTGGATGATGGCCCAGGAGGTCTCTTCCAACTCTTTGATTCTATGACTGTGAGAGCCATTCAGCAGTGGAACTCCCTGCCCCGGAGTGTGGTGGAGGCTCCTTCTTTGGGAGCTTTTAAGCAGAGGCTGGATGGCCATCTGTCAGGGGTGCTTTGAATGCGATTGTCCTGCTGCTTGGCAGAATGGGGTTGGACTGGATGATGGCCCATGAGGTCTCTTCCAACTCTAGGATTCTAGGATTCTAGGATTCTTAGACCTCATCTACATTGCAATATAAGCCAGTTTCTGAATCCAGGTTATCTGGGTTGAACTAGATAATATGGCAATTAAAGTGGTATCAAAGTGCTCCAGTTGTGCAGTGTGGACACTCCACATATAGAATGACCCAATCTCTTTGGGGTTGTAGGGGAGGAATCTGTCCAAGCTGGGCAGATCCACAAGGGCGTTTCTCCGCCACTAAACGGCAAGGAGCGCATTGCCAGCCCCTTCCTCTGAGTTCCATACATCGATCCCACTAACGATTTGCAGTTTTCTTTATGCATTTTTAATTCCTCGCTGGGCGTTTTAAGCAACCGAGCGAATGAAACCCCGAGCAAGCTTTGCCAAATTGCACTGCCTTTATTGAGAGGAAGGAGGGCAGGTTTCCATTCGTTCCTAGAAGAGAGAAGAAGGGGAAACCATCACCATCTGATTCATTGAAATGCCACTTCCCTAAATTGCTGCTTGCTTCTTTTTCTCCCTCAAAAAGCGATGCTCTTGCCAATGAGAGAGTTTGCAACCAACATGACAAAGCAAGAGGCTCTGAGAGCAGAGCAGGGCCTGGATCTGTATCCAGTTTTGTGCGCCTTTTACATGGAGGAGCCCCTCAAAAATTGCATCTTGGATGGGAAGAGAACAGAAGCCGAGCCCAACAACAACCACAACCACAACAACACATGCTTTTGTTTCCTGCCTCTCTCCAAGGTTCAAAACGAGGCAAAACCTAGTTTAAACACATAGATACTGTTAGAGACCCTAAATTGGGTCTTCTTCGGTCCACATCATGGAAACACGTAAAGAAGGAGACAGTCCCAAAAAAGATAAAAAAACAGGGTTTATTTTAGTTTTTTCATGAAGAAGACGGACAGCCTGGCAGCATACGCAGATGCTACCCTTCAAGTGACTGCCGCGTCCCCTTGGCTTTTGACCACCGATATATAAACTCAAGTAAACAAGAACATTTTTTTTTGTCATGGAAAGTACTCTCTTTCCAGCCTCCTCCCTTGACCTTTTGATGGAAAGTACCTTCTTGTACCTGCAGACTCTGCGCTTAACCACAACCTTTGAACTTAACCACAACACAACTTCCGACCTCCACATGTCACATCTTGTTTCTCAAAAACATTTTCTTCCGTGTTGCTCTTTTTCTACAGAAAAAGGGTATATTTCTCTTTTGCTGTTAATTTCATTCAAAGCTCCTTGCTTAGCATTTGCAAATTTCACTCAAAGACTCTTTCAATACGACTCTTAAAATATTGAAAGTCATAGACTACCATTACACGAGACATAGACCTCAGATTAATACACATAAAAGCATGCACACCAATAAATGTGCACTTAAAATAAATGTGCACAATTTAAAATGGACTGGGTTTTCCAAATTTGGCTGGAAAGCAGGCAGAACAATATTTAGAGTCTGTTGGGTGCTCTTTTGCACGTATACGTTCCCTTGCGCCCGCCATTGTGCCTTTTGAGACAATGCCCACATTCAATTCTCAGTGGCCCAAGTGGCATTTTCAAAGTATCGCTGTTTCACTTGCAGTTGCACTTTCTTGGATCCTGGGCAAGTGAATGCAATCCTACACAGCAATATCTTATCTTATTTATTTATTTACAGTATTTATATTCTGCCCTTCTCACCCCGCAGCAGACTCAGGGTGGATTACAATGTACATATACCTGGCAAACATTCAATGCCATAGACACACAACATATATAGACAGACATTCAGAGGCTATTTAACATTCCAGCTTTTTCATGAGGGTATTCTGGCCACCGGGGGAGCTGTCGTTTCACCGTCCATTTGTGACACTGATGGAGTACTTCCTCATTCTTTGCATGCTTGCTGGAAATTTTTATGGCCACGTAAATTAGTTAAATTAGCCTCCCTACATAAGTGCTACCTCAATTTCCTACTTGACAGATGCAACCATATTTTGGGTGCTTGACGGACTTGGAAATGACGCTTCTTTGGATTGCTTTGACGACGACTTCAGGACTTCGGCTGGCTTCGGTTTCTCTTTCTGCAGTTTCTGTTTGCTGTTAACTGTTTGAGTATAGTGCTGTTTGTTTGCTGCTAAGTACTGTGCTTTAATCCGGATTTTATCTCTGGTTAATCTGGATTATATTTCTGTTTGCTTTTTATTTATTTATTTATTTGGAGCTTTTATAACCCGGTCTTCTTGACCTCTGAAGAGGGACTCAGGCTGGTTCACAACAAAAACTAACCAAACTTGAACCAAGTTTGGTTAGTTTTTTTTTTTTAGTTTGGCCAGAGACACTGAAGTTAAGTGTCTCTGAGCTTCTATTTTCTGTTGCACTAAACTTTACCTTGGAACTTATACTGTGTGTGGCCCTTTAAGGTGTCTGTGTCTCGACACCTGCGTTGTCCATATTTATTTATTTATTTATTTATTTATTTATTTGCAGCTTTTATACTCCGCCCTTCTCCTCACCCCGCAGGGGACTCAGGGCGGATTACAGTGTACACATATATGGCAAACATTCAATGCCAATTTTTGACATACAAACATATACAGACATACACAGAGGCTATTTAACTTTTTCTGGCCTCCAGGAGAGCTGTCGCTTTCATTGTCCATCTGCGACGCTGATGAAGCACTTCCGCATTCCCCGCATGCTTCCCCGCTGGAATGCTTTGCTAGAGTCTTCTGTATGGCCTCATAAATCAGTTAATTTAGCCTCCCCACACTTTTAGGGTGGTACCTAATTTTCCTACTTGACAGATGCAACTGCCTTTTGGGTTGCAATGGTTGACAACAAGCTACACAGTTGGTCAGAAACTCACTCCGACCTGGGCTGGCTTCGAACTCATGACCTTTTGGTCAGAGTGATCTTAATGCAGCTGACACTCAGCCAGCTGCACCACAGTCCCGGTGTGTCCCATATCTTCCCATAGAAGCCCATGGGAGACTGGTGATCTTTGGGTGCATCCCCACTGTAGAATGAATGCAGTTTGGCACAGGTCTACCCTGTTCAGCAGCAATTCTATCCCTGGTGAAAGTGAAAGGAATTTGAGGGACTTGCATTGGTTTTCCCATCCCCATCTGCCTACCCATGTGAAGAATCCCCCAAATCCCATTCGGAATACAAAGAAGGACTCTGACCACCCAATAAAGATGATCCTTGGAGGAAAAGGCAGTGTGGGGCTGCCCCAAAGCCAGGCTTCCTTTTCCTTGTGCATTTGGAAATTGATTCAAATCCTCACCAAGCACTTCCTTGTGTGCTTCCTCCATTGAGACCCACTCTTCTCTTTATTCGAAGCCTCTCCCCCCTTTAGAGGTGACCCAAACCCTGAGGCCCTTCCCCGCTTTGCTGCCTGATGTCCGGCTCATTTTCCAGTGGCAACGGATGGGCAAACTGTGCTTCGGATGAAGGCAGAAAAACAACAGCAGATGTAGCAGGATTGCAAGAGAATATTAAAAAGGGAAGGTTAGGCAGAGCTTTTATTAAACCCGGTTGCTTAGAAACCATCCTTGGGATTCTCCTCTTTGGCACAAACCGAAGCTCCTTTCTGGGAGGCCTTTAAGCAGAGGCTGGATGGACATCTGTCAGGGGTGCTTGGATTGTGCCTTTCCTCCATGGTAGAAAGAAGGGGCTTGGATTAGATGCCCCCCGGGGTCTCTTCCAACTCTATGTATTTATTATTTATTTATTTAAAACTTTTATATCCTGATCATCTTTGTTTCAATAGCGGAAGGGATGCCACACTGATGGGGAAGCATGCTTGGCTTCTGCTGCTCCAGAAACTAAGATGCAATGGAGCAACGGATTGCAGCAAAAGATCATAAGGAAGAACAGTGAAAGGGACACAGGAGTCTTCGTGGGCTACAAGCTGAACAGGAGTCAATGCAGTGGCTAAAAAGGCCAATGCAATTCTAGGCTGCATTCATAGGACCCTAATGTTCAGATTGAGGGGAATCCTAGAATCATAGACCTCCTGGAAGAGACCTCCTGGGCCATCATCCAGTCCAACCCCATTCTGCCAAGAAGCAGGAATATTGCATTCAAATCACCCCTGACAGATGGCCATCCAGCCTCTGCTTAAAAGCCTCCAAAGAAGTAGCCTCCACCACACTCCCTCTGTGGCAGAGAGTTCCACTGCTGAACAGCTCTCTCTCTCAGTCAGGAAGTTCTTCCCAATGTTCAGGTGGAATCTCTTTTCTTTCCTGTTGTTTGAGCCATGGTTCCATTGTGTCCTAGTCTCCAGGGGTGGAGAAAGGAAGCCCTCCTCATGTCTCCTGTCAACCTTCTCTTTTGCAGGCTCAACATGCCCAGCTCTTGAGGCCATTCCTCATAGGGCTTGTTCTCCAGAGTGGTTTGTAGGCCTTCCACTGAATGAGCACAGATTGCATTATCATCAGCATATTAGAGTCCTGTCACAGACGTTGTTGTGGAAAAATAATGAGAATCATAGAATCATAGGCAGGAACCACTGTGTTGATGTAACTTAATCACAGAATCCTGGAGTTAGAAGAGACCTGGTGGGCCATCCAGTCCAACCCCATTCTGCCAAGAAGCAGAAAAATCACAAAAATAGTGAAGAGTAGAGACATCACACTGGCAATGAAGATCGGCAGAGTTAAAGCTATGGTATTCCCTGTAGTAACCTACGAATGTGAGAGCTGGACCTTAGGGAAGGCTAAGCAAAGGAAGAGAGATGCTTTTGAACTGTGGTGCTGGAGGAAAGTTCTGAGAGTGCCTTGGACTGCAAGAAGATCCAACCAGTCCATACTTCAGGAAATAAAGCCCAACTGCTCATTGGAGGGAAGGAGACTAGAGACAAAGTGGAAGTCCTTTGGCCACATCATGAGAAGAAAGGAAAGCTTAGAGAAGACAATGATGCTGGGGAAAAGGGAAGGTAAAAGGAAGAGGGGCCGACCAAGCGCAAGATGGATGGATGGCATCCTTGAAGTGACTTGATTGACCTTGAAGGAGCTGGGGGTGGTGACGGCTGACAGGGAGCTCTGGCATGGGCTGGTCCATAAGGTCACAAAGAGCCGGAAACGACTGAACGAATGAACAACAGTTCAAGGCTTCAGTGGGCAACAACGTGAATCCATGCAGCGCAGGAGCAGGCAGACATTCTTACCCACGGAAGCCTGAGTTCAGTTGTGCAGCTTTGCCTTCCAAGCCTAAGGGTTGTGTTATTGTACAAACTATCCTGTGCCATAAAAAGGTTTGCATTGATGTAGGATCTTGGACAACGTATCTTGTATGAAGTAATGCTTTCAAAAAACCATTCAGAGACATGTTTTCCTCCATTTTTCAGCTGGGCTTTTTCTGAAGGAGAGGCTGGGATGCCCTTTGTCTGAAGGAGAAGAATATTTACGACCGTTCTTGGCCTCCTGCTTTTCCTCCGATGCTTTTGGGACCGTAAGGAAGGCAGCTCTTGTTGGAGAGACCGTCCTTCCATATATTTGAAAGCAAACAAGGCCCCATATTTCAGTCTATTGCTGCCAGCCAACCTTATCGGCAGCTTATCTTTGTCTACCTTTTTTCTGTTCCTCCGCATCAAGGGACTTTGCCTGTTTCTGAGTAAAATGTCATTATAGCTATCAGTTTTCAGCTGAATACCGAAGGCATAAATGTTTAATACGGCCTTGTCTGGCAGCGAGACAGAAAAACGGCTGAAGGGATCTCGAGGAAAAGGAAGATATTGCGGCATTGACTTAAAAGGGGGGAGGGCGGCATTTCTGCAAAAAGGAAACACCGCTTGCACCTCACGTCAGTCTGGAGGAGGAACGCCAGTGCGTGATGCTCTTGGAAGATCCAGCAAGTACCTTGGGGTGCATCTACGCTGTAGAATGAATGCAATTTGACCCCACTTTAACCACCCTGGCTCAATGATAGAGAATACTGGGAGTTGGCCACGGTAGTACACGCTCTGGTCACATCCCGCCTTGACTACTGCAACGCTCTCTACGTGGGGCTGCCCTTGAAGACGGCCCGGAAGCTCCAGCTAGTTCAACGCGCGGCAGCCATGTTACTAACAGGAGCGGGACGCAGGGAGCATACAACGCCCTTGTTGTACCAGCTCCACTGGCTGCCGATCTGCTACCGGGCCCAATTCAAGGTGCTGGTGTTGGCCTACAAAGCCCTAAACGGTTCCGGCCCAAAATACCTGTCTGACCGCATCTCGGCCTATGAGCCCACGAGGACTTTGAGATCGTCTGGGGAGGCCCTTCTCTCGATCCCGCCTGCCTCACAGGCACGCCTGGCGGGGACGAGGGACAGGGCCTTCTCGGTGGTGGCCCCCCGGCTGTGGAACACCCTCCCTTATGACATTCCGCAAGAGACTAAAGACGTGGTTGTTTGAGAAGGCGTTTGAGTAAGTGCTGCAACAATTGGCAATTGACGATCGGAACGAAACATGGATGACGGGATTCGGATTGTGATTCAACGATGAGACGTTGCGAATGATTTAGTGTAATTGTATTATTGATAGTGATGTTGTTTAGTGTTGTTGTGATATTGCTTATGTTGTAATTTGTACCTGTTTTTACATGTTGTACACCGCCGTGAGTCGCCCTAGGGCTGAGAACGGCGGTCTACAAGTGCAGTAAATAAATAAATAAATAAATAAATAAATAAGTTGTAGTTTTATAGGATATCTAGTAGGCATGTGTGTGTGTTGTGACTCAGCTTGACTCTGAGTCTGAAGCTGAGCTCTTTGGGCCTTCTGAGCCAGAATTCCTACAGGATGAGGAGGAGGAGGGTGGGTTACAGATTTCTGTACATGCTTCAGACAGGGCTGACGGTGGGGCTGCTGAAGGAGAAACAGCAAGTCAGTTTCCAGGGGAAAGGAATGTTAGTGAGACTGGTAACGAGAGTGAATTCCCACATGGCCAGGTGGAGACGTCTTTTCCTCCCCACAGTGATCCGGTCCAGCTGGACCAAGATAAGGGATTACATATCCTTGCAGATAATGAATTAATGAGCAGGCAAGATTGTCTGCAATTAAGGCTCCGAAGAAGCACTCGCTTGGCTAGCAAGCGAGAGGCCAAGGGTGCCAAAGGTCAACGCAATGCGTTCATGTGCGCAAAGGGTATTTAGCCTTGTAGCTGACAAGCAGGGGTTGTCAGTCCAACGTAGCTCTTTCCATGCAAACTTCTGTGGATTAACTTTGGTTTTTAGCAGCACGCTTCTGGCTTCCTGAGTCTGGGATTTGGCCTTGTTTTCCGCTGTTTACCATGGACTCTTGATTGATCATTGCTAAAGGATTATGCTTCATGTTTTTGCCTTTGGATCTTGGGAACTTTGTCTTTGCATTTAAGCCTTTGTCCTGCCTATGGAACTTCTGTATTTCTTATACTTTGTTTTGATTTTGCCTTTTTCTCCATAAACTACAAAACCTACAGCTTTGGTATGGTGGTGTCATAGAATCATAGAATCAAAGAGTTGCAAGAGACCTCATGGGCCATCCAGTCCAATCCCCTGCCAAGAAGCAGGAATATTGCATTCAAATCACCCCTGACAGTTGGCCATCCAGCCTCTGCTTAAAAGCTTCCAAAGAAGGAGCCTCCACCACACTCCGGGGCAGAGAGTTCCACTGCTGAACGGCTCATTTGCTTGGCTAGCAAATGAGAAGCCAAGTGTGCCAAGGGTCAATGCAATGCTTTCATGTCTGCAAAGGGTATTTAGCCTTGTCTGGAACAAGGTGAAAGCTATCCTGAGTTGCAACAGTGTGATCAATTAAAAATGTTTCCGATTAATCTGATCTCTTTTTTCGATAGAGTTACAAGCTGGGTAGACGTGGGGAATGCCGTGGATGTAGAGTACCTGGACTTCGGTAAGGCCTTCTTTCGACAAGGTCCCCCATGACCTTCTGGCAAGGAAACTAGTCCAATGCGAGCTTGGCAAAACTGTGTTCAGGTGGATCTGTAATTGGTTGAGCGGACGAACCCAGAGGGTGATCCTCCCCAAGGCTTCCTCCTCTTCATCCTCGAAAGAAGTGACGAGCAGAGAGCCACAAGCAGGGTCCTGCTCAGGATTTTGATTCATGACTCAGGCTTAGAAGGCATGACCATCAAGTTTGCAGATGGGATCAAATGGGGAGAGAGCCAATACTCCAGAAGACAGGAGCAGAATTCAAAACAATCTCAATGGATTAGAGAGAAGATGGGCCAAAACTAACAAAATGAAGTTCAACGGGGACAAATGCAAGAGACTCCACTTTGGCAGAAAAAAACGAAATGCAAAGAGACAGAATGGGGGACAATGAGGCCTGGCTCAAGAGCAGGACGTGTGAAAAAGATCTTGGAGTCTTCGTGGGGAGGAAGTTAAACATGAGCCAACAATGTGATGTGGCGGCAAAAAAGCCAATGGGATTTTGGCCTGTATCAAGAGGAGCAGAGTGTCTAGATCCAGGGAAGTCATGTTCCCCATGCTCTATTCCGCTTTGGTTAGACCACACCTGGAATCACATTGTGTCCAATTCTGGGCACCACAATTCAAGCGAGATATTGACAAGCTGGAATGTGTCCAGAGGAGGGCGACTAAAATGATCCAGGGTCTGAACAAGCCCTATGAGGAGTGGCTTAAGGAGCTGGGCACATTTAGCCTGAAGAAGAGAAGGCTGATAAGAGGCATGAGAGCCATGCATAAATATGTGAGAGGAAGTCATACGTAGAAGGGAGCAAACTTGTTTTCTGCTTCCTTGGAGACTAGGATGCCATGGACCAGTGGCTTCAAACTACAAGAAAGGAGATTCCATCTGAACATTAGGAAGAACTTCCTGACTGTAAGAGCTGTTCAGCAGGGGAACTCTCTGCCCCGGTGTGGGGTGGAGGCTCCTTCTTTGGAGGCTTCTAAACAGAGGCTAGATGGCCATCTGTCAGGGGTGCTTTGAATGCAATATTCCTGCTTCTTGGCAGAATGGGGTTGGACTGGATGGCCCAGGAGGTCTCTTCCAACTCTAGGATTCTATGAATCCAGTGGTGTCTCCTTTTCGGTAGGTTTTTCAACAGAGTGCTTTGATGGTCTCTTTCTGCCTTCCAGAAGGGGTTGGACATGATGGCCTTTGGGGATCCCTTTCAGCTCTATCATGCTATGTAGCCTTGTGGTGCCCCACGTCTTAATGTATTTAGCTTCTGTTGCACCTTCTGTTGACCCACTGCCCCTCTCCACTTCAAAACAGGGACAAAGAAAGGCAGATAAACCCAGGTGCAGATGGAGACACCTTTAGAGCTGGAATGCTAGAGCACACATTAAGGGATTAGTTGAATTAAGCAGTACATTGACAAGGAACGCCGTGCAGCACTTGGGCACTATCAAAAGAACAGTTCTAATATCACAGGATTTCAAGGTCCTGAATGAAGAATCAAGGCTTTGACCCACAGAGAAGCTGTGTCACTCCAGACTCGCTGAGTTAAGTGGAGATTGCGGATTAGAGAATTACAGCAACCCAGTGATTCTGGCCATGAAAGCCTTCGACAATACATAGGTGAAAGGCACTATTTTACTCTGCCATGCATGTTTGCATTGGATTCACATGCAAAACTCAGCTGAATGTGGACATAAGAGAGGAGATTCCATCTGAACATGAGGAAGAACCTCCTGAGTGTGAGAGCCGTTCAGCAGTGGAACTCTCTGCCCCAGAGTGTGGTGGAGGCTCCTTCTTTGGAAGCTTTTAAGCAGAGGCTGGATGGCCATCTGTCAGGGGTGATTTGAATGCAATATTCCTGCTTCTTGGCAGAATGGAGTTGGACTGGATGGCCCAGGAGGTCTCTTCCAACTCTTTGATTCTATGATTCTATAATAATAATAATAATAATAATAATAATAATAATAATAATAACTTTATTTATACCCCACTACCATCTCCGCAAAGGGACTCGGGGTGGCTTACATGAGGCCAAGCTCAACAATTACAACAATGCAAATATTGTTCTGGTACGGCTGTACCTGGAGCTCTTTGTATTAAATGTTTGCTTGCAGTCCAAGATTCCTGGGACTCTGCAGATAGGTGGCTTCCTTTGGTTGCAGTCGTAGGGCAAGTCACCTGTCCATCATTGTTAAGTTTGGTTCCGCCCCTTGCTCAGGGCAATTGGGAAGGGAAGGGAGCCATTTTAGTTAGTCTCAGTAAGGAAAGCTAATGTACAGGATGTGTGCAAGCTTCCCCTGTACAAAAGCTTCAACCGTTAAGACTTTCTGGGGGGAAACAGTCTTAAGAGCATCCAAAGATCTCCGAAGATTTCTAGGGAAACAGCTCTAAAGCCTGTAAGTATTGTCTTTTGAATAGGACGTGCACTTTGTGCCCAGCGGGAAGCCAGGGCGCCTCGAAAGAGAGGCCCTCAAGGATTTTCCTGTACAATAGTCTTAGAGGCTTGAAAGGTTTAACAAAGTCCTTTACTATTGAACAAATTGAACAAATACTTCCCAGATCTTCAATGAATCAAACAAATGCTTCTTAACTTGTCTACAAGGGACAGGCACCTTGCTTGGAGAACTATTTCTTTCTTTAACAAGGAAAACCCTTTTTCAACCTCTCCCAGGCTGTCTACTATCTAAGTTTTGCTGATGTGGGTTCTACTACCGGATCCAAACTGCTTCTTGGGCACCTAGTAGACCTACCAGGCAAGGCTTGTAGATTCTCCAGCTGGAGTTCTTTGGGTCTGTAAAACTGTTTTCCCCCGGATGCTGTAAAGCTGAGAGGCTGTAAGCTCCCAGCCAAAGCTTTGGGACTTTCCCCCCGGAAATTCTTAAGAAATGAAGCTTTTCTGCAGGTGAAGCTGGTCCACGTCCTATAGCTTAGTTTCCTTCGGTAAGACTGAACTAAAAATGGTTCCCTCTCCTCCCCAGATCCCTGGGGAAAGGGGCAGAACCAAACACAACAATGATAGACAGGTGGCTAGCCCTATAACTGCAAACCAAGGGAAGTCACCTTTATGCAAAACCCCTGAAACTTTGAAATGCATGCAAACATTAAATAGAAAGGAAATGAAGTTGGAGCTCCTGGTACAGCCGTACCAGCACACTCACAGCCTTCCCTGACTTTGTATCCTGGGTCAATCTGTTTAACCCTCCATAATGGACCAGAAGTCTCTTGAGTTCATCTTCTGGACTGACCAAGGCTTTGTGGACAGTGTCAATGAGCCCATAACGTCATCAAATGTCAGATCTTGGCGTTGGAAATGACTGAGAGGCCAAACCAGCCCATTAGGTCCAATAAAACCCAATTTTCCAGCCATACAATTCTGCTTCAAATCGATGCGCTCTCTCCTTCTCCTCATTCACTTCCATTTCAGCTTCCATCCTTCCCTTGGTTCTTCTGGGAGGAAAGTAAAGTTTTGCAAAGTTTCTCGTTCCCATAGTAACTAAGTTTCCTTCTTGCTCCTCCGTTGCTCATTCGGGGGCTGACCAATTGTATTTTCCGTGACCTTTTGAACCACCTGCCGGCAAGAATAGACTCTGAAACTCCAAAGAGCCCAATCTCCAAACAGAAGGAAAGCATCTTAGAACTTTAGACAAATGCAACATGGCCGAACGCTTTCAGGCCTGCACGCTTCTGAAAAAGATACATCCTCCTTGAAGTTAGTGAGTTGCTTATTGGGGAGTCCAGGGGAGAACGTATTTCCTGTGGCACCGAGCCAAGAGCAGCCATTACTTTGAGCTGGAAGAGGGTCACTTGGCGGCACAACTCGGATGGAGCCCAAGGTGGCTTTGAGCCTGGCCTCCTTCCCGGCATTAGGCACGGCAAAGGGCAGCCAAGGCCCCACCCCAGCCTCACACAGGTTCATGTAGGACAAACACTGGATGCTTTTCTTCATGTTTACCCTCCGCTTCAGTTTGTGGAAGCGATGGAGCAGGCAGATAATCACATGTTACAATGGCCGTGAAGACGGAAGAAGGCTGCAACTGAGGACAGGCCACTGGTCATCGGGTTAATTCATGACACTGGATCTGTAAAGACTGTGTGTTGATCGGTTGTGCAGTGATCTGCAAACATAAATCAAATTCACACACAGGCATTTTCCAAGAAAAATAAGACAAAACTGAAGTCAATACGGACTTTAGGAGGGTCTCCCCAGTAAGAGAGACCCGTAGGACCGCACCAAAGAGGGCCCGCAACCTTGGCGAGGACAGAGAAGACAAATTCCAGCGATAAAAATAGCAAAAATAATAAATGTCTCACCAAAGTGGAAGAAGATGGCGACCAAGGCTTTTTATTGAGCGTTTCAGCTGAGTGGGATGCAATTGCGGGGATAGCTCACCCACAAGCATGCCGTTACAAAGTTTGCAAGCATTTTTATAGTCAAAACATGTACAGAGATTTCAAATTTCCCACCCGCCCTTCCCCGCCCGGCTTGTCGGTGATTGGCTGGTGGCTAAACAGCTGGGAGGAGGCTTGGTGGCCCACCCTCAACCTGGGCCAATCACAAGGCTTCCCCGCTTCTGAGGAGCCTATCAGGATGCTTTCCCCGCTTCTGGAGATTGACGAATCAGGGAAGAGGAGGCGGAACGATCAGGGACAATGGAGAGTAATGGGATTATGACATTCCTGAAACTATGTGTCCCTGCATCTGGGGGGAATTGGCCAGCTGGGGCATTGAGTTATTGTCTTGCTGATGAAAAAGTTGATTGACTTAAGAAGAGTTTTCCTGTCCCCGATCTGATACAAGATGTTTGCTTTGTGTGCTAGGTAAAGGAAGATGGAACTGGGCAGAAGACTCCCTGGTGGGCAGTCTGGCCCGCATTGTTTATAATAACCAAAACTTGTCCATAGGAAGCGTCTATCAATCAGACCAACTCAGAAAATCAATAGAAACTTCCCCTGCTATTGTCCATGCAAAAGTTCATGGAATGTTGGTTTTGTGGGGGCAACAGCCTCCTCAGGCACTGGTTTGTTTTCCTGGTCGCCTCTCTGAGGTTAGGCAAAGCAAAGGGCAAAAGATAATTCATAGGAAGACACATACATTCAAATCATTTATTTATTTATTTATTTTGTTTACTTCTACCCCGCCCTTCTCACCTCGAAGGGGAGTCTGGGCGGCTTTCAAAAACAAGGCACAATTTGATGCCCATATCATACAACAGTAATAAAACAAAATAGCATAAATTAGCAATCAAACCAAAATTATACATTACATCTATAAACTGATAAAACCAATAAGACCAATAAAAATCCTTACAAACCAATACAACCCAATTACTCCTTATTGCCGGTCAGCGTTTGCTATCTCATAGTTCAAATTCCAATTCCACAATTGTCAGTCCTGTCAGTCCTATTTGTCTGGTTGTCCTTATCTAGTTAGCAGATTGCCCGAAGGCCTGGTCCCACAACCACGTCTTTATCTTCCTCCTGAAGGAAAGGAGGGATGTCGATGTCCTAATTTCCCCCGGGAGTGAGTTCCACAGGTGAGGGGCCACTACTGAGAAGGCCCTGCTCCTCGTCCCCACCAGCCTCAGTTGGGATAGCGGTGGGGTTGAGAGCAGGGCCCCCTCAGATGATCTCAAATTCCAGGGTGGGACATAGAGGGAGATACGTTTGGACAGATACACTGGACCGGAACCGTACAGGGTTTTGTAGGTCAAAACCAGCACCTTAAATTGGGCTCAGAACTGAACCGGCAGCCAGTGGAGCTGACACAGCAGGGGGGTGGTGTGCTCCCTGTATGTTGCTCCGGTGTGCAGCCTGGCTGCCGCTCACTGGACCAGTTGAAGTTTCCAAACCATCTTCAAGGGCAACCCCATGTAGAGTGCGTTGCAGTAGTCTATTCAGGATGTAACAAGAGCGTGGACCACCGTGGCCAGATCTGACTTGCCAAGGTATGGGTGCAGCTGGCGCACAAGTTTTATGTTAAGAAGGAAGTACAGAAAAATAAGAATTTAGTACAGAAAAATAAGACATTAAAATGGAGCCGATCCGCCATTTTATGATTTGGCGGATACCGAGATCTGGAAGGAGAGACTCCGTATCCGTGGTTTCAAATAACGCAGATCCAGCGTCCCCGGAATGCCAGGGAGGCATTCCGGGCAGGTTCGCAGTTCCCCGGAGCCTGGAAAAGGTTACTTTCATGCAAATTGATAGTTCAGGCAGGGAGAGACACAAAGTATCAAGCGGGAAAGTTAAAAAGTTGCAATTTCAAGTGTCTTTATTAGGGGAATAGTTACAATGTTAGGGCTTGGGGGAAAGTGATAGAAAGGCATAGAGGCTGAGTGCAGTCCCAGTTTGAGCTGTCTGTTGGGGCACATTTCATCAGTTTGTCCCAATTGTGGCTTCTAGGAACTGCGGAACTCTCTGCTGCATGTCAGACCAACTTGAAGGCGGGGGCCTCCACTGCCCTCAATGACAAAACCAGCAAAAAATCCCATAGCAAGCATCACGTGGCGATGGGGGCAAGACTGTGAAATCTGAAAGCCCCTAGTTGCAGTGGTGGCCAGGGGATGACTCTGCCCTCTTCTTCTTCTTCTTCTTCTTCTTCTTCTTCTTCTTCTTCTTCTTCTTCTTCTTCTTCTTCTTCTTCTTCTTCTTCTTCTTCTGGTCTTTTGAGGCCAGGACTCACTCCTTTGTCACTGGAGGAAGCTAAACAGAGTTATTAGATATGCATTGCTTTGGAGAGGAAGCATCATGGCTCCTCTGAAGCGGTGCCATAAAGCTCAATGTTGAACATACACTTGTTGTAGATATACAACAGAAAGCCACTTGTTTGGGACAATCAAAGGGAATTTGGAGGAAGCAATAAGTGTGTCTTTACTGGGGGGCAGTGTTGGTATGGCTTGGAAATGGACTCTTTTCCCACAGTCGTACAAAAGGGTTGTGTGTATGATGCATGAACCCCTGAGCCAACAGGCAACGAAGCCTTGATCAGGATGATTCTGTAGCGCTCCTCAATTCTGACAACGAATGTTACGCGTTGGCTGGACCTCCCGGTGTTAACTGTATTACTTGAAGATAATAAGACTTTCCTCGCGACTGCCAGAAACTCTGACAAGAAGAAACCGTGAAATAAAAGCCTGCGAGCTCGACTCCAGAATACATTTCTCTAATGATGGAGCTGCAGAGAAGAGAGCGGCCCCGGTGGCTTTCCTTTGGAGGGAATGTGCTGCCGTGGGTCAAGCTGGCTGCACAAAGTCACAGCGTGCGCAAGAGGAAGCCTTTGGAGCGGGCCCCTTTTTGCAGAAAGTAATGAGGGAACCTGGGACCACGAAGCGTTCGACCTACAACGTGTCTTTGCCTTGAACAGAAAGGAAGGCTTCAAAAGCGGCGCGGAATGGCTCCTGTCAAGTGTGGTTTGGGATGGCCTTGAATATAATGGCATAAACATTGCGCCAGGTAGGAAGCCGCTCCGTCCTGCTCGTTCTTCCAAGGAGACAAATTAAACCCCCAAGCCATGTGTTCCGGCAAATGTGAACAAGATGCCAGGTGGGCCTCTTGTTGTGGCGGGAGGTCTCTCCAGAATCCTGATTTGTTTTTGCTTCTGTTCAAGGCCGAGTGCATTGCGAGAGAGAGTTATTTTCAGCCAAGCAAAAGAACTAGAAAGGCAATCGGGGGACAGGATCTGGAGTTATGCGTCCATTGTGCCGATTGGAAGTGTTATACACCTGAACACAAGCACCAAATGGGCAACTAAATGCTCACATGCATAATGTGCAATGTATGCATGTCCTTCTGCAGTGGTACTGTCATGAATGACATTTCAATGATTTTAAAGCATAGGTTCTTTTTATTGCAATTTCCAGCATGAGTGGGGACATTAGATTACAGAAAAACATTCAGACATACAGGCATACAGTGTGACGGCGCGAGTGGCGTTACCTGTGTGTAGAACTTTAAAGTGCAAAGGTTTAAACTGTATAACATGCCCAAACTTGCCTAGATTGTAAATGTATAGTTGGATTGATTGGTTATTTATAGCTGTCAATGTTGTTTGCACCAGTTATCCTCAGCTCAATTGCTTGGCTCGACCTCTTCCTGTAGGAGGGCAGAGCTTTTCCTTTTCCATTCTACCATCAAACTTTCTATCAGATAGATGTGAAAAGGAGACTTGGCTCTAAAGCCCTTAATTAAGTTACCCCTCATCACCAATTCTAAGGTTTTTACCCTTGGGACTCATACTTCATGCTCAGATCGCCCTGGACAACGTTGAGGAGAACCCAAGCGCCTTCAAACCAGTCCTTTGGCATCAAAAGGAAGACTCTGTGCCTTCAACATAGGCCATTGGACTGGGGGCAGGCATGTAGCCGGGGGGGGGGGGGGTTGAGGGGTTGAGCCCCCCCCCCAAATTCTCATGGTGGTCCGCGAGAAGGCCTTACTGGTACATTATTTAAACAGTTATGTTTATTCATATCATGACCTGATCACTATGCTCAATATATCCCATATGCATGGGGGTATTGGGGTAATGATATAAAAGGTTTGCTATGGTAGACCCTCTTTCACTCAGACTCAGCTCCCCCCGAATCAAAATCCTGCTGACAGGGGATAGGGAAAAGGCAGAACTACTTAATGCCTTCTTTGCCTTGGTCTTCTCACTAAAAGAAAGCCATCTTCAATCTCAGCAAGATGGAGTGGATGAGGGATTAGAGGACATCCAACCTTAAATAGGACGCAGAACAATGGCTTCAAACTACAAGAGAGGAGATTCCATCCGAACATGAGGAAGAACTTCCTGACTGTGAGAGCCGTTCAGCAGTGGAACTCTCTGCCCCGGAGTGTGGTGGAGCCTCCTTCTTTGGAAGCTTTTAAAAAGAGGCTGGATGGTCATCTGTCAGGGGTGATTGAGTGCAATATTCCTGCTTCTTGGTAGAATGGGGTTGGACTGGATGGCCCAGGAGGTCTCTTCCAACTCTTTGATTCTAGGATTCTAGGATTCTATGAGTTGTAGTTTCCCAAGCCCTTTTGCCTACTCTGCCAAAGAGTGCTGGTGCTTCAGCAAACTACATGTCCCGAGATCCCGTAGCATTGAGCCATGGCAGGTAAAGTGGTGTCAAACTGCATTAATTCTACATTTAGATGCAACTGGAGTCTGGAATATTTGGCTGCAGAGGGACCTTGTGGCATCTACACTTCTGAGATGGGTAAAGAAGACCTTCTATAGCATGGAGATGTCAAAGTGGTGTAAAACTTCATTTGTTCTGTAGTGTGGATGCAGCCTGAATCAGAGTAGAGACATTCAATCAAATGTTGACTGGTGGACCAAGGCATTAGTAAATCCAATTGCTTGCAATGATAGTCCATGTTGTGCTTGTTGAACTCTGCTGACACTGAATATTTCCGCTGCACGATGGCCGAAATGGCCTAACGATCCATGAAAGGGAGCGATGCCAATGGGAGCCAGCTCTTATCTTCCCACCACGCGAGGAGCATCTACCCTGTTCTTATCTAGTCATTCTTCATTTCTCCCTTATTGAAGTGTTCGTGTTTGCTTGTCAAGACAGAGACGCTGACTCCACATCTCCCGAAATCCTCCAAGGAGGAAGAGGCAGAAATAGAAATCGAAGCCATGACAGCTGCAGAGGAAAGAAGAAAGGCACATCGGTGGTGCGGAGTGATTGATGGGTTGGACACATGACAACGCTGGGCCTCCTGCAACTGTCCAAAGGGTCCCTCGGTTGCAGAGGAGTCTTTTCTGGGGATGCTTTCACAGGATGCAAGGCTTGCAGGTTACGCGTGTAAATATGCTCCGGAGCAGGTGGCTCATGCAAAGCGCACCACCCGCCCTATCCAAGAGAGACACGTCGTGGAGCTTTGAATTGCGCTCGCAACATACTGTAGCCCGGGGCTGGCTATATTTTAAATATGAGTAATTGCTCTCTCCGGAGCTCTCGAAAGGGGGCCAATTCTCTCTCCCTGGGACCCTCCTCACTCTTGGTGATCGGTAATTGTTTCTGCAACGAACAAGACGGGAGCAGGGAAGGGGGAGAGGGGCAAAGCAGGCGGGAAAGGAAGGAGCGGAACTTCGCAACTATAAGAAGAGCTGTTCAACAGTGGAACTCTCTGCCTCCTTGGAGTGTGGTGGAAGCTCCTTCTTTGGATGTTTTGAACAGAGGCTGGATGGCCATCTGTCAGGGGTGCTTTGATTGTACTTTTCTTGCATGACAGAATGTGCCGTCACTCCTGGGGGCTATAACTCTTAGTGAAAGAGGCATGGACATGACATCTTTCTCCAGGTGATTGCTTCTTGCCTTAGAATCATAGAATCATAGAATCATAGAATCAAAGAGTTGGAAGAGACCTCATGGGCCATCCAGTCCAACCTCCTGCCAAGAAGCAGGAATATTGCATTCAAATCACCCCTGACAGATGGCCATCCAGCCTCTGTTTAAAAGCTTCCAAAGAAGGAGCCTTCACCACACTCCAGGGCAAAGAGTTCCACTGATGAATGGCTCTCACAGTCTGAAAGTTCTTCCTAATGTTCAGATGGAATCTCCTCTCTTGTAGTTTGAAGCCATTGTTCCCTTGCGTCCTAGTCTCCAAGGAAGCAGAAAACAAGCTTGCTCCCTCCTCCTCCCTGTGGCTTCCTCTCACATATTTATACATGGCTATCATATCCCCTCTCAGCCTTCTCTTCTTCAGGCTAAACATGCCCAGCTCCTTAAGCCGCTCCTCATAGGGCTTGTTCTCCAGACCCTTGATCATTTGAGTTGCCCTCCTCTGGACACATTCCAGCTTGTCAATATCTCTCTTGAATTGTGGTGCCCAGAACTGGACACAATATTCCAGATGTGGGAAAGGAAGGAGTGGAACTTCGCAACTATAAGAAGAGTTATTCAGCAGTGGAACTCTCTGCCTCCTTGGAGTGTGGTGGAAGCTCCTTCTTTGGATGCTTTTGAACGGAGGCTGGATGGCCATCTGTCAGGGGTGCTTTGATTGTACTTTTCTTGCATGACAGAATGTGCCGTCACTCCTGGGGGCTATAACTCTTAGTGAAAGAGGCATGGACATGACATCTTTCCCCAGGGGATTGCTTCTTGCCCTCCTTTAGGAAACTGGAACTCCCAAAGACCAAAACACTGTAGATAACTCAAAATAGGTTTTATTGTTCACAAAAGTTAGCTCTTTAAGGCAATAAGCTGGACGTTTCAAAGGGGTAAAGGAAATATACATTACAGTCTCTGGTTTTCTTGGGTCCAAGGAGTTTTGCAGCTGAGAAGCTTTTCCAGGTCCCTCTTTCTCAATGGCTGTAAAGGCAGGAGCAATCCACAACCCCAGTCCAAATGGCCTCTGTTTGAAGACACAAAGTCTTCCTCTGGTGCCAAAGAACTGGTTTGAAGGCACTTGAGACTTCCCAACGTTGTTCAGGTTGGTCTGAACATGAAGCATAAGTCTCAAGGGTAAGAAGCTCAGAATTGGTGCTGAGAGGTAACTTAATCAGGGGCTTTTAGAGCCAAGTCTCTTACTCATGTCCATCTGGTTGAAAATCTGATGGTGGAATGAAAAAGAAAAGCACTTCCCTCCTCCAGGAAGAGGTGGAGCCAAACAATTGAGCTGAGGCAACAATATAACTGGTGCAAACAACATTGATTGACGGCTGTAAATAACCAATCAATACAACTATACATTTACAGGGTAAAAAGGCAAAATTAAGCATGATACAACCGTTTAAATCTTGCAACTAACAGTTCTACATATAGGTAGCGCCACTTGTGCCATCACACAGAAGGGGTACTCTTCCAACTCTATTATTCTGTGATTCTCCGATTCTAAGCAAGTGCAAAAGCAAAGGATGGGAGGTGAAGCATCTCTGCAATGTAAGCCCGGAAACAAAAGCTCTTCCAATCTACATCTGATGTTTTTTTCTCCTCCTTTTTGTATGTTGTTTGCAATGCAAACACCCGTATCCCTGGGCTTGGGCATATTTACATTACTGATGCACAAACAATGGGTGTATGAAACAATGCTTTTGCGCTGATTTTGGTGCAATTAGAAGCCAGGGGCCAAAATCAATTGAGTTGTCAGCATTGAATGAGACAGAAATATCTCTGTTGTTTCTGCGTGTTGTGCTTTGCAATTACAGACAAGAGAGAATTAAAAGCAAATTGGGTTTGAAGGAAGGAAGCAAGGGAAGAAGGAAGGAGGGAGGGAAGGAAGGAAGGAGTGTTGTGTTCTTTAAAGAGTGGAAGAGAGAGAGAAGGAGAAGGAAGAAGAAGGAAGAGGAGAAGAAGGCACCTAATGAAAGAAAATTCAGATCCGTCCCTAGCTCGGTTGCCTCCCCAAACCAAACCTCCACGCAAACATGTTTGGAATTAATTTGTCCTGATCCTAATCGAGTAAATCAAAAAGGACAGGCTTAATAGGTCAAGCTGTCAGTTACATTAGGAAAAATTCAGAATCCAACGAGATGAGGGTTTTTTCTGTCCTTGGGTCTCTTGGTGGGAAGAGATCACCTGACAGAAGAGATATGGAAAGCATCCATCCGGAAGGGCAGAGAGAAGGGGTCGCGGCACCCGGGCTCCCGCTCGGACCTTGAAATGAAATGAGGCGGATGGAAATCCCATTACAATTAACCAGCGACATGCTTGCAAGAGAATTACTCTCTCACACACACACACACACCCCAGTTCCCACATAGCAGAGTGGAAAGTTCAAATGTTTTTCTATCTGATGGATGGGATTATGGGATGGATGACGAGGGTTTCTGAAAGTTTTTGGGAGATCAGTTAGCTGTGAGGAAAAGAGGAAGGGTCTGGAGAACAAGCCCTATGAGGAGCGGCTTAAGGAGCTGGGCATGCTTAGCCTGAAGAAGAGAAAGCGAGAGGAGATATGATAGCCATGTATAAATATGTGAGAGGAAGCCACAGGGAGGAGGAGGGAGCAAGCTTGCTTTCTGCTTCCTTGGAGACTAGGACGCAATGGAGCCATGGCTTCAAACTACAAGAGAGGAGATTCCATCTGAACATGAGGAAGAACTTCCTGACTGTGAGAGCCGTTCAGCAGTGGAACTCTCTGCCCCGGAGTGTGGTGGAGGCTCCTTCTTTGGAAGCTTTTAAACGGAGGCTGGATGGCCATCTGTCAGGGGTGCTTTGAATGCAATATTCCTGCTTCTTGGCAGAATGGGGTTGGACTGGATGATGGCCCAGGAGATCTGTTCCAACTCTTTGATTCTATGATTCTATGATCAAGGGTCTGGAGAACAAGCCCTATGAGGAGTGGCTTAAGGAGCTGGGCATGCTTAGCCTGAAGAAGAGAAAGTGAGAGATGATAGCCATGTATAAATATGTGAGAGGAAGCCACAGGGAGGAGGAGGGAGCAAGCTTCCTTTCTGCTTCCCTGGAGAGAGACTAGGACGCAATGGAACAATGCCTTCAAACTACAAGACAGGAGATTCCATCTGAACATGAGGAAGAATTTCCTGACTGTGAGAGCCGTTCAGCAGTGGAACTCTCTGCCCCGGAGGGAGTGTGGTGGAGGCTCCTTCTTTGGAGGCTTTTAAGCAGAGGCGGGATGGCCATCTGTCAGGGGTGATTTGAATGCAATATTCCTGCTTCTTGGCAGAATGGGGTTGGACTGGATGAAGGCCCAGGAGGTCTCTTCCAACTCTAGGATTCTAGGATTCTATGATTCACTGAAAGGGAAATCCTATTGCTTCTTACCATCCTAATGGTGTGGTCATACCTTGCTTGGACATCATGCAGCCCCTTATAATGTAATATCCATGCTTCTCTGATTCCCTTCTGGGCAAATGACAGCCACGGCCGTCCTTCCATCTTCTCGGCAGGATGTTCACAGCATCCGCTTCTGCGCCACCCTCTCCTTGGCCCTGTCTTTATTTATTCTGCCGAGAAGCAGCATCAGCGCAGCCTCAGCTCAGGGTTTGCTGGGGACAATTTATGTCTCCCGGGCGCTCTGTGACCTGCTGAGCATCCGACCGTGAGTTGCAGGAGGACAAGAGGCGAAGGACACGGATTTGCTCGGTAAATTACATGCGGCGGGTTCTGCATCCCACACGAGAGGCTTCACACGGGAGGTCACGGAGAGGCTTTGGGCTCCATCAAAGGGAAGGGCACCAATGAGCCACTCGTCACGAGCCCTGCCAAGGGGCACTAAGTAGGGCTGAGGGCGCATAGAATTGTGTCATAATTCCTGGGGAAGGCAATGCCACTGGCGGATGAGCAGCTGTGGCTCCCTGGGAAACAAAGGACAGAAAGGACAGCAATGGCAGGGTTCAATGTATTGTTGAAGGCTTTCATGGCTGGAATCACTAGGTTCTTGTGGGGTTTTTTTGGGCTATAGAGCCAATGCCTCTAGAACATGGCTCTATAGCCCAAAAAAACCCACAAGAACCTAATGGCAGGGTTGTTTTTTTTGCAAGGCCAAACTAAGGCTGCATCTGCACTGTTGAGTTAATGCACCTGTTTAGTTGCCAGGGCTCAATGACTCCGACCAAAACAGAACACAGTTGGGTTGTTGTAGGTTTTTTCGGGCTATATGGCCATGTTCTAGAGGCATTCTCTCCTGATGTTTCACCTGCATCTATGGCAAGCATCCTCAGGAGTTGGAAGAGACCCTCAGAGGCCACCCAGCCCAACCCCCTTTGCAATAATAATACTTACTTACTTACTTAGGCGATCCCTCGTTGGACGAGTAAGATGGTCTTCCATTATGGATTTCCTTGTGGGTCCGTATGTGGCTGTGGAGCCCTATTCTTGCTCTGCATCTTCTTCCACAGTGAGGAGGGCATTGGTTTCCAGGTGGAAGGCGGTCCCGGTCGGGGTTGGCTTGACGCGCCTTCCTCCTGGCACGTTTCTCTCTTTCACCCTCCACTCGTGCCTCCTCAAATTCTGCAGCACTGCTGGTCACAGCTGACCTCCAGCTGGAGCGCTCAAGGGCCAGGGCTTCCCAGTTCTCAGTGTCTATGCCAGAGTCTTTTAGGTTGGCTTTGAGCCCATCTTTAAATCTCTTTTCCTGTCCTCCAACATTCCGTTTTCCGTTCTTAAGTTCGGAGTAGAGCAACTGCTTTGGGAGTTAATAATAATAATAGTAATAATAATTATAATAATTCATCAAATGACTTCTTCTGCAATGGCACTTTCTCTACAAGTTTTCACACTGGTTGGATTTCCCCTTCCTTGGATATAAAGGTAAAAGTAAAGGTAGTCCCCTGACATTAAGTCCAGTCATGTCTGACTCTGGGGTGTGGTGCTCATCTCCATTTCTAAGCCGAAGAGCCAGCGTTGTCCATAGACACCTCCAAGGTCAGGTGGCCACTGGCATGACCGCATGGAGCGCCGTTACCTTCCCGCCGGAGCGGTACCTATTGATCTACTCACATTTGCATGTTTTCGAATTGCTAGGTTGGCAGAAGCTAGGGCTGACAGCGGAAGCTCACGCCGCTCCCCGGAATCGAACCTGTGACCTTTCGATCAACAAGCTCAGCAGCTCAGTGCTTTAGCCCACTGCGCCACCGGGGGCTCCTTGGATATAGAATAATAGAATTGTCCAATCCTAGAGTTGGAAGAGACCCTCAGAGGCCATCCAGTCCAACCCTGTATTGCAACAACAACAACAACAACAACAACAACAACAACAACAACAATATTTGTGCCAGAACTGACAACTGGCACAACAAAACATTGCATATGCAGTTCCTTAACAACATTGAAGGAAAAGTTGATGAGGAGAAGACCTGGTTCTGGCTCACGAATGGAACCCTGAAGAAGGAGACGGAAGAAGGCCTGGTTCTTGCAGCCCAGGAGCAAGCCATCAGAACCAAGGCCATTAAGGCCAGGATTGAAAAATCAGTGGATGACCCAAAATGCAGACTGTGCAAAGAAGCGGAGGAAACCAGGGATCATATCCTCAGCTGTTGCAAGAAAATTGCACAGATGGACTACAAACAGAGGCACAACTCTGTGGCCCAAATGATTCATTCAAAAATAGAATCATAGAATCATAGAATCATAGAATCAAAGAGTTGGAAGAGACCTCATGGGCCATCCAGTCCACCCCCATTCTGCCAAGAAGCAGGAATATTGCATTCAAATCACCCCTGACAGATGGCCATCCAGCCTCTGCTTAAAAGCTTCCAAAGAAGGAGCCTCCACCACACTCCGGGGCAGAGAGTTCCACTGCTGAACGGCTCTCACAGTCAGGAAGTTCTTCCTAATGTTCAGATGGAATCTCCTCTCTTGTAGTTTGAAGCCATTGTTCCATTGCGTCCTAGTCTCCAAGGAAGCAGAAAGGAAGCTCCCTCCCTCCTCCTCCCTGTGGCTTCCTCTCACATATTTATACATGGCCCTCATCATGTCTCCTCTCAGCCTTCTCTTCTTCAGGCTAAACATGCCCAGTTCCCTAAGCCGCTCCTCATAGGGCTTGTTCTCCAGACCCTTGATCATTTTAGTTGAATTGTGGTGCCCAGAATTGGACACAATATTCCAGATGTGGTCTAACCAAAGCAGAATAGAGGGGTAGCATTACTTCCTTAGATCTAGACACTAGGCTCCTATTGATGCCGGCCAAAATCCCATTGGCTTTTTTTGCCGCCACATCACATTGTTGGCTCATGTTTAACTTGTTGTCCACGAGGACTCCAAGATCTTTTCCACACATCCTGCTCTCGTTTCCATCAGCGCTGCCTCCGGAAAATCCTGCAAATCTCCTGGGAAGACAAGCGGACAAACGTCAGTGTGCTGGAAGAAGCAAAGACCACCAGCATTGAAGCAATGGTCCTCCAACATCAACTCCGCTGGGCCGGCCACGTTGTCCGGATGCCCGACCACCGTCTCCCAAAGCAGTTGCTCTACTCCGAACTTAAGAACGGAAAACGGAACGTTGGTGGACAGGAAAAGAGATTTAAAGATTGGCTCAAAGCCAACCTCGAAAACTCTGGCATAGACACTGAGAACTGGGAAGCCCTGGCCCTTGAGCTCTCCAGCTGGAGGACAGCTGTGACCAGCAGTGCTGCAGAATTTGAGGAGGCACGAATGGAGGGTGAAAGAGAGAAACGTGCCAGGAGGAAGGCGCGTCAAGCCAACCCCGACCAGGACCGCCTTCCACCTGGAAACCAATGCCCCCACTGCGGAAGAAGATGCAGAGCAAGAATAGGGCTCCACAGCCACATACGGACCCACAAGGAAATCCATGATGGAAGACCATCTTACTCGTCCAACGAGGGGTCGCCTAAGTAAGTAAGTAAAGTAAGCTCTCGAGCCAGGCATCGTCCCCCATTCTGTATCTTTGCATTTCGTTTTTCCTGCCAAAGTGGAGTATCTTGCATTTGTCACTGTTGAACTTCATTTTGATAGTTTTGGCCCATCATCTCTCTAATCTGTCAAGATCCCTTTGAATTCTGCTCCTGTCCTCTGGACTATTGGCTCTCCCTCCCAATTTGGTGTCGTCTTCAAACTTGATGATCCTGCCTTCTAACCCTTCATCCAAGTCATTAATAAAGATCCTGAAGAGGACCGGGCCCAGGACGGAACCCTGCTTGTGGCACTCCACTTGTCACTTCTTTCCAAGATGAAGAGGAAGCATTCCTTCCTCCCTCCGTTTCCACAGCACTCCTTTTTAATTTCCTCTCGCACGTCAATCTCACGCTGATCTCTTTGATGGAAGGTAGCATTTTCAAAGCTGAAAGGAACAACTTGAGATGCAAATTACTAGGGCGGGAATTCATTTTCCTTTAAATCAAATTATGTGGGCAGTCAAAGCCTGTGCAAAGTTATTCCCCTGGAATTTAGAAATTAAGATTTTTTTTTCCAAAAATGCACACACAAAACCATGCGAGAGCATTTGGCGCTATTGGTGAAAATGGAGCGGAGAATGGAACGCCTCCACAGAAAGCTAATATAACCCAAAGCGTGCGGCATTAAAACAAAATTCTGTGATTATGGTGAGTTACAGGGCCATTATTTGCACTTGGACTCCATTAGGAAGATTTCTAAGCAGATTAAGGAGGAAAAGAAAAGATCCCGGATGGTATAAATTTCGAAAATACTTCCCCGCATTACCGCATTAAGAGCGCGGTTGGATTAACTGGGCTGACTCATAAGTCTTTGGAACCGGAGAGAATGCAACCGGGGATTGGCTCACTCGGTTTTCACGGAGCGGCAAGGATCACATTCCTCTGTTGTCCCTGGGAGGTTTATGCAAAATGGCATGAATGAGTTCCCCAAAATTGGGAGCGGAGGCGACTCTGGCAGGCCAAAAATAAACCTCAGAGGTCAGAGGAACCTAGAACCATAGAAACAGTAGGGTCCCCCAGAGGCCATCAAGTCTATCCCTTTCTTCTATGCATTTTTGATGGATGCAGATTCATAGAACGTGACAATCGTAGAGTTGGAGGCCATCATCCCAACCTCCTTCTTCTATGCATTTTGAAGGATGCAGATTCATAGAATATGTGAATCCCAGAGTTGGAGGCCATCAAGTCCCAACCTCCTTCTTCTATGCATTTTGAAGGATGCAGATTCATAGAATATGTGAATCCCAGAGTTGGAGGCCATCAAGTCCCAACCTCCTTCTTCTATGCATTTTGAAGGATGCAGATTCATAGAATCTGACAATCCTAGAGTTGGAGGCCATCAAGTCCCAACCTTCTTCTTCTATGCATTTTGAAGGATGCAGATTCATAGAATCTGACAATCCTAGAGTTGGAGCCCATCAAGTCCCAACCTTCTTCTTCTATGCATTTTGAAGGATGCAGATTCATAGAATCTGACAATCCTAGAGTTGGAGGCCATCAAGTCCCAACCTCCTTCTTCTATGCATTTTTGATGGATGCAGATTCATAGAATCTGACAATCCCGGAGTTGGAGGCCATCAAGTCCCAACCTTCTTCTTCTATGCATTTTGAAGGATGCAGATTCATAGAATCTGACAATCCCAGAGTTGGAGGCCATCAAGTCCCAACCTTCTTCTTCTATGCATTTTGAAGGATGCAGATTCATAGAATCTGACAATCCCAGAGTTGGAGGCCATCAAGTCCCAACCTTCTTCTTCTATGCATTTTGAAGGATGCAGATTCATAGAATCTGACAATCCTAGAGTTGGAGGCCATCAAGTCCCAACCTTCTTCTTCTATGCATTTTGAAGGATGCAGATTCATAGAATCTGACAATCCTAGAGTTGGAGGCCATCAAGTCCCAACCTCCTTCTTCTATGCATTTTGAAGGATGCAGATTCATAGAATATGTGAATCCCAGAGTTGGAGGGCCCCCCAGAGGACATCCAAACCAACTCCTTTCTCAGTGAAGAATTTCCAGACATGCATCTTCTGCAGGAAACTCTTCTTGAGGAATCCTGACAAGGAGACCTCAAAACCTCTCTAGGGAATGGGTTCCATTGTCATATCTTGACATTGTCCAATTCAGAGAATCCTAGGACGCATCTACAATTTTCACTGCTATGAGATCTTGGGAGTTGTAGTTTAGATGGAGCATCAGCCCTCTTTGACAGAGAAGGCTTAAGACCTTGCAAAACTACAACTCCCGGACTCCCATAGCAATCATTCATTGAGCCATGGCAGTTAAACTAGGGCCAAGATACATTCATTCCACAGTGTAGATGCTCTCCTAGAATCCTGGAGTTGGAAGGGTCCCCCAGTCCCATCTCCTTCTGCTTCCACTCAGTCTCCCTCTAAAGCAACCCCAGAAAGAAGGGGTCTCTCCAGCTTCCTTTGTGGAGATGTCCAGAGAAGGAGATCCCACCACTTCTCCAAGGAATCAGTCCCTGGAGAAGGACATTCAAATGTGATACTGTTGGATCTGGTCCTACCCTTTGCAGCATGTAATTGCATTGGCTTTTAAAGCTTTTACTCTTGGCTTATCCTCAGCTTGTGGTCTTCTATCCACCTTATCACACGGAGAAATCTCCCAGCCATGGGACACTTCAGCCTCTTTTCAAGCCTGGAGAGGCATGGAGCTCAACACAAGAGTTGAACTACTTCTGGACGTCATGCATCACCCTCCATGGTTGGAAAGAGGCAGAATTGTCCTGAAAGGAGGGAACTCCACAATCAACCTCCTTACATTGAGACATTTCCCCCTTGTAGGACACTGCAGGCTCTTTTCCAGCATGGAAAGGCACAGAGCTCATCACGTGAGTTAAGCTACTGCAGGCCGCATGCATAGTCCTCCAGGTGTCATGATGCCAGGGCACTGCCATTATTCAGGCAGAGGTGAATCAAACAATCACCCAGTTTGTATCAAACAGTTTAATTAAAACAGCACTTACTTTCTGGTTGTTTTAATAGTCCAAGACATAAAACATAAAGATAGCAGCTACAGAATATAAAGCAAAACTGACAGCAAACACTGTTGCAGGTTCAAGATAACACCGTAGTCAAAAGGTCCAGTCCAGTGGTCAAATGCCGAGAGTTAAATGAGACAAAGTCCAGGGATCAAGAGTCTATACCGTAGTCCAAAGCCAGTCCAGAGGTTCAAGGTTCCAGGGTTTCAAGAGTAAAGGAGACAGGTCAGGATACCGAAAATCCACAAACCTGGGGGAAAACCAGCAGCATCTACCACCAAAATAAAAAAAATACTTTTCTCCCCAAGATCAGTCCCAAGGTTAACTCCTTATATCCAGAAACACCCAGCTGCAACCCATCTCTTGCATACCTCCACTCTTAATTGCTTTCACCCATGAACTCTTACTTACATGTTACTCAACCCTTTAGAACAGTGGCTCTCAACTTGTGGGTCCCCAGGTGTTTTGGCCTACAACTCAGAAATCTCAGCCAGTTCATCAACTTTTGGGATTTCAGTTGAAGACCAAAACATCTGGGGACCCACAGATTGAGACCCACTGCTTACACTAAGACTTACATTAATCCTTCTATCACCAACCAACATCAACTGCAGAGCATGATAACATGACACCATGGTTTAAAAGAGGCAGGAGTGTCCTGAAAGGAGGGAACTCTGGCACTCACCCTCATCACATTGAGACATTTCCAAGTCATAGGACACTTGGGCCTCTTTTCAAGCAGGGAGAGGCACAGAGCTCATCATGTGAGTTAAGCTACTTCTAGCCATCATGCATGGCCCTCCATGGTTGGAAAGAAGCAGGAGTGTCCTGAAAGGAGGGAACTCACCCTCATCACATTGAAGATACTTCAGCCTCTTTCCAAGCAGGAAGAGGCATGGAGCTCGTCAGATGTTCCAGGGCCAAAAAGAGGCAGAAATGCCCTGAAAGGAGGAACTCTGAACATGGCCAGTGATCCTGTTCAGAGCTCCTGCCTCTTGTCTCACTTTACACCCATGTTTACAACTGAAAACAGGTGGGATGGGATCCATCAAAAGTCTCACATCCTGTTTCATTGCCCAACCTTCAGCAGTCTCTTATATCCCATGGAGTTTGATGCAGAACAATAGGATTCCATGGAAAGCAATTGTTTTAACCTAGAGCACTGCCTCTTGTATCTTATGGGGTTTGACACAGAACCACAGGATCCCATTGAACTGGTGCCAGTCTCCTTGAATGTAAGGGTCTTTGGGAGGGCAAGGCCGGGGTGCCCCATCCAACCAGTGTGCATTTCATTTGTATTGCCTGAGTGGAGTGCTGTACATTTCTCCCTGTTGAAGCGCACTTGTTAAGGTGTCTGCCCTCAGCGCCATGGGCCAGGGAGAGCTGTCAGGGGCATGTTGACTGCAAATGACCCCTGACCTGTTTGGCCGAGCGGCAGGAAGCCAATGCGGTCCCCTCGGGCTGCGCAAAAGGCCGCTCATTGTGCGATTCCGTGTGGCACGTCAAATGGGCATTTCCCTCCCGAAGGAGAAGCAGCATTGTCAGGGCTGACATGGACTGTCATGAACCCAACGGTTATGATATTGAAATAATGGACTCTCCTGCCTCGTTGTGGTGATGTGAGCTGACACCCGAGCATTGCGGCGCATTGTGCGAGGGGCGGGCGGGGAAATCTTGCTCCAAAGCAAGGAAGTGGCCTCAGAAAACACCGGAGCCTTCTGCACCATTTACTCCTTGCTTGTTTCTTGAATGTGTCAATCAGCAAGGGATGTTTCCATCCTTCCAGAAGGCCGAATGCCGGTCTCTGGTGAGGCCGAGAGAGTGGGCAGGAATTGGAGTGATGGAATAGAATAGGAGAATCATGGAGCTGGAAGGGACCCCCAAAGGCCACCTAGTCCTGCCCAGTTCTCCTATGCAGGAATACACCATCTGACCCCTCCCCAGATGCCCTTCCAGCCTCTGTTGAAAACTCATCCACTGAAATTCCACTCTGGAATAGTTCCTGCCACTGGGAATTGCAGTGGCATCTCTATCCTCTCATTGGAACACACTGATTCGTGTTCTGGCTTTTGGAACAGGGGAAGCCAAGCTCATCCCATCTTCTAAATGACATCCTTGGGGATAATTAAAAGAGAGGCAACTCTCAGAATCATTGAATCATAGAAGGCTACAGTCAGAAGGGAACCCCAAAGGCCACCTAGTCCCACCCAGTTCTGCTATGCAGGAGGACACTATGCAAGCCCTCCCAACAGATGACCATCCATCCTCTGATTAAGACCCTCCAGGGAAGGAGGCTCCACCAGATTCCAAGGCATCAATGGATTCCACTTCCAAACATCAGGGGGTTCTTCCTAATGTTAAGGTGGGATCTCTTTCCCTATAGTGTGGATTCAGGACTCCTGTGTGTCCTAGCCTCTGGAGCAGCAGAAAACTAGCCCTATCCATTTCTACTGTAAACTCCATGCAAATAGTTAGATGTGGCTCCCATCTCTCCCATGAAGTTCAACAGTGACAAATGCAAGAGACTCCACTTAGGCAGAAAAAATGAAATGCAAAGAGGCAGAATGGGGGATGCATGGATCGAGGGCAGTATGTGTGAAAAAGATCTTGGAGTCCTCGTGGGGAGGAAGGGGAACATGAGCCAGGAATGTGATGTGGCGGCAAAAAAAGCCAATGGGATTTTGGCCTGCATCAAGAGGAGCCTAGTGCCTAGATCTAGGGAAGTCATGCTCCCCATGCTCTATTCTTCCTTGGTTAGACCACACCTGGAATATTGTGTCCCATTCTATACTATATCTGGCATATACATATGTGTGTGTGAATCATATATATCTATCTGTATCTATGGCTGGATGGCTCTTTGTCAGGAGGGCTTTGATTACGGTTTCTTGCCCTGGTGAAGAAGGGAGTTGGACTGGATGGCCTTAAGTATTTTCTGTTGGTCAGGGGGGTTCTGTATGGGAAGTTTCATCCACTTCTGTCATTGGTAGGGTTCAGAATGCTCCCTGATTGTAGGTGAACTATAAATCCCTGTAACTACAACTCCCAAATGTCAAGATCTATTTTCCCCAAGCTCCATCTGTGTTTATATTTGGGCATATGGAGTATTCGTGCCAAGTTTGGTCCAGATCCATCATTGTTTGAGTCCACAGTTGATGTAGGTGAACTACAACTCCAAAACTCCAGGTCAATGCCCACCAAACCTTTCTAGTGTGCTCTGTTGGTCAGGGGAGTCCTGTGTGCCAAGATTGGTTCAATTCCATCATTGGTGGAGTTCAGAATGCTCTTTGATTATAGCTGAACTATAAATCCCAGCAAATACAACACCCAAATGACAAAATCATAATTTTTTGAGTGCTGGTCACTCCTTTTGTTGTGAGACGTTTTGTTGCTAAATTTGGTGTGATTTCGTTCATTGGTTCTTTTGTTTTTAAGATACTCATTATGCACAGAGCATTTATATATATAAAGCTTTACCCACCTGGCACAGCTGGGTGGGGAGGGCTGGTTGTCCCCTTCGCCGAAGGGAGAGTGTAGTTCCGGCGGAACTACGCAGAGGGGGCGGAGCCAAGCCCTCTGCCTGGCCCGCCCCAAAGGTTCAGTCTGCGGGAACTAAATCGACATCTGTTCCCAATCTGTGGTGGGAATAAGATAGAGATAAAGTTTAATAGTTGAGGTTCACCCAAGGCACCCCCTTTCAAGGTTAAGAGACTATTAACAAAACACTCTCAGGAGGTTAATTTTGGCAGGAGAAACAAAGGGTAACATCCGAAAATGAGAGGGGAGAATATTTATTTATTTATTTATTTATTTATTACTTGCACTTATTGACCGCCACTCTCAGCCCTAGGGCGACTCGTGGCGGTGAACAACAACATAGAAAAGACAGTGTACAGTAAGTCACGACAGTACATACAAACTACTACTACATAACATATACTTATGCTAAAAATCCGCTTCGTCAAATCCTGGGGTCATAGTCGATTTCATAGTCATAGTCCATTCCAGTATCGTTCCAATGATAAACACTCAGTTGAAGGCCTGCTCGAAGAGCCATGTTTTCAGGCCCCTACGAAAGGACATCAAGGAGGGCGCCTGTCTAACTTCAGCAGGGAGGGTGTTCCACAGCCGGGGGGCCACCACCGAGAAGGCCCGCTCTCTCGTCCCCGCCAGGCGTGCCTGTGAGGCAGGCGGGACCGAGAGAAGGGCCTCCCCGGATGATCTCAAGGTCCTCGTGGGCTCGTAGGCCGAGATGCGGTCTGCAAGGTATTTTGGGCCGGAACCGTTTAGGGCTTTGTAGGATAACACCAGCACCTTAAATTGGGCCCGGTAGCAAATCGGCAGCCAGTGGAGCTGGGACAGCAGGGGCGTTGTATGCTCTCTGCGCCCTGCTCCTGTTAACAACATGGCTGCCGCGCGTTGGACTAGCTGAAGCTTCCGGGCCGTCTTCAAGGGCAGCCCCACGTAGAGAGCGTTGCAGTAGTCGAGGCGGGATGTGACCAGAGCGTGTACCACCGTGGCCAAGTCAGACTTCCCAAGATACGGGCGCAGCTGGCGCACGAGCCTAAGCTGTGCAAATGCTCCCCTGGTCACCGCTGAAACCTGGGGATCCAGGCTCAGCGATGAGTCCAGGGTCACACCCAAGCTGCGAACCTGCGCCTTCAAGGGGAGAATATGGCCTTCGTTACCGTAATTAAGGTTCCCTGCACGTTGCATTGGAGGTTGAGCAGTTGTTGTTTAAGGGGTACCAGAATTTTACACAGCTTGCCGAGGAGTGGACAGACAGGGACGCTGCCTCGGCTTTCCCTCACCAAATTCTGCTCTATATTAAAACAGTTAAAGCTAATTAGGTAACGTTAATAAAGTTGCCCATATTTTACCCAAGACATTGGTGTGGTCTCGTTATTTTGGTGTGGGAGGACAAATAGATAGTGTGGACCCAGATGGGCAAGACCAAGTTGAGAACCTTCCTCCCTTTTTGAAGAACTGACTGACTTGTTTGAATTCCTTCACGAATGGGAAGGAAAGAGCATGAGTTGTTGTGTTGCTGCTTGTTTGTAAAGGAAGGCAACTTGTTAATAGACCCGCCTCAAGGGGTGATTTAATCTGTGATGCTGTTTGCAAGAGTGGACACTGCGAGGATTTCGGAGGAATCTGATTTGGGAAATGGGAAATGACACAGGCTTCACCCGCCTCCAGAAGGCAGCCACCCAGCTCTCCATTAGGTTTCACGTTCCCCCGAATGTTGTGACTCCGAAGATCATGCATTTTAAAAAGACATGGGTTGAGGAGAGATAGACCTGTACGGAGAGAAAAACGGTTTCAGAGATATGCATTTAAATGTATCCCGGTGAATTTGCATAGAAAGTACACCCACGTTGCATGTCGATGTGGGAATGCGACACGACAGGTTGGAGATAAAACAAGACTGAAATTGACATTGTCTGGGATGATCAATCCACACATTTTGTACAAGCAAAAACACGCTTTCATTAGAAAGCATTTACCAGAAGTTGAAAACAATGGAGAATGAATGCATTTCGGAACCGCTTTCAGCTGCCTTGACATAGTGCTATGGGATCCTGGGGAGTTGTAGTTTGCTGAGGCACCCTCACTCTGGCCTTGCAAAACTACAATGCCCAGGATTACATAGGACTGAGTCATCACAATGGAAGCCATGTCAAACTGCATTCTTTCTGCAATGGAGCAAATCAAGCCTTGGCCTCTCTCTATGTTGCGGTTAACTAGGACCACAGTTAAAGAGGAGCCGTGCCTGGCGAACAGTGTGCTAAAACCAGACAGATCAGAACACAACTCACCAAGAAAACAACTCACCAAGTTGAAGACAAAGGTCCGCAGTCTGGGTGTCCTCCTGGACTCATCACTGACACTTGAAGCTCAGGCGTCGGAGGTGGCCGGGAGGGCCTTTGCACAATTCATAGAATCATAAAATCATAGAATCAAAGAGTTGGAAGAGACCTCCTGGGCCATCCAGTCCAACCCCATTCTGCCAAGAAGCAGGAATATTGCATTCAAATCACCCCTGACAGATGGCCATCCAGCCTCTGTTTAAAAGCTTCCAAAGAAGGAGCCTCCACCACACTCCAGGGCAGAGAGTTCCATTGCTGAACGGCTCTCACAGTCAGGAAGTTCTTCCTCATGTTCAGATGGAATCTCCTTTCTTGTAGTTTGAAGCCATTGTTTCGCATCCTTATCTCCAAGGAAGCAGAAAACAAGCTTGCTCCCTCCTCCCTGTGACTTCCTCTCACATATTTATACATGGCTCTCATTATATCTCCTCTCAGCCTTCTCTTCTTCAGGCTAAACATAACCAGCTCCTTAAGCCACTCCTCATAGGGCTTTTTCTCCAGATCCTTGATCATTTCAGTTGCCCTCCTCTGGACACATTCCATCTTGTCAACATCTCTCTTGAATTGTGGTGCCCAGAATTGGACACACTATTCCAGGTAATGTGGTCTAACCAAGGCCGAATAGAGCATGGGGAGCATGACTTCCCTAGATCTAGACACTAGGCTCCTATTGATGCAGGCCAAAATCTCATTGGCTTTTTTTTGCCACCACATCACATTCCTGGCTCATGTTCCCCTTCCTCTCCACGAGGACTCCAAGATCTTTTTTCATATGTCCTGCTCTCGAGCCAGGCCTCATTGTCCCCCATTCTGTCTCTTTGCATTTCGTTTTTCCTGCCAAAGTGGAGTATCTTGCATTTGTCCCTGTTGAACTTCATTTTGTTAGCTTGGGCCCATCATCTCTCTAATCTGTCGAGATCATTTTGAATTCTGCTCCTGTCCTCTGGAGTATTGGCTATCCCTCCCAAGTTGGTCCCGTCTGCAAACTTGATGATCCTGCCTTCCAGCCCTTCATCTAAGTCATTAATCAAGATGTTGAACTGAATGAGGATGCTCAACTCGAATCTTCAACACAACGCCAGTTGATGAGCTACTGACAACTAGCACAGCTCAGTCAATTCTGCCAGCTTCCTGCTACACGACAATGATACCAACTTTGCCCGTGAAAATTCCCCACCAGAGCTACGTGCCTTGTAAACTTACTTTCCAGATAACCCTCGTAGTTACAGTATACGGAAAGATAAAAGTCATATTGGAAGTCATGAAGAATAAATACAATGCCTTGAATGGTTTTATATGATAGAGTTTAAGGATTTATAGGTGTTGCTGGTTTGATCTTCTGAAGCTTTGCACCTGCATGAGTCTGGAAAGGGTCTTTTTAAAAGAAGGGAAATCATATATTTATTTCTGAGCTCTTAGTAAACTATAATTCTTTGAGGGTTTTTTTAAAACTGTGGCTCAATAACACCTAAATGCTAGGCCTGAGTAACAATTTGTTTCTAAAATCGATTTGTATTTGGGGTTTTTTTTGTTTCGATATTTAAAATAATTACAAAATTTTCCTTTTAAAAAGTTCGATATTTACGAAATTTCGTAAATGTGAAAAAAATTACAAAACATTAACGAATCGATTTCCGAAACAATAACGAATCGATTCGTTAATGGCGGACGCGACCGCGAAATACGCTAAAAAACCTCCAAAAACTTCTGAAGCTTCCCTCCCCCTCTGTTGTTGACTGTTGGTGTGATATTATAATTTTTTCCCACTAATTAAACAAAAAACTTGCCCCAGACATGCGGAAATAATAACGAAGCGACCTCAGAACAATAACGAAACGAATACAATAACGAAATACGAAGCATTTACAAAACGTCTTTAAAAATTCGTTTTTTAAAAAAATTGCTCCAGAATGGTTCGTTACCATTTTGTAATTGAAAAAATTAACAAATTATTAACAAATTACGAATTAACGAAACGAAACCGCCCAGTCCTACTAAATGCCAAGGTAACTCCCTTGTCGTAATTTGGAAGCATCATAAGAAGCAGGGCTCTCTGGAGAAGACAGCAATTTGAGCACTTGATGAACCAACCTGGACACAGAATATTATTTGCTATAGAATCCTAGAATCAAAGAGTTGGAAGAGACCTCATGGGCCATCCAGTCCAACCCCATTCTGCCAAGAAGCAGGAATATTGCATTCAAATCACCCCTGACAGATGGCCATCCAGCCTCTGCTTAAAAGCTTCCAAAGAAGGAGCCTCCACCACACTCCGGGGCAGAGAGTTCCACTGCTGAACGGCTCTCACAGTCAGGAAGTTCTTCCTAATGTTCAGATGGAATCTCCTCTCTTGTAGTTTGAAGCCATTGTTCCATCGTGTCCTAGTCTCCAGGGAAGCAGAAAACAAGCTTGCTCCCTCCTCCTCCCTGTGGCTTCCTCTCACATATTTATACATGGCTATCATATCTCCTCTCAGCCTTCTCTTCTTCAGGCTAAACATGCCCTATGGATGAAAACACTTGGAAACCTCTCACCAGAAGTCCAAGTCAACTTAACAGTGAGCTCTGTTTGGACTATAGTCCCCGTTAGAAGAGGAAAGACCGACTCCCCTTTGTTGTCAGCTTTCAAAGAGTTCCCCTATTCACAACCTCCCAGCTCAGGCCTTGCAATGTCAAGGCACCAGCCCTGGCTTCCTTGAATGCCTATCTTTCAAGGATGCTCCATTAATGGTGGGTTTTCTGCTCCAACAGAAAAGAGTTTGGACTAGATGAGCTCCAGGGTCCCTCCCAATGCTTCTGCAGCTGCTGCTTACTAACAATCCTCGGGTCTCCAGTGCAATTCAAACATATGCAGAGAGATGTCAGTGGGTCATCAAGGCATTTCCTCTGGAACCCTGAAGTTGGCTCTCCTGGCAAAGCCTCGGCTGACAGCTCATCGGAAGGGAGTCTAATGAGGGGAGCGGGCAGGCTCCAATCTGGGAGGCAAGGCGCCCGGCACCCGCCTCTCCCTCGGCCTATTTTTAGCACCGTCCTGCTTCTCTGGCTCAAAACGAACTTGACGTGAAGGCTGCTTGCAAGAGGAAGATGATGCTTGGCCTGGCATCTCAGGCTGGCATCGTCCTCACTTTGCCCCAGGAGCCCAAGGAAGTTTCCTGAGGTGCAAAGAGCTCGAGCTGATGGAAAGAGGCAGCAAGGTCACAAGCAAAGGCTGCAGGAGGGACCCCTCCATCCCTCCTTCTTCCTTTCCTTCCTTCCTTCCTTCCCTCCTTCCCCATCAACAGCATTTAGACATACACAAGCACCCTCTCCCTCCCTGCCATGGGCCTCTCTGATACCTATTTTGGTGGGGAAAACAGGGGGAGAAATGACAGCGAGGGGAGAGTCACTGAGTAGTGCCAAAAGAGGAGGAGGAGGAAGAGGGGAAGAAGAGCAAAAGGAGGAGGGAGAGAAGAGGAGGGAAATGAAGAGGGGAAGGAGGAAAAAGGAGGAGGAGGAGGAGAATGGAGGAGAAAAGGAGGAGGAAGAAGAAGGGGAGGAAGAGAATAGGAAAAGAAAGATGATGATGGTGGTGGTGATGATGAGACAGGAGGAGGAGGAGGAAGAACAAGTGAGGAGGAGGAGGAGAGAATGGAGGAGGGAAAGAAAGAGGGAAAAGAAGAGAAAGGAGGAGGAGGAAGAGAATGGAGGAAAAAAGGAAGAAGAGGAAGAAGAGTAGGAGAAGAAGAGGAAAAGGAAGAAGAAGATGATGATGGTAAAGACCTGAGTAGAAGGAAGAAGAAGAGAGGAGGAGGAAGAGAGAATGGAGGAGGAAAAGGAAGAGGAAGAAGAAGAGGAGGAGAAAAAGGAAGAGGGGAAGGAAGAGAAAGAAGTAGTACTAGTAGTAGTAGGAAGAACATGAGGAGAAGGAAGAGAGTGGAGAAGAAGAAAAGGAAGAGGAAGAAGAGGAGGAGGAGGAGAAGAGGAAAAGGAAGAAGAAGAAGATGATAAAGACCTGAGTAGAAGGAAGAAGAAGAGAGGAGGAGGAAGAGAGAATGGAGGAGGAAAAGGAAGAGGAAAAGGAGGAGAAAAAGGAAGAGGGGAAGGAAGAGAAAGAAGTAGTAGTAGGAGGAAGAAGAACATGAGGAGGAGAAGAGAGTGGAGAAGAAGAAAAGGAAGAGGAAGAAGAGGAGGAGGAGGAGGAGGAGGAGGAGAAGAGGAAAAGGAAGAAGATGATGATGATAAAGACCTGAGTAGAAGGAAGAAGAAGAGAGGAGGAGGAAGAGAGAATGGAGGGGGAAAAGGAAGAGGAAGAAGAAGAAAAGGAGGAAATGGAAGAGGGGAAGGAGGAGAGGAGGAGGAAGAAGTAGGAGGGGGAAGAAGAAGAAGATGAGAAGGAGAAGGAAGAGAGTGGAGAAGAGGAAGAAGAAAAGGAGAGGATGAGGAAAAAGAAGAGGGGAAGGAGGAAGAGGAGGAGGAAGAGAAGGAAGAAAATGGGGAAGAGGAGGGGGAAGAGGAGAGCAAGGAGGGGAGGTAGGAAAAGAAGGAGGAAAAAGAAGAGGAGAAAAGGTATAGAAACAGAAGGAGAGTGACAAGGGGTTGGGAACTGAAGCAGATGCCTGGCTTCCCAGTTCATTGGTGTAATTCTGCGTACAGATACAGGGTGCATCTGCACTGAGAATGAATGCAGTTTGGCCTCACTTGCCCAGCCTTGACTTCATGCTGTGGGATCCTGGGAGTTGTAGTTTGGTGAGGCAGCAGCGCTCTTTGGCCGAGAACGCTAAGGACCTATAGCTCCCAGGATTCCATAGGGTTGAGCCACTCAACTAAGTGATCTCCAACTGCATTCATTACTCGGTGTAGATGCACTCTTTTTTGGCAGAAGCAAAAGAAGGAGATTCCATCTGAACATGAGGAAGAACTTCCTGACTGTGAGAGCCGTTCAGCAGTGGAACTCTCTGCCCCGGAGTGTGGCGGAGGATCCTTCTTTGGAAGCTTTTAAACAGAGGCTGGATGGCCATCTGTCAGGGCTGCTTTGAATGCAATATCCCTGCTTCTTGGTAGAATGGGGTTGGATTGGATGGCCCATGAGGTCTCTTCCAACTCTACAATTCTATGATTCTATGAAGACTATTTATTTCCTCAGGGCATTCCTAAGAGGAACTTGCAACTTTCTTTTTCCTGGTTTGTTAAATAGTTTTGTATTTTTGATTGATTCTCAAAACATAATATTCTTATCACCTTGTAAGTTGTTCTGGAAATGTTTGGCACTGAAAAACAGGATGAAACAAACCAATTGCAATGCAAAAAAAGGAAGACGAAAGGAAGAAAGAAAGCTCCAGCCATTTTTGCAAAAAGGCACCCAGAGAGTTTTGTCCTGAGACTGAGAGGGAAAGACATTCGTGGTGATGATGATGAGAGTGGTTTTAAAATAACACGGAGAGTGAGAACAGTGGGATCCATTTAATTATGGGCTATTTATTCCCATTGTTATCTTTCTATAAAAAGGCTTCGCGGCGGACATCCCATAGAACAAGAAATTAAAACAATAGATCAAACGTCAACAAAGCCACAAATGGAAATGAAACAGCAGAAAACGAGAGCGTCAGACTAGTATTGTTGAAGGCTTTCATGGCTGGAATCACTGGACGGCTGTGAGTTTTCTGGGCTGTCTGGCCCTGGCTTATATAGGTTGAACAGGAAGCAGCAATGACTCACTCTGAGAAAATTGAGCCCCTAATTGCTGCCCTGCAACTGTCAATCACTGCTGATTAAAAGAATGTAGCCTCGCCCCGCCTCTCAAACAAAGCAAACACTCACAGCAGTTAATCTTAAACACTTACTCAGATTCCTAGTGCACTCTAAAACAAGGCTTACCTGAAGCAGAAGGGAACAAAATGGCTTCTTGCTTCCTCAACTTCTGTGGGAGCACAACTGCCACTTGAGCTTAGGCCCTGGCTTATATAGGTTGAACATGAAGCAGCAATGACTCACTCTGAGAACAATGAGCCCCTAATTGCTGCCCTGCAACTGTCAGTCACTGCTGACTAAAAGAATGTAGCCTCGCCCCGCCTCTCAAACAAAGCAAACACTCACAGCAGTTAATCTTAAACACTCACTCAGATTCCTAGTGCACTCTAAGACAAGGCTTACCTGAAGCAGAAGGGATATAGGGTGACAGCCTGTGCTGGACGGGGTCGCACTCCCCTTGAAGGCGCAGGTTCGCAGCTTGGGTGTGATCCTGGATTCATCGTTGAGCCTGGATCCCCAGGTTTCAGCGGTGACCAGGGGAGCATTTGCACAGCTTAGGCTCGTGCGCCAGTTGCGCCCGTACCTCGGGAAGTCTGACTTGGCCATGGTGGTACACGCTCTGGTCACATCCCGCCTTGACTACTGCAACGCTCTCTACGTGGGGCTGCCCTTGAAGACGGCCCGGAAGCTTCAGCTAGTCCAGCGCGCGGCAGCCATGTTACTAACAGGAGCGGGACGCAGGGAGCATACAACGCCCTTGCTGTTCCAGCTCCACTGGCTGCCGATCTGCTACCGGGCCCAATTTAAGGTGCTGGTGTTATCCTACAAAGCCCTAAACGGTTCCGGCCCAAAATACCTTGCGGACCGCATCTCGGCCTATGAGCCCACGAGGGCCTTGAGATCGTCTGGGGAGGCCCTTCTCTCGATCCCGCCTGCTTCACAGGCACGTCTGGCGGGGACGAGAGAGAGAGCCTTCTCGGTGGTGGCCCCCCGGCTGTGGAACACCCTCCCTGTTGACATCAGACAAGCGCCCTCCCTTATGTCTTTCCGTAAGAGCCTAAAGACATGGCTATTTGAGAAGGCATTTAACTGAGTGCTACATTAACTGGTAATGACAACTGGAACGGAATATGGATTACGAGATTGGTTATGATTCTACGATATGACGGAGCGGATTATTTAGTGTAATTATATTATTGTGTATTAGTGATATTGCTTTACTGTAAATTGTGTTTTTATATGTTGTACACCGCCGTGAGTCGCCCTAGGGCTGAGAACGGCGGTCAACAAATGCAGCAAATAAATAAATAAATAAATAAATCAACAATAATGGCTTCTTGCTTCCTCAACTACTGTGGGAGCACAACTGCCACTTGAGCTTAGGCCCTGGCTTATATAGGTTGAACATGAAGCAGCAATGACTCACTCTGAGCACTAGGAAGCATTCTCTCCTGGTGTTTCACCAGCATTTATTTATTTATTTATTTATTGGATTTTTATACCGCCCTTCTCAGCCTATCGGCGACTGAAGGCGGTTTCCAAAAAAACAGTATACATAATATCATAATACATGTTAAAACATTTAAACAGCATAAATCACAACAAGGCAATTAAAACAACATCATCAGCGTCTCCTTATTATCAAGCATTGTCCAGTTCCATCGTCAAGTCATAAGATTTCCTATATCAGTTACCTATATTCGTTACCCTGCATTTGTAAACGCTTGCTCAAATAGCCATGTTTTAACTTGCTTCCAAAACATTAAGAGGAAGGAGCAGATCTGATCTCTGTGTGGGGGGGGGGGGTGTTCCGAGGAGCCACCACTGAGAAGGCCCTGTCTCTTGTCCCCGCCAGACGTACTTGTGACAAAGGGGGGACTGAGAGCAGGGCCTCCCCGGATGATCTCAAGGTCCTGGAGGGTTTGTAAGGGGAGATGCATTCAGACAGGTAAGTTGGGCCAGAATCTATGGCAGGCATCCAGAGAGGTTGTGAGGTCTCTTGGGAACTAGGCAAGTGGGATTTATAGATATACCTGTGGAACGAGGTCCAGGGTGGGAGAGAGAAGAGAAAGAACTGTCTGTTGGAGGCATGTGTGAATGTTGCCATTGGCCCACTTGATTAGCATTAGTAACTTAAATGCCTGACTGCTTCCTGTCTAGGGGAATCCTTTGTTGGGAGGTGTTCGTTGGCCCTGATTGTTTATTGTTTGGAATTCTCCTGTTTTTGGAGTGTTGCTCTTTATTTGTCATCCTGATTTTAGAGTTTTTAAAACACTGGTTGCCAGATTTTGTTCGTTTTCTTGTTATTTTCCTTTCCTAGTTTTCAACAGACCTCACAACCTCTGAAGATTCTACTATTTTGTTTGTTTTGGTCCAGTTCTCTAATCTGTGAAGATCATTTTGGGTGAAGTGGCCATACTGACCCCAGCGGCTAAGAGGTCGCTTTCCTGGGTCTCCACAGAACTGAGGACACTAGCTTGCACTCTACAGTACTCGGAGTGACTTTTGCAAATACGTCCTTTGCCCTTTCTGTTGCAAGGGGAGGGGAAGTCGGCCTGACCCAGCGCCGTGTGTCAGACGGCCGTGTGTTCCACTGAGGGGCTTACAAGCTGGTGCCAGGCATTCAGCTGTGCAAAAAGATAACTGCGCAGTTCAGCTGTGAAAGAGAATAAACAGGTGACGCTGCTCGATCCGGAGAACCACGTCCTTGTTAGCAGCTCAGCAGGAATGCAAGGAAAAACAAACAAGGCTCCAAACAGAGGCAGTTTTGCAAGTAACAGAGTTACAGCGACCAGGAAAAACTGATGGTGATCGGAGATCTGATCTTTCTGCCTACCCAAAGCAGGAGAGCTCCAGACCAGTCCTGAATACAGATGCCTATATAGTGGAATATAAAGGATATCTCACCCGCTGTACCACAAATTATAAGGAACTTAGCAGGGAAAGGAAACAGGAGATTTTAAAATAGTGAATCCCTTAAGCTGCCAACCAAATTCTATATAGGTGCAGGGGAGATTTTTAAAACAGGAAAGAGGCAACATGACATATGTTTGAATTAAGCCTGAAATGGGAGGTTTTGAAACTGTTTCTTCAATTGTTTATGCTGCCACCTTTTTGTTTGGTCATCAGGCTGAGTTGTATGTGGAGAGTATATTTAGTAACACGGTTTTGTGTTACAATAGTGTTTGTTTTCTTTAGAGGGTTTTGAATCACAATGATGTTCACACTGAAGCTGTTATAAGGTGTTAACAATAATAAAAATGTTTATTTAACAGGCTTAAATTTTTGGTACAAATGCACAGTGGTTTCAGTAAGTTACTGGTACACACGCTTCTGGTTACAACACAATACAATATCCACTAAAACCGGTCTATAGCCCGTGTTCATCGAGTTCTAAAAACCGTCAATCTATTTAGCATTGCCATAGTCCTGTTCAACTCTAGTCATCATCACCTTGTTACTCTGCCAGAATACCCAAATGCCTGGTCCCATATCCATGTCTTCAGCTTTCTTCTGAAGGAGAGGAGGGATGTTGACGATCTAATTTCCCCGCGGAGTGAATTCCACAGGTGAGGGGCCGCCACTGAGAAGGCCCTGTCTCTCGTCCTCACCAGTCTCACTTGTGATAAACTCCGTTGTGGGACATAGAAGGAGATACCTTCAGACAAGTACACTGGGCTTTTAAAGGTCAAAACCAGCACTTTGAATTGTGCTCGGAACTGGATCGGCAGCCAGTGGAGCTGACATAGCAGAGGGGTGGTATGCTCTCTGTATGACGTTCCGGTGATTAATCTGGCTGCCGCCCCTTGGACTAGTTGAAGTTTCCGAACAGTCTTCAAAGGCAACCCCATGTAGAGTGCGTTGCAGTAATCTATTCAGGATGTAACCAGGACGTGGACCACTGTGGCCAGATCAGACTTCCCAAGGAAAACCCTCTGAGAACTTCTCTTTAGGCCCCCTGGCTTCCCGCTGGGCAAAGGTTGCACGTCCTGTTCTAAAGACAGTTCTTTAAAGGCCCAGCGTGTGACAGAACACTCAATGTATTGTCGAAGGCTTTCATGGCTGGAATCACTCAGTTCTTGTGGGTTTTTTCGGGCTATATGGCCATGTTCTAGAGGCATTTCTCCTGACGTTTCGCCTGCATCTATGGCAAGCATCCTCAGAGGGTCTGTTGCAATTAGTACAATGGGTTTATATATCTGTGGAATGGTTGGGGTGGGGCAAGGAGCTCTTCCCTGCTGCAGTTAGGTGTGAATGTTAGCTAATCACCTTCATTAGCATTTGAAGGCCTGCCTGAGTCTGGGAAAATCTGTTGCTGGGAGTTGTTAATCTGTGCCTGGTTTCTTCCTCTCTGATGTTTAGCTGTTAAAATTTTAGAGTTTTTTAAAACTGGTAGCCAGATTTTGTTCATTTTCACGGTCTCTTCCTTTCTGTTGAAATTGTCCACATGCTTGTGGATTTCAATGGCTTCTCTGTGTAGTCTGACATGGTGGTTGTTGGTGTAGTCCAGCATTTCTGTGTTCTCAAATAATATGTTGTGTCCAGGTTGGTTCATCAGGTGCTCTGCTATGGCTGACTTCTCTGGTTGAAGGAGTCTGCAGTGCCTTTCATGTTCCTTGATGCGTGTCTGGGCGCTGCGTTTGGTGGTCCCTATGTAGACTTGTCCACAGCTGCATGGTATACGGTAGACTCCTGCAGAGGTGAGAGGATCCCTCTTGTCCTTTGCTGAACGTAGCATTTGTTGGAATGTTGTGGAATGCCAGCAGTTGTAGTTCACCAAGGTGCCAGCACTCCCTGTAAAACTACAACTCCCAGGATTTCATAGCTTTGAGGCATTAACTCTACATCCTAGAAACAATGATGCCTTGCCTATGATCTTCTTCAAAGAGAGTGATGCTGTAAATGAATCCCCTAAAAGATTGCAAAGCTGTGTGTTTCTTTCCCATTGTCAATAATCCTGAAATCCCAGCGCGGAAGGTGAGAGGAGGGGATGCTCTGCCTTGAGAGATTTATTTATTTATTATTATTATTATTTGCACTTGTTAACCGCCACTCTCAGCCCGAGGGCGACTCGTGGCGGTGTACAGAACATAGAAAAGACAACAATTTACAATGAATCAAGACCATAACACAACATCTAAAAATCCGCTTCGTCTAGTTTGGGGTCATAATCAATCTCATAGTCTTAGTCCATTCCGGTGGTCATTCCAAAAAAACATAGCACTTAGTTGAAGGCCTTTTCGAAGAGCCAGGTTTTCAGGCCCTTGCGGAAGGCCATGAGGGAAGGCGCCTGTCTGATTTCAGCAGGGAGGGAGTTCCACAGCCGGGGGGCCACCACCGAGAAGGCCCGCTCTCTCGTCCCCGCCAGGCGTGCCTGTGAGGCAGGCGGGACCGAGAGAAGGGCCTCCCCAGATGATCTCAAGGTCCTCGTGGGCTCGTAGGCCGAGATGCGGTTCGCAAGGTATTTTGGGCCGGAACCGTTTAGGGCTTTGTAGGATAACACCAGCACCTTAAATTGGGCCCGGTAGCAAATCGGCAGCCAGTGGAGCTGGGACAGCAAGGGCGTTGTATGCTCCCTGCGTCCCGCTCCGGTTAACAACATGGCTGCCGCGCGCTGGACTAGCTGGAGCTTCCGGGCCGTCTTCAAGGGCAGCCCCACGTAGAGAGCGTTGCAGTAGTCGAGGCGGGATGTGACCAAAGCATGTACCACCGTGGCCAAGTCAGACTTCCCAAGATGGTGGTGTTGCCCCTGGATTCAGAGCTGAAGTGGCCAGGCTGGTGGACCAATGGGGTGGGAAAGCCCTGAGTGGATGGATGGATGTTTTCTTTGCAGCGAACGTGGCAGGAAGAGAGGCACCGGCGTGCATTTATGCATCCGCAGACCAGACCGACTTGCATCTTGTACTTAATCTGTTATTCTGTTTGGAAGAGCGGGCACTCTCTTGGCAGGAGGGGAGGGGGAGGAATGGGGAGGAATGGGGAGGAATGGGATGTCTCTGGAAACGGATGGGAAATGACACCTTCTCCTCCCACCTCCAGAAGGCAGATATCCATTACGCTTCCCTTTCTGCCCAGCGCTGTGACTCCAAAGATGAGGCAGTAAAATGCATCTTAAAAGGCATGGGCTCCACTGAAATATACATGCAGAGAGAGAAACACACAGTTTCATATATATATATATATATATATATATATATATATATATATATATCAGTGTATCCATGGGGATTTGCATTAAAAATACACCCACGTTGCAGGTCGATGTGGGGATGCGACACGACAGATTTGAAAGGGAACATGCCTGCAACTGACACTGTCTCGGCTGATCAATCCACACAACTTGCATGAACAAAAGTATTTTTAGACAGCATTTCCAAGACAGCCAAGAGGGAAAACCAAGAGTGCATCTGCACTGCAAAATTAATGCGGTTTGGTACCACTTTCATAGAATCCTAGAATCCTAGAGTTGGAAGAGACCTCCTGGGCCATCACCCAGTCCAACCCCATTCTGCCAAGAAGCAGGAATATTGCATTCAAAGCACCCCTGACAGATGGCCATCCAGCCCCTGTTTAAAAGCCTCCAAAGAAGGAGCCTCCACCACACTCCCCTGGGGCAGAGAGTTCCACTGCTGAACGGCTCTCACAGTCAGGAAGTTATAGAATCATAGAATCCTAGAATCAAAGAGTTGGAAGAGACCTCCTGGGCCATCATCCAGTCCAACCCCATTCTGCCAAGAAGCAGGAATATTGCATTCAAATCACCCTCGAGAGATGGCCATCCAGCCCCTGTTTAAAAGCCTCCAAAGTAGGAGCCTCCACCACACTCCCTCCGGGGCAGAGAGTTCCACTGCTGAACGGCTCTCACAGTCAGGAAGTTATAGACTCATAGAATCCTAGAATCAAAGAGTTGGAAGAGACCTCCTGGGCCATCATCCAGTCCAACCCCATTCTGCCAAGAAGCAGGAATATTGCATTCAAATCACCCCCGACAGATGGCCATCCAGCCTCTGTTTAAAAGCTTCCAAAGAAGGAGCCTCCACCACACTCCCTCCGGGGCAGAGAGTTCCACTGCTGAACGGCTCTCACAGTCAGTTCTTCCTCATGTTCAGATGGAATCTCCTTCAGCTGCTATGACTCAATGCTATGGAATCAAGGGAGTACTAGTTTGCTGGGGCACCAGCACTCCTGGGCAGAGAAGGTGCGTATATACTCTGTGTGTGTGTATAAAATAAATAAGTAAATAAATAAATAAATAAATAAGTGTAATGTAATGTAATGTAATGTTATTTTATGGGATTAACATAACTCAAAAACCACTGGACAAATTGGCACCAAATTTGGACACAATACACCTGTTAGGCCAAAAACATCGAAAAACACAGCAGGAAAGACTTAAAAAGCCAAAACAACAACAAAAAAACACTATAACACATGCACAAAACCACATATATGCACAAACACACATATAAACAAATATATACACACACATATACACATATATAAACACACAAAACACGTATACACAGACTGGGCCACAGGCAGGGGACAGCATATATGTGTGTGTGTGTGTGTGTAATGTTTGTTTGTGGGATTAGCATAACTCAAAAACCACTGGACGAATTGACACCAAATTTGGACACAAGGCACCCATCAGGCCAACGAGTGACCATGACTCATAAAACACTGAAAAACACAGCAGAAGGGACTTCAAAAGCCAAAAAAGCAAAATGATGCTACAGTGGATGTGCAGTAACGACTCCCCCAGCAAACAAAACACACAATAACTTATCCACACTCTGAGTCTGAGTGAAAGAGGGTCTAGCCTAGCAAGCCTTTTGTATCATTTGTATCATTACCCCAATAATACCCCCATGCATATGGGATATATTGAGTATGGTGATCAGATCATGATATGAATAAACATAACAGTTTAAATAATGCACCAGTGAGACCTTTTCGTGAACCACCATGGGAAAGCCTAAGTTCTCATGAGAAAGTTCCTGTCATAGCCAGGGAAGAAAGTTTACTCCCTTCTCCAGGCTCGAGTTTGCAAGATAGTTTCACACCTGCTGCAGTTAATGAGGAGATAGAGAAGACCAAGAGAGATATTGATAAGCTGGAATGTGTCCAGAGGAGAGCGACTAAAATGATCAAGGGTCTGGAGAACAAGCCCTATGAGGAGCGGCTTAAGGAGCTGGGCATGTTTAGCCTGAAGAAGAGAAGGCGGAGAGGGGATATGATAGCCATGTACAAATATGTGAGAGGAAGCCACAGGGAGGAGGGAGCAAGCTTGTTTTCTGCTTCCCTGGAGACTAGGACGCAATGGAAGAATGGCTTCAAACGGCAAGAGAGGAGATTCCACCTGAACATGAGAAAGAACTTCCTGACTGTGAGAGCCGTTCAGCAGTGGAACTCCCTGCCCCAGAGTGTGGTGGAGACTCCTTCTTTGAAAGCTTTTAAACAGAGGCTGGATGGCCATCTGTCAGGGGTGATTTGAATGCAATATTCCTGCTTCTTGGCAGAATGGGGTTGGACTGGAGGATGGCCCAGGAGGTCTCTTCCAAATCTTCGATTCTATGATTCACAGAAAGAGATTCAGATCCAGTGGCATGGTTAACCCAATGACTGGTGGTGTCCTATCTGTTGCAGCTTCCTTCCTCCTTCACAGCTGTAATAATATGTATCATGTCATCATCCACTTGCTCCGTCGTTGAGGCCTTCAAATCATGCTTGGTCTGGAATACCATCATCATCATCATCATCATCATTTGTTTTGTAGATTTCAAGATGTATATTTCCCTGGAGGGTTTCATAGTACTTTCCAGACCTTTGATCATTTGAATTACCCTCCACTGGATACCTTCTTCTTTGTCCATCTTCTTCTTGAATGGTTTTACCCAGAGTTGGACAAAGGGTCATTCCAAGTGAGTTCTGACTAAAGCAAAAGGGAATGGGTCTTGGAGGTCCCTCACATGACTCCTGTCTGGCTTTGCAAAACCACCTTCTTGCCAAGTAAGGCCTGCTTTGCCGGCTTTTTCCATCCTGCACCCAGTGCCTCTTAAGCTCTCTGTAGGAAGAGATGAGTGTGGGTCTCTGAGTGCCCCAATCTGGAGGCCAAGCCCCCTCCAAAGGGAAGTGTTCAAGCCAGGCGATGGAAGAAGAGAGACCACTTCGAAGGCTGTAGAGATAAAAGCCATGTAATGAAAGCCGCCGAGGAGCAGCAAAGGGAGCCCAGCCGAGCGAGAAAAGGCACCGAAGAGCCAATCGATCCAGAAGCCGTCAAGCGAAGAGCAGGGAAAGGAGTGGAGGGAAGAGCGGGAGTGCACTGTATTTGGAGAAGAAAGCAAACAGGCATGGAGCCGGAACAGAGGAGGCCGGGGAGCGACTCCGGCAAAGTTCTCAGATAAAGAGAGAGGAGGCCTCTTATCGCAGAAGGAAAGCTCTCCCAAAGCCCTCGGAAGGCATTGATCCGAAATGCATTTAGGCCGGCCGGCGGAGGAAGCCATTGAAAACTCAGCTTGTGCTTCGTCTCAGTTGAAGTTGGAGCACTCAAGCAGCAGCGCACTCGAGTCCCAACATCAGGATTGTGGTGGTGGTGGTGGTTGATGATATCTTCCTTTGAGCCATTTCCAACTCTTGGGTTTCATCCCTGATTGCACAAGTCTCCAGCTCTCAATTAGTTAGCCTAGATCAGTGATGGGCAATCTTTTGAGATTGGTGTGTCAAAATTTGCCAAAAGCCTGAGCATAACTTGGGTAGAGTGTCACTTCGAGAGAGAAAAAACCCATAATTTTTCAATATTTATAGTTTAAATAAGAAAAATATATAATCCATGCTGAGTTATGGAGTGAACAATGCTCAAACGTGCAGATGTTAGAGCAGTGTTTCTCAACCTGAGGGTCGGGACCCCTGAGGGGGTCGCGAGGGGGTGTCAGAGGGGTCGCCAAAGACCATAAGAAAACACAGTATTTTCTGATGGTCATGGGGATTCCATGTGGGAAGTTTGAGCCAATTCTATCATTGGTGGAGTTCAGAATGTTCTTTGATTGTAATGAACTATAAATCCCAGCAACTACAACTCCCAATATTTTCCCCAGACTCCACCAGTGTTCACATTTGGGCATATTGAGTATTCATGCCAGGTTTGGTCCAGATCCACCATTGCATGAGTCCACAGTGCTCTCTGGATATAGGTGAACTACAACTCCCAAACTCAAGGTCAATGCCCTTCAAACCCTTCCAGTGTTTTCCATTGGTCATGGGAGCCAAGTTTGGTTCAAATCCATCGCTGGTGGAGTTCAGAATGCTCTTTGATTGTAGGTGAACTATAAATCCCAGCAACTACAACTCCCAAATTACAAAATCAATCCTCCCCCAGCCCCACTAGCATTCACATTTGGGTGTATTGGGTATTTGTGCCCAGTTTGGTCCAGTGAATGAAAATGCATCCTGCATATCAGATATTTACATTATGATTTATAACAGTAGTAAAATGACTGTTATGAAGTAGCAACGAAAACAATATTATGGTTGGGGGTCACCACAACATGGGGGACTGCATTAAGGGGTCACGGCATTAGGAAGGTTGAGAACCACTATGTTAGAGCTTTTTACAAATTTAAGGATGGAATTAGATTGGCTCTTATAAGGTGTATTTCTCTGTATGTGGCCGCATGTGTCTGTGTGTCATCAAAAATAGCCATGTGTATCAGTGCTGACACGCTTGTCATAGGTTCACCATCATTGACCTAGATAGATTAGTCTGAGGGATTCCTCCCCAATTTCCTCTAGCATGCTCAATTTTAAGAAGGGGTTAAGAAGGGGGCTGTCTTACCCATCTTTCCATGCCAATACTTACTTACTTACTTACTTACTTACGTGATCCCTGACAGCACTTAGGCTGGCAATCTTTTTCTCCACTCGCCTCGCCCTCCTTTGCCATCATTAGAGCCTGCCTTCCAGGGAATGAAAATGCCAGGTATTGCCCTTGCCGGGTTTACATGCTCGGCTCATTTGTCAAAGGGTACTTTGCAGACGTTTGCCACAACCTGATGCAATAACAAGGCCATTCAGTGTACTCTGCTCAAACCGAATTAAAGCAAGATGAAGTGCTTGGAGTTCTGCATGGCACACAATCCTCGGAAAGTTCACTGGAGGGCAGATGCAGGGCTAGGGCTCCGGTTGGCTTGGTGATCCATCACAGACCAAGATCTGAACATGAGGAAGAACTTCCTGACTGTGAGAGCCGTTCAGCAGTGGAACTCTCTGCCCCGGAGTGAGTGTGGTGGAGGCTACTTCTTTTGGAAGCTTTTAAACAGGGGCTGGATGGCCATCTGTCGGGGGTGATTTGAATGCAATATTCCTGCTTCTTAGCAGAATGGGGTTGGACTGGATGATGGCCCAGGAGGTCTCTTCCAACTCTAGGATTCTATGGCAGGCTTCCTCAGAGGTTGTGGGGTCTACAGATTGCCTCTGGTCAAACGTCCGAGCCCTTCCACGCTCTAAGCACCTCCATAAACCCAAGAGGCAAAACATCCCCTCAAGCCGGGCCGCATTGGGATTTCAGGTGATTTGTCACAGGGAAATAAACACGCAGCTTTGTCATCTTTTTTAAGAGCTCCATTTACATTATCAAAATGTTAGCAGACATTTCCGCTCCCCTTGCAGGAGATCATAGATTTCTCCATCTGCGCACATCCTTATCTGTTCCGTGTCCTTAAGGAATCATATTGGGGCTTCTTATTCATCTCGGGAAACATCCCTGAAGGCGGGATCTACACTTTAGATTGAAGGCAGACTGACAACACTTTTAACTGCCTTGAATCAATGCAAAACAAAATCCCTAATTTTGACCACAAAACCTACCATAGATTTATGCACAATATTGACTTGTGCATGAAAACACATCTTTGTTGTTGTTCATTCGTTCAGTCATTTCCACATCTTCGTGACCTCATGGACCATCCCAGACCAGAGCACCCTGTCGACTGTCACCACCCCCAGCTCCTTCAAGGTCAATCCAGTCACTTCAAGGACCCCATCCATCCATCTTGCCCTTCCTTTTTCAGAAAACACATATACACATATGCAAATAATATATGTGCGTGGTGTAACTCCTGAATGCTTCAGATTCCATCTGAACATGAGGAAGAACTTCCTGACTGTGTGAGCCGTTCAGCAGTGGAACTCTCTGCCCCAGAGTGTGGTGGAGGCTCCTTCTTTGGAAGCTTTTAAGCAGAGGCTGGATGGCCATCTGTCAGGGGTGATTTGAATGCAATAATTCTGCTTCTTGGCAGAATGGGGTTGGACTGGATGGCCCATGGGGTCTCTTCCAACTCTTTGATTCTAGGATTCTATGTGCATTTGTGTTAAGGGAGGATCCATATCTCTTTTAAACCAGCAGAAATTTGTCCTTTTTTAAATAAGCCAAGTTCTGAGGAGCTTAATGGAGCTGAAGCATTTGGCCTGAGCTTATTATCTGCGATGATTATTCCATGTCAAATCTGATGGCTTTGGAGTGAGTTAGTGCCGATAAGGCTCCTTTCAAGCCCCTTTGATGCCCAAATGAGGGCAGATTTATGATGCCAGGCGAGGGCCTTATCTGCAGAGCACCAAGGATGGAGTTGGCAGCGCATTGACGTTTATGACCTTTTGAAGGTCTGCAGGGGAGATTTAAGAGATGCATTCGGAATGAAAGGAGAAATAATTGCACGCTTGATCCAAGGATAAATCCAGACAAAATAATATTTGAAGAACATAATGGCTTAATGAGATAGTTAGGGGAGGAAGCAATGCCTTTGCGGGAGGAAAGTTCCCGAGAAGTTGGGGCCATGGAAGTTGGGATTTCTGCACTTCTGCATTTTGGGATTTATATTTCAAGAGCTACTTTTTTGTGCAGAAAACCCATTCGCCACTCATAAAATAGCAATTTTTTTAAATCTAGCAAAGGATATTTCTGTCCAGGAATGAATATTTTGTCTACAATTTTTTTCTGTGCAGAAAATGCTATTTTCTATGGAAAACATGCAAATTTGGTGACGATAAATCCCAAATGATATCGTTATCTGCACAAAAGTCAACATTTTCACAAAAATAACAAGGACATTTATCTGTGAGATTTTCAAACTAGAAAAGTGTTTCCAGAAGTAGAAGTAGAAGGAGCCTAGTGTCTAGATCTAGGGAAGTCATGCTCCCCATGCTCTATTCCGCTTTGGTTAGACCACATTCGTAGCAATTTGCAGCTTGAAAAACAAACTTAGTCAGTAATCTGGATTAAACTGGCAAAAAACCCGGATTAAACAAGAGTTCTTCCAAAGTGCACCAAAGTCACACAGTTCAAGTAAAACAATGAAACAAAGAGCCGTGAAGAGAAGTCATCATCCAAATGCAGTCCAAAGTTGAAGAAATCCCAGTTGAAGGTTCCAAAGTCCACAAGGCAGCGTCGTCGTCAAAAGCAATCCGTAGTCAAGGAGAGGGGAAATCCGCTCTTACGAGAATCCAAGCCGGTTGCTACATAAAGCAAACAGCAACCTGCAGATCCAGGACCCAAACCCAACAGGAAAGTGGCAGCAACAAGACCCAAGGCAGGAAACCAACACTTTGCCTACTGCAAAGTTCTATTATTCCAGTGCCTACATTTATCTTACAACTCATCATCTGTTGATGAGCTGTCCTCCACCCCATCCTCATCACTCTCAGCTGGCTTAGCTTCCACAGCCGAACGCCCATCCCTCCAACTCTTCCACCTCTTGTCAAGACTTAGGTCTCCCCAGGATTCCACAGTATCACCTCATTGCTAATCCCTGCCACCAGAAAACCCTGCAAAAGTGTCACTAGACGTTGGTTGACTATACACATTCTGAACCTCCTGTACCTTGGTCTAATCCAGTGACTCTTCTTCATCCCCATCACTCCCAGACCCATCATTCCCAGAAAAACCCATGAAATTCTCTTCCTTCATAGAATCATAGAATCAAAGAGTTGGAAGAGACCTCATGGGCCATCCAGTCCAACCCCATTCTGCCAAGAAGCAGGAATATTGCATTCAAATCACCCCTGACAGATGGCCATCCAGCCTCCGTTTAAAAGCTTCCAAAGAAGGAGCCTCCACCGCACTCTGGGGCAGAGAGTTCCACTGCTGAACGGCTCTCACAGTCAGGAAGTTCTTCCTCATGTTCAGATGGAATCTCCTCTCTTGTAGTTTGAAGCCATTGTTTCGCGTCCTAGTCTCCAGGGAAGCAGAAAACAAGCTTGCTCCCTCCTCCTCCCTGTGGCTTCCTCTCACATATTTACACATGGCTATCATATCCCCTCTCAGCCTTCTCTTCTTCAGGCTAAACATGCCCAGCTCCTTAAGCCGCTCCTCATAGGGCTTGTTCGCCAGACCTTTTATCATTTTAGTCGCCCTCCTCTGGACACATTCCAGCTTAGAGTCAATATCTCTCTTGAATTGTGGTGCCCAGAATTGGACACAATATTCCAGGTGTGGTCTAACCAAAGCAGAATAGAACATGGGGAGCATGACTTCCCTAGATCTAGGGAAGGAATGTCCTTCGTGGGAGGAATGTCCCGGATCTTCTTTCTCTGACGCTCCTTGTCTGATTCCTGCTCTCGAGTAATCCTCTTAGTCCCTCTATTCCCATCTGTATCTCCTTCCTCCTCCTCACTCATTTCACTCTCAGAGAACCCCTCAAAGACTCTTCATCAGTGGGTGACATAAGTATCTCCCGGATCCTCTTCCTTTGCTGTTCCTCGTCTAACACCTGGGCAACTCGTTTTCCTCCTCTAACACTCCTACTACCAGTTGCAGCGTTGCCAACAGACTCTACTACAACAACATGACCTAGGAGGTGTCTACGGACAACGCAGGCTCTTTGGCTTAGATATCTGTGCATCTGTGTTTCACTGTTTTGAGGCATTGAGTGTCTGCCTTGTGTCTGTATATGTCTCATACATGCTGGAATTCACCCTGAGTCTCCTTGCGGGAGATAAGGCGGAATACAAATAAAGGTTGTTCTCATCATCATCATCATCATCATCATCCTTTCTTTCTTACCCACTTCTCCCCAATTCCTTCCATTTAAGGTTATTAAACTGTTAAAAAAAACCAGATGCAGAGCCCAACCTTGATCAAATGCCGAAGTCAAAATCAAACCCATACGCAAAAGGGAACCATTGTTTGAAATGAGCGGAAGCAATTGACAAAGCCGCCCTTCCCTAAATTGCCTGGTTTGATTGGATCTCCAGCATCCCCGTTATTTTTTCGGGTCAATTCCGCCTAGGCTGAGCAAAGGCAAGCGTGGAAATGGGGAGGCACGAGAAATACAAATGCAAATGATATCTCTGCCGGTCTTGAAGTGCGGCGAAATCCTCTTGATGAAATCCATCCACAAAGAGGGAAGAAGGAAGGAAGGAGGGGAAGGAGAGGAGTTTGCGGAAGAACGAGAGCCATGAACGGGAAAAGTCCCAGTTCTGCTCCCTCAAGGATCTCAAAAGGCTTCCGTGGCTTAAGCCCAAATTTCAGAAGTCAGCTGCAAATGAAACCCAAGTTAGTTTCTTTGGTTCCTCTTAAGAGGCGCCTGTAAATCTCAAATTTCAGTCAAGACTAAAGAGAAAGGGAAGAAGAAAGAGATATCTCCTTTCCTTTCTTCCTGATTCCTTTTTCCTCCCTTCCCCTTTATTTCTTTCCTTTTCCAGCCTTGCATTTTCTTTCCTTCATCTCATTCCCTCCCTTGTTTCCTTCTTTCTTTTTTGCTTGTTTTTTTCTCCCCTCCTCTCCTTCCTTCCTCCCTCCCTCCCTTCCTCACCTTTCCTCTTTCTTTCCCCCTTTCCTTGTACTCTCCTTTACCCTCCCCTGTTTACATTCATTCATTCTTTCTTTCCCTCCCTCCCTCCCTTTTTCTTCCTTCCTTCCTTTTTCTTCCTCCCTTCCTCCCTTTCTCCCTCCCTTCCTTCCTTCCTTCCTTCCTTCCTCACCTTACCTCTTTCTTTCCCCCTTTCCTTGTACTATCCTTTACCCTCCCCTGTTTACTTTCTTTCTTTCTTTCTTTCTTTCTTTCTTTCCCTCCGTCCCTCTCCCCTTCCTTTTTCTTCCTTCCCTTTTCTTCCTTCTTTCCTTTTCCTTCCTTCCTCCCTCCCTCCCTCCCTCCCTCCCTCCCTTCCTTCCTTCCTCACCTTACCTCTTTCTTTTCCCTTTTCCTTGTATTCTCCTTTACCCTCCCCTGTTTACATTCTTTCTTTCTTTCTTTCTTTCTTTCTTTCTTTCCCTCCCTCCCTCCCTCCCTCCCTTCCTTCCTTCCTTCCTTCCTTCCTTCCTTCCTCACCTTACCTCTTTCTTTCCCTTTCCCTTGTACTCTCCTTTACCCTCCCCTGTTTACTTTCTTTCTTTCCCTCCCTCCCTCCCTTCCTAAACAGCCTGTCTCTGTGATCTCATCTCCCATTATGAACCATCACACACTCTTATATCTTCTGGGGAGGACCTTCTCTCGCTCTCACCACCATCTCAAGCCTGGTTGGAGGGGACAAGGGAGAGGGCCTTCCTTCTCAGTGGTGGCCCCCATTTTTGGAACACCCTCCCCAGAGAGCTAAGACAAGCTCCATCACTATCCTCCTTCCAAAAGGACCTGAAGACCTGGTGGTTCCAGCAGCCTTTTGATATTGATTAGCCCAGGTCCTACCCTGGTCAACAGTGAGGTCCCCGCTCTGCACTCGACCCACTTCCCTACCCCTCTCCTACCTCATTGCTCTTGGCCTGACCTAGCTCTATTATAGCTATTCTGCACGCTCTGGAAATGAATAGCCCCAGACACTACCCTGACCATTAGAATCATAGAATCCTAGAGGTGTAGGAGACCTTATGGGCCATCCAGTCTAACTCCATTCTGCCAAGAAGCAGGAAAATTGCATTCAAAGCACCCCTGACAGATGGCCATCCAGCCTCTGTTTCAAAGCTTCCAAAGAAGGAGCCTCCACCACACTACCTCAGGGGCAGAGAGTTCCATTGCTTAACAGCTATTCATTTCCAAGGCCTGAGGCACGGATACGAGAGGGCTGGGCCAATGGGAGATATAGGGTTGGGAAAGTGGGTAAAGTGCAGAAGTGCAAAAGCACCGTATGTCACAGCAAACGAGATCTCTCTGCTGGATTTCGTATCACAAAATCCCAAGTGGAACGCTTCCCAAGCGTCTTGGACTGTGTGATGTATTTTCGAATGATGCGCGCAGATCCAAGTCAGGTGGCCTTTTACAGTTGACAGATTGTGATTTTGTCAATATTTATAGTTTCCAAATGCCGGCTGAGATCTTTTGGCATGGCACCCAGTGCTACGCCCATGACCACTGGGACCACCTGGACTGGTTGATGCCATCAGAGCCTTTGCAATTCGGTTTTGAGGTCTTGATAATGGCTGAGTTTTTCCTGTTGTTTTTCCTCAATGCGACTGTCACCCGGAATGGCGACATCAATCATCCAGACTTTTTTCTTTTCCACCATCGTGTTCCAAAACTTTGTCAGTGAATCTTCTGGACCACAGAGTTGTGTCTTTGTTTGTCGTCCGTCCGCAACAGCTGAGGGGATTATCCATGGTTTCATCAGCTTCCTTGCACAGTCTGCATTTTGGGTCATCAGTTGATTTTTCAATCCTGGCCTTAATTGCATTTAATAATAATAATAATAATAATAATAATAATAATAACAACAACATTATTTATACCCCACCACTATCTCCCCAAGGGAATCGGAGTGGCTTACAGAAGGCCAAGCCCAACAACAACACATCAATAAAAACAACAGGGAACAGCTTGTTTTCTGCTTCCTTGGAGAGAGACTAGGACGCAATGGAACAATGGCTTCAAACTACAAGAGAGGAGATTCTATCTGAACATGAGGAAGAACTTCCTGACTGTGAGAGCCATTCAGCAGTGGAACTCTCTGCCCCGGAGTGTGGTGGAGGCTCCTTCTTTGGAAGCTTTTAAACAGAGGCTGGATGGCCATCTGTCCAGGGTGATTTGAATGCAATATTTCTGCTTCTTGGCAGAATGGGGTTGGACTTGATGGCCCATGAGGTCTCTTCCAACTCTTTGATTCTAGGATTCTATGATTCTAGGGAATAAGCAAAATAAACAAAATAAACAATACAGTTAATATAACAATATGGCCATGGCCTAGAGGCATTCTCTCCTGACGTTTCGCCTGATTCTATGGCAAGCATCCTCAGAGGTAATGAGGTCTGTTGGAACTAGGAAAATGGGTTTCTATTAGGGCTGGTCAATTCGTTTCGTTAATTCGTATTTCGTTAAAAAATTCGTTAATTTTTGAATTACGAAACGATTACAAAACTTATTTTTAAACCTGGAAGTGTTTTTAAATATCGAAACGGCAGGCGCCAAAAAATTTTGTATTTCCGTCCATTTCGGCTGAGCAAGCGAGAGGGCGAGCGAGAGGGCGAGGGCGAGCGGCGAGTGAGAGGGCGAGTGAGAGGGCGAGCAGCAAGCGAGAGGGCGAGGGTAAGCGGCAAGCGAGAGGGCAAGCGAGAGGGCGAGCGGCGAGTGAGAGGGCAAGCGAGAGGGCGAGGGCGAGCGGCGAGCGAAAGGGCGAGTGAGCGGGCGAGCGAGAGGGCGAGCGGCGAGTGAGAGGGCGAGCGAGAGGGCGAGGGCGAGCGGCGAGCGAGAGGGTGAGTGAGAGGGCGAGCGGCGAGCGAGAGGGCGAGTGAGAGGGCGAGCGGCAAGCGAGAGGGCGAGGGTGAGCGGCGAGCGAGAGGGCGAGCGGCGAGTGAGAGGGCAAGCGAGAGGGCGAGGGCGAGCGGCGAGCGAGAGGGCGAGTGAGAGGGCGAGCGGCGAGCGAGAGGGCGAGTGAGAGGGCGAGCGGCAAGCGAGAGGGCGAGTGAGAGGGCGAGCGGCGAGCGAGAGGGCGAGGGTGAGCGGCGAGCGAGAGGCCGAGCGAGAGGGCGAGCGGCGAGTGAGAGGGCGAGCGAGAGGGCGAGTGAGAGGGCGAGCGGCAAGCGAGAGGGCGAGTGAGAGGGCGAGCGAGAGGGCGAGCGAGAGGGCGAGCGAGAGGGCAAGGGCGAGCGGCGAGCGAGAGGGCGAGCGAGAGGGCAAGGGCGAGCGGCGAGCGAGAGGGCGAGTGAGAGGGCGAGCGGCGAGCGAGAGGGCGAGTGAGAGGGCGAGCGGCGAGCGAGAGGGCGAGTGAGAGGGCGAGCGGCGAGCGAGAGGGCGAGGGTGAGCGGCGAGCGAGAGGCCGAGCGAGAGGGCGAGCGGCGAGTGAGAGGGCGAGCGAGAGGGCGAGCGAGAGGGCGAGCGAGAGGGCAAGGGCGAGCGGCGAGCGAGAGGGCGAGCGAGAGGGCGAGTGAGAGGGCGAGCGAGAGGGCGAGCGAGAGGGCAAGGGCGAGCGGCGAGCGAGAGGGCGAGTGAGAGGGCGAGCGAGAGGGCGAGCGAGAGGGCGAGAGGGAGGTCTCCTTCTCTTTTTTTCATTGGCTCAATGCTGTAGCATCCTGGGAGTTGTAGTTTGGCAACCTGGGAAAAAGAGCCCCTCCTGGAAGGAACCCATCCTAGCGAGAGGGCGAGAGGGCGAGTGAGAGGGCGAGCGGCGAGTGAGCGGCGAGCGAGAGGGCCCGCCAGAGTGAGTGCCTGCCTTCCCTCAATAATAATTTCTCCTCCCTATTCTACTAAATTAATAATTAAATTAAAAAAATATTTTAAAAATATTGAAAAAAAAGGGCGCCATCTTTACAAAATGTTTTGTAAATATTTACGAAATTTCGTAAATACCGAACTTTTTTTTTGGAAAATTTTGTAATTATTTTAAATATCAAAACAAAAAAACACCCCAATTACAAATCGATTTTAGAAACAATTTTTTGCGTTGTTACCCAGGCCTAGTTTCTATATCTGTGGAATGACCAGGGTGAGACAAAGCCTTTGACAATACATAATAATTCCTTTCTCTCCTTACCTCCTCCTTTTATTTGAACCTTCCTTTACCTTCCCCCTTCTATATTCTTTATTTTCCTCCCTCTCTTCCTTCCCTCTGTCTCCCCTTCCTTCCTTGATGCATGAACACACCCCTTTGACCTTCCTTTCCCTTGCCCCCTTTACAGTCTTTCTTTCCATTTCCTTCCTTCTTTCCTTGATGTATTTGTATCTCTCTCTCCCCCCCCCCTCCCAATTGACCTTTTGCATGCCATACTTGATCTCCTGCCCAAAGGCCAACACAATGCTTTGCTGCACTGCTGCACTTTCCAATATGAGCCCAGAGGACTGACATTTGCCTCTCTCTGCGCAACGCGGGACAGCCCTTCAGAGCGAGAGTGTCCTTTCCCAGGTGGGCAGAGCGGAGCAACAGGAGGTGCAGTGGCCTTTCAGCCAGAGAGCTAGAACTCTTTGAGGTCCATTTAGCTGAACCCCCATCCCATAAGATTAATAGTTCATCAAAATTTCCCTGACAGGGTTGCCACCTTATTGTGATCCCTCCAGTCATTCTGAGATGTGGTAACCTTCAGGTGGTGCTGTCAGCGAGACTAAGACCCCCGACCATAACATTATTTTCGTTGCTATTTCAGAACTGTCACTTTGCTCCTGTTATGAATTGTCATGTCAATCTCTGATATGCAAAATGGATTTCCATTCACTGGACCAAATTTGGCACACATACCTGATATGGACAAATTTGAATACGGGTGGGGTGGGGGTAGGGGTTGATTCTGTCATTTGGGAGTTGTAGTTGCTGGGATTTATAGTTCATCTACAATCAAAGAGCATTCTGAACTCCAGCAACAATGGAATCTAACCAAGCTTGGCACACAGAACTCCCATGACCAACAGAAAATACTGGAAGGGTTTAGCGGGCTTTGACCTTGATTTTTGGAGTTGTAGTTCACCTACATCCAGAAACAATGGTGGATCTGGACCAAACTTGGCACGAATACTCAACATGCCCAAATGTGAACACTGGTGGATTTGGGGGAAAATAGACCTTGACATCTGGGAGTTGTAGTTGCTGAGATTTATAGTTCACCTACAATCAAGAGCATTCTGAACTCCACCAACAATGGAATCAAACCAAACTTGGCACACAGAACTCCCATGACCAACAGAAAATACTGGAAGGGTTTAGCGGGCTTTGACCTTGAGTTTTGGAGTTGTAGTTCACCGACATCCAGAGACAATGATGGATCTGGACCAAACTTGGCACAAATACTCATCATGCCCAAATGTGAACAAGGGTGGATTTTGGGGCAAAATAGACTTTGACATCTGGGAGTTGTAGTTGCTGGGATTTATAGTTCACCTACAATCAAAGAGCATTCTGAACTCCACCAACAATGGAATCAAACCAAACTTGGCACACAGAACTCCCATGACCAACAGAAAATACTGGAAGGGTTTAGCGGGCTTTGACCTTGAGTTTTGGAGTTGTAGTTCACCGACATCCAGAGACAATGATGGATCTGGATCAAACTTGGCACAAATACTCATCATGCCCAAATGTGAACAAGGGTGGATTTTGGGGCAAAATAGACTTTGACATCTGGGAGTTGTAGTTGCTGGGATTTATAGTTCACCTACAACCAAAGAGCACTCTGAATCCCACCAATGATAGAATTGGGCCAAACTTCCCACACAGAATCTCCATGACCATCAGAAAATACTGCTTTTTCTGATGGTCTTTGGTGAGCCCTCGGGCACCCCCTTCACGACCCCCAGGGGTCCAAACCCCCAGGTTGAGAAATGCTGATCTACTCTACAGAATGAATGAAGTTTGACACCACTATAGTTGCTGTGGCTCAATGCTATGTAAGCATGTGTGTTGTAGTTTGACAAGGCGTCAAGCTTTCTCTTCCCAAGGGTGCTGGAATCATAGAACCATAGAATCAAAGAGTTGGAAGAGACTTCATGGGCCATCCAGTCCAACCCCATTCTGCCAAGAAGCAGGAATATTGCATTCAAAGCACCCCTGACAGATGGCCATCCAGCCTCTGTTTAAAAGCCTCCAAAGAAGGAGCCTCCACCACACTCCGGGGCAGAGAGTTCCACTGCTGAACGGCTCTCACAGTCAGGAAGTCTCCAGGGAATCAGAAAGGAAGCTTGCTCCCTCCTCCTCCCTGTGGCTTCCTCTCACATATTTACACATGGTTCTCATGTCTCCTCTCAGCCTTTTCTTCTTCAGGCTAAACATGCCCAGCTCTTTAAGCCACTCCTCATAGGGCTTGTTCTCCAGACCCTGGATCATTTGAGTCGCCCTCCTCTGGACACATTCCAGCTTGCCAATCTCTCTCTTGAGTTGTGGTGCCCAGAATTGGACACAATATTCCAGATGTGGTCTAACCAAAGCAGAATAGAGCATGGGGAGCATGACTTCACTAGATCTAGACACTAGGCTCCTATTGATGCAGGCCAAAATCCCATTGGCTTTTTTTGCCGCCACATCACATTCCTGGCTCATCTTTAACTTGTTGTCCACGAGGACTCCAAGATCTTTTTCACACTTACTGCTCTCGAGCCAGGCCTCATCGTCCCCCATTCTGTATCTTTGCATTTCGTTTTTCCTGCCAAAGTGGAGTTTCTTGCACTTAATTTTGTTAGTTTTGGCCCATCATCTCTCTAATCTGTCAAGATCCCTTTGAGTCCTGCTCCTGTCCTCTGGAGTCTTGGCTATCCCTCCCAATTTGGTCCCGTCTGCAAACTTGATGAACCTGCCTTCTCGCCCTTCATCTAAGTCACGAATGAAGAAGTTGAACAGGACCTGGCCCAGGAAGGAACCCTCCTGATGGCACTCCACTCGTCACTTCTTTCCAGGATGGAGCATCAACAAACTAAACCTCTCAAATTTCCATAGTATTAAGACAGTGCAGCTAAAGTTGGGCCAGACTGTGTTGCAATCCAGAGCAGGGAACGAGGCCCTAAGATAACTATCCACCACTCTTGGCTGTGAAAAACAATCCTTTTTTATTGAAGAAAAATGGTTACAAAATAAAGGAAAAATGCAAGTCAAAAGCCACAGCAAAATCAGCAAACATGAATTTAAATGCACAAGAACAAAACCCAAAGCCACACTGCAAAATACTGGAACCTGTTAGCAATCCACTAACCGTACTTGATATCCTAGAAATCTTCCCAGACTACGTCCAGGGAACCGGGAGAACTGCCAAGGTCTTCATCAATTCTGAAACGATGCCTGAACTGAGACAATCAGCTCGGCGTATTGCAATTAAAACTCAAGAATGGGTTCCGTGAACTGCCCTTCTGTTTTGAAGCCAATGTTTTTAATTCTTGAATTCGGGAGGATCGACTCAAACTGAGTGATTTACTTCTGTCTTCCCAAATTTGGCCCCTTCTGTTGTCATTACAGTTAACAGGTGCAGAAGGGAGGGAAAGTTCAAGGTCTCCCTCTGAAACATTCTCAGGAACACTGGTACTTTCATTTTCCAAATCTACAGAAGTTCCTTCCTCACTAATTTCAGGAACATTAGCATTTTCCAAACCTACAGCAGTTTCTTCCTCACTAATTTCAGGAGCATTGGCATCAGAAGGTACATTTCCATTAGCATCAGTAAATATACTTTCATTAGCATCAGGAGGAACAAACAGAGAATCAGGTCCAAGTTCAAACTCAGGCTGAACCCCAACAGACTGCATGACTTCTATAGTGTTGGACACAGTGGAAACCCAACGATGCAATACAGACTCTCTTCTGGGCTTGAAAGACGGCCATCAGACACAACGTCAATGTAGACCCATTGAATGAGTGGTGGGACCACAAACAGTATGACTTACCCACTTGCTGTTATGATCCCATGAAATTTGGATGGAACATTCCAAGTGGGGTCAGATCAAGCGAGTGCAAAGAAATGGGTCCAGATCTGAGATCCCGTTGGTCAGCATGCGTTTCTAGGGTGCCGCCATCCAGCCTGGAGATTAAAAAGCCAAACAAGGCTGTTTTGTTTATGAATCTGGAGGCATTTGCATATTCCGATGAGAAAATTGCATTCCGCGCTCAAGCCGGCCCCGCTGGGCCTGGTGTTTTGTGCCGTTATCCGATGAAGACGTTTCGCCTCTTTATGAAGTCCTTGATGGAGACCCGGCTAAACGCTTCGAGCGGCGGGGCCGGAGCCTCGTCAGCCATGCAAACGTCCCTGATTAATTAAATAAGACATTGGGATTCATAAGGCAATTGCCGGCAAATGAAATTGTGTTTACATCTAAATGCATTTTTAAAAATAAGCAAAGCTGGGAAACTTAATTCTGTGTTATATGATCTCTCCAATGCTGCCGGCCGCGCGTGAGCCGCAAATTAATTTCTTCTCTGTTTGGATGCTTTTTCAAGGCTGAATACGTGTGTGTGTGTGTGTGTGTGTGTGTGTGTGTGTTCCATGAATAAATACGTTTCTTTCCCCCCTGCAACCCCAACAAGCTGATATTCCTTTGGTGCCTCTTGTAATAAACAACATGTCTAGAAATAAAAAAAGAACAGTCTCTGTGGATGGCCAGAGAGTTCCACTGCTGAACGGCTCTCACAGTCAGGAAGCTCTTCCTAATGTTCAGATGGAATCTCCTCTCTTGTAGTTTGAAGCCATGGCTCCATTGCATCCTAGTCTCCAAGGAAGCAGAAAGGAAGCTTGCTCCCTCCTCCTCCCTGTGGCTTCCTCTCACATATTTATTATTATTATTATTATTATTATTATTAACTTTATTTGTACCCCGCAGGACTCGATGCGGCTTACACAGGTCGAAGCCTCAAAACACAATACAATAAAACATAACACAATAATAAGCAAAGCAAATCAAACAATTAAGCAAAATTTATACATGGCCCTCATCATATCTCCTCTCAGCCTTCTCTTCTTCAGGCTAAACATCCCCAGCTCCTTAAGCTGCTCCTCATAGGGCTTGTTCTCCAGACCCTTGATCATTTGAGTCACCCTCTTCCTCTGGACACATTCCAGCTTAGAGTCAATATCTCTCTTGAATTGTGGTGCCCAGAATTGGACACAATATTCGAGGTAAAGTGGTCGAACCAAAGCGGAATAGAGCATGGGGAGCATGACTTCCCTAGATCTAGACACTATGCTCCTCTTGATGCAGGCCAAAATCCCATTGGCTTTTTTTGCCACCACATCACATTGTTGGCTCATGTTTAACTTGTTGTCCACGAGGACTCCAAGATCTTTTTCACCCGTACTGCTCTCGAGCCAGGCCTTGTCCCCCATTCTGTATCTTTGCATTTCATTTTTCCTGCCAAAGTGGAGTATCTTGCATTTGTCACTGTTGAACTTCATTTTGTTAGTTTTGGCCCATCTTCTCTCTAATCTGTCAAGATCGTTTTGAATTCTGCTCCTGTCCTCTGGAGTCTTGTCTCTCTCTCCCAATTTGGTGTCGTTTGCAAACTTGATGATCCTGCCTTCTCACCCTTCATCTAAGTCATTAATAAAGATCCTGAGCAGGACCGGTCCCAGGACGCAACCCTGCAGATGGCACTCCCTTCTTTCCAGGATGAAGAGGAGGAAGCCTTGGGGAGAGTCACCCTCTGGGTTCGTCCACTTAACCAATTACAGATCCACCTCACCGTAGTTTTGCCTCGCCCACATTGGACTAGTTTCCTTGCCAGAAGGTCATGGGGGACTTTGTCAAAGAAGGCCTTCCTGAAATCCAGGTACGCTCCATCCAGGGCATCATTCCCCGCATCTACCCAGCTTGTAGCTCTATCGAAGAAAGAGATCAGATGAGTCTGGCATGACTTGTTTTTGATAAATCCATGTTGACTATTAGCGATGACTGCATTTGTTTCTAAGTGTTTGCAGACCGCTTCCTTCACAATCTTTTCCAGAATCTTGCCCGGTATCGACGTGAGGCTGACCGGACGGTAGTTGTTTGGGTCATCCTTTTTTCCCTTCTTGAAGATTGGGACCACATTGGCCCTCCTCCAATCTGCTGGAACTTCTCCCGTTCTCCAAGAACTCTCAAAGATGGTTGCCAATGGTTCCGAGATGACTTCCGCTAGTTCCTTCAATACTCTGGGGTGTAGTTGATCTGGCCCTGAAAGGGGACTTGAACTCATTAAGAGCGGCCAGGTATTCCTGGATGACTTCTTTCCCAATTTGGGGTTGGATGTCCTCCAATCCCTCATTCACTCCATCTTGCTGAGGTTGAAGACTCTCTTTTTGTGAGAAGACCGAGGCAAAGAAGGCATTGAGTAGTTCTGCCTTTTCCCTATCATCCCCTGTCAGCATTGCTTCCCTTTTTCCCTCCCTCCCTTTCTTCTCTCCTTCCTTCCTGTCTGTTCGCAATACTCTGGTAGAGTCCCTTCTAACTCTAGTCTATGAGTCTATTTAATATAGTAATATTTTGTATTTAAAGGTGTTTTTGTGGGGTTTTTTCAGTGATGGTCACTCCTTGGATTGTGAGGAGTTTTGTTGCCAAATTTGGGGTCATTTGGCCCAGTAGATTTTTGTTTTGTTTTTAAGGTACTCATTACACACAGAGCATTTTTATATATATATAGATAAGATCCAGCTTGACCTCTCCCAAAGGAGACTCAAAGCGACTTGTATGGCCACACAATTTAAAATATACAAATATTCAAACATTTACGTATATCTAGGTTCTTGTGGGTTTTTTTGGGCTATAGGGCCATGTTCTAGAGGCATTTTCTCCTGACGTTTTGCCTGCATCTATGGCAAGCATCCTCAGAGGTAGTGAGGTCTGTTGGAATTAGGACAATGGGTTGATATATCTGTGGAATGGCTGGGGTGGGGCAAAGAGCTCTCTGCGTTTGGACCACCAAACGCAGCAGCATTGCCCAGACATGCATCAAGGAACATGAAAGGCACGGCAGACTCCTTCAACCAGAGAAGTCAGCCATAGCAGAGCACCTGAGGAACCAGCCTGGACACAGCATGTTATTTGAGAACACAGAAATGCTGGACCACTCTCACAACCACCAGGTCAGACTACACAGAGAAGCCATTGAAATCCACAAGGAGCATGTGGACAATTTCAACAGAAAGGAAGAGACCATGAAAATGAACAAACTCTGGCTACCAGTATTAAAAAAAACTCTAAAATCACAACAGCAAAACAACAGAGGGGAAACAACCAGGCACAGATTAACACCTCTCAGCAGAACATTTTCCCAGGCTCAGCCAGGCCTTCAAATGCTAATGAAGGTGGTCAGCTGAAACATTCACACCTAGCTCCAGCAGAGAAGAGCTCTTTGCCCCACCCCAGCCATTCCACAGATATATAAACCCATTTTCCTACTTCCAACAGACCTCACTACCTCTGAGGATGCTTGCCATAGATGCAGGCGAAACGTCAGGAGAAATGCCTCTAGAACATGGCCCTATAGCCCGAAAAAACCTACAAGAACCTAGTGATTCCAGCCATGAAAGCCTTCGACAATACATTTACTTATATCGACGAACCCCATTTCCCAGCCTGCAGGTTTCCTCCTCCTCCGGCAGCTTCGTGCAGACGCCAAAGAGCAGAAGGGACGGAGCAGACTGGAGGACCAAATTAGGGATATAAATGTTAGCTACTTTCCTTCCTGACAGCAATTGAAGTGAATAGTCCATATATTTATCTCTCTGCAATTTTAAGTAGCAGGGAGTTTTATTTATTCACCTCCGCGCACAAAAAATCTGTGCAGTGCATCAAAGGGAAAACAGGGCAGAGCATAAATCTTTCGCCTCCTTGCCAAACGTGTCTTTCCTTTTGTGCTGCAAAACTGCTGCGAAATAACCAAGTTGAGTTTATGAAGACATTCATGCTGAGTTTGTTAGGTTCTCTGCATGGGAACAAGGCAAGGGCTGTAGATCTTCCCATTGGCTGATAGTATTTGCAAACAGGATCCATGTGGGGTCTTCCATGGGCGTAAATGCCCCAATGGTAGTAGCTGGACAGCTCTGACCAATGCAAAACATCTGCATTCAGTTCAAGGTTGCAAAAGCAGGCTTCCTCGGTGCATATGTTAACTATAGAATCATAGAATCATAGAATCAAAGAGTTGGAAGAGACCTCCTGGGCCATCCAGTCCAACCCCATTCTGCCAAGAAGCAGGAATATTGCATTCAAATCACCCCCGACAGATGCATGGATGCACACATGAATGAATATCCATGAACATATGGTTGTGTTTCTTTAAGTTGTTTTTGACTTACAGTGATCCTAAGGCAGAACTATCGTGAGGTTTTTGGGAGCTGAGAGTGTCTGATCCTCCAAAGTTGGCCAGTAGGTTCAATGGCCAAATGGAGACTCAAATCCTGGTCATAGAATCATAGAATCCAAGAGTTGGAAGAGACCCCATGGGCCATCCAGTCCAACCCCATTCTGCCAAGAAGCAGGAATATTGCATTCAAAGCACTCCTGACAGATGGCCATCCAGTCTAGAATCATAGAATCCTAGAATCAAAGAGTTGGAAGAGACCTCATGGGCCATCATCCAGTCCAACCCCATTCTGCCAAGAAGCAGGAATATTGCATTCAAAGCACCCCTGACAGATGGCCATCCAGCCTAGAATCATAGAATCCAAGAGTTGGAAGAGACCCCATGGGCCATCCAGTCCAACCCCATTCTGCCAAGAAGCAGGAATATTGCATTCAAAGCACTCCTGACAGATGGCCATCCAGCCTAGAATCAAAGAATCATAGAATCAAAGAGTTGGAAGAGACCTCCTGGGCCATCCAGTCCAACAGGTTAAACACAAATAATCCACTTATAAGGATCAGATAATGAATAAGTCCAACAAATAGGTAGAATGTGAAACTTAGACTGTTCAATTCACAGTAATTACAAAATTAAACAATATGAAATAAGTTCTGTACAGTCTTTTAGTAATATCGTTGTATGTTCATGAATCAGCCTCCCACGACCGGTTTCGGCCTTTGCTTCAAGCCTTCTTCGGGTGGTCTGTAATTTTACATACATACATACATTTTACAATTGTATAGGTTGAACATAATATAATAGAATGCATTTAGAAATACTTACAAAGTTCAGTCTTTTACATATGTTCTCATAAGAGATACTTAAGTTTTTTGCAATGGGATCTAGGTAAAAGGAACAAATTGTGGCTATTAACATTTAAAAATTACATATATCAAAGTAAATGTTTTCCCAATATATTTCACCAATTAGGTGTATACTCACAAGATACTCTGCTTCTGAGTTTGATTCTAATTGCGAGTATGAACAAGATCTGGGGGTTTCCTCTATTTAAAGAGGAAAATGAGCATCAGATGTAGAGGAGACAGAGAAGTTAATTTAAGGCTCATTTAAAGTTATAGGTGTGGAAAATGTCAACACTAGATGGCGTTGTGAGTAATGTACTCCCCAGGGATGTATAGTATACAAGGGATAATACAAAAAACCTCAAAGTTATATATAGCAACTGTATGAATTGTGTTCATTGAGACCATATGGGTGTTCCGTCCGTAATCTGAAGATCCAATATGCTTCCCTTTGTAGGAGTTTAATGTTAAGGTCCATGTGTTTGGATTGTGTGACTACTTCTAATATGTGGTATTTAAAAGATTCAGGGTTGTGCCGTAGATCATCAAAATGTTTATACAGTATGGAATCTCTGGAATTAGTTCTAATTTTGCTCCGGTGTTCTATAATCCTAGATTTCACTTCTCGACGAGTTTGGCCAACGTACATCAGATTGCATTCACAAATAATCACGTAAATTACCCCCTTGGTTGTGCATGTAGCAAAATGGGAGAACTTAATTATCAAAGAGTTGGAAGAGACCTCCTGGGCCATCCAGTCCAACCCCATTCTGCCAAGAAGCAGGAATATTGCATTCAAAGCACTCCTGACAGATGGCCATCCAGCCTAGAATCATAGAATCCAAGAGTTGGAAGAGACCTCCTGAGCCATCATCCAGTCCAACCCCATTCTGCCAAGAAGCAGGAATATTGCATTCAAAGCACTCCTGACAAATGGCCATCCAGCCTAGAATCATAGAATCCTAGAATCAAAGAGTTGGAAGAGACCTCCTGGGCCATCCAGTCCAACCCCATTCTGCCAAGAAGCAGGAATATTGCATTCAAAGCACTCCTGACAAATGGCCATCCAGCCTAGAATCATAGAATCCAAGAGTTGGAAGAGACCTCATGGGCCATCCAGTCCAACCCCATTCTGCCAAGAAGCAGGAATATTGCATTCAAATCACCCCTGACAGATGGCCATCCAGCCTAGAATCATAGAATCATAGAATTAAAGAGTTGGAAGAGACCCCATGGGCCATCCAGTCCAACCCCATTCTGCCAAGAAGCAGGAATATTGCATTCAAATCACCCCTGACAAATGGCTACCCAGCCTCTGTTTCAAAGCTTCCAAAGAAGGAGCCTCCACGACACTCCGGGGCAGAGAGTTCCACTGCTGAACGGCTCTCACAGTCAGGAAGTTCTTCCTAATTTGCTCACATGGTTGTGTTTCTTTAAATTGTTTTTTCTATTTACAGTGATCCCAAAGCAGACCTATCATGAGGTTTTTTGGAGCTGAGAGTATGTGACCCTCCAAAGTTGACCAGTAGGTTCAATGGCCTGAACGGTTTGGGACCCACCTACCTGCATGACTGCATCTCTGTATATGCACCCACATGATCCCTTTGATCATCTGGAGAGCCCTGCTTGTGATCCCACCTGCATCGCAGGTGCGATTGGGGGGGGGGGGGGGGCAAGAGAGAGGGCCTTTTCGGTGGTGGCCCCTCGACTCTGGAACTCACTTCCTAAGGGCATCAGGCATGCCCCAACCTTGGCAGTCTTTAGGAGGAGCCTGAAAACGTGGTTGTTCCAGTGTGCCTTCCCAGAATAACGATCCCATAGCACTTTGTCCTCCAAAGCACTTTACATGTTAGGACTGCTTGTACATTTTCCACAAACGCTACTTTCACCTTTTCGCCCATGTCTCGGCATCATTTCCAATTTTAGGTTGTAAAGGTTGTCCCCTGACATTAAGTCCAGTCATGTCTGACTCTGTGGTGTGGTGCTCATCTCCATTTCTAAGCCGAAGAGCCAGCGTTGTCCGTAGACACCTCCAAGTTCATGTGGCCGGCATGACTGCATGGAGCGCCGTTACCTTCCCGCCGGAGCGGTACCTATTGATCTACTCGGTCTTCTCACAAAAAGAGAGTCTTCAACCTCAGCAAGATGGAGTGGATGAGGGATTGGAGGACATCCAACCCCAAATTGGGAAAGAAGTCGTCCAGGAATACCTGGCCGCTCTTAATGAGTTCAAGTCCCCTTTCAGGGCCAGATCAACTACACCCAAGAGTACTGAAGGAACTAGCGGAAGTCATTTCGGAACCATTGGCAACCATCTTTGAGAGTTCTTGGAGAACGGGAGAAGTTCCAGCAGATTGGAGGAGGGCCAATGTGGTCCCAATCTTCAAGAAGGGAAAAAAGGATGACCCAAACAACTACCGTCCGGTCAGCCTCACGTCGATACCGGGCAAGATTCTGGAAAAGATTGTTAAGGAAGCGGTCTGCAAACACTTAGAAACAAATGCAGTCATCGCTAATAGTCAACATGGATTTATCAAAAACAAGTCATGCCAGACTCATCTGATCTCTTTCTTCGATAGAGTTACAAGCTGGGTAGATGCGGGGAATGATGCCGTGGATGGAGCGTACCTGGATTTCAGGAAGGCCTTCTTTGACAAGGTCCCCCATGACCTTCTGGCAAGGAAACTAGCCCAATGTGGGCGAGGCAAAACTACGGTGAGGTGGATCTGGAATTGGTTAAATGGACGAACACAGAGGGTGATTCTCACCAATGCTTCCTCTTCATCCTGGAAAGAAGTGACGAGCGGAGGGCCACAAGCAGGGTTCCGTCCTGGGCCCGGTCCTGTTCAACATCTTTATTCATGACTTAGATGAAGGGCTAGAAGGCAGGATCATCAAGTTTGCAGACGACACCAAATTGGGAGGGATAGCCAATAGTCCAGAGGACAGGAGCAGAACTCAAAGGGATCTGGACAGATTAGAGAGATGGGCCAAAACTAACAAAATGAAGTTCAACAGGGACAAATGCAAGATACTCCACTTTGGCAGAAAAAATGAAATGCAAAGATACAGAATGGGGGACGATGCCTGGCTCGAGAGCAGTACGTGTGAAAAAGATCTTGGAGTCCTCGTGGACAACAAGTTAAACATGAGCCAGGAATGTGATGTGGCGGCAAAAAAAGCCAATGGGATTTTGGCCTGCATCAATAGGAGCCTAGTGTCTAGATCTAAGGAAGTAATGCTACCCCTCTATTCTGCTTTGGTTATACCACTTTACCTGGAATATTGTGTCCAATTCTGGGCACCACAATTCAAGAGAGATATTGACAAGCTGGAATGTGTCCAGAGGAGGGCGACTAAAATGATCAAGGGTCTGGAGAACAAGCCCTATGAGGAGCGGCTTAGGGAACTGGGCATGTTTAGCCTGAAGAAGAGAAGGCTGAGAGGAGATATGATGAGAGCCATGGATAAATATGTGAGAGGAAGCCACAGGGAGGAGGGAGCAGATCAGGGGTCTGGAGAACAAGCCCTATGAGGAGCGGCTTAGGGAACTGGGCATGTTTAGCCTGAAGAAGAGAAGGCTGAGAGGAGATATGATAGCCATGTATAAATATGTGAGAGGAAGCCACAGGGCGGAGAAGGGAGCAAGCTTGTTCTCTGCTTCCTTGGAGACTAGGACGCAATGGAACAATGGCTTCAAACTACAAGAGAGGAGATTCCATCTGAACATTAGGAAGAACTTCCTGACTGTGAGAGCCGTTCAGCAGTGGAACTCTCTGCCCCGGAGTGTGGTGGAGGCTCCTTCTTTGGAAGCTTTTAAGCAGAGGCTGGATGGCCATTTGTCAGGGGTGATTTGAATGCAATATTCCTGCTTCTTGGCAGAATGGGGTTGGACTGGATGGCCCATGAGGTCTCTTCCAACTCTTTGATTCTATGATTCTATGATTCTATGATTCTATGATTCTATGATTCTATGATACTCACATTTGCATGTTTTCGAACTGCTAGGTTGGCAGATGGTAGCGGGGTACAAATAATATGTTTGGAATCCGCCCTGAGTCCCTTTGGGGAGATAGAGCGGAATATAAATAAATTATTATTATTATTATTATTAATAATAATAATAATAATCCTGGGAAGTGTAGTTTGTTGAGGAATGAGCTCTCTTTGTCGGAAAAGGCTCAAGACTTGATAGAAGTACAACTCCCAGGATTCTGCAACGTGGAGCCATGGCAAACCACATTCATTTTATAGTGTGGATGCACCCAAGGGTTGGAAGTGGACGGCTGGTTCTTGCTTTGTGGCTTTAGGCCATCGCTGACTTATGGCGGTCCTAAGCTGAACCTACCAAAAAGTTTCCTTGGCAGAATTTGTGCAGCAGAGGTTTGCCATTGCCTCCCAAATGCCTAGGAGCTTCCGGTGGCACAGTGGGTTAAACCCCTGTGCAGGCAGGACTGAAGACTAATAGGTTGCAGGTTCGAATCCTGGGAGAGCACAGATGAGCTCCCTCTATCAGCTCCAGCTCTCCATGCTGGGAAATGAGAGAAGTCTCCCAGAAGGGTGGTAAAACATCATCGAATCCTAGAATCCTAGAGTTGGAAGAGACCTCCTGGGCCATCCAGTCCAACCCCATTCTGCCAAGAAGCAGGCATATTGCATTCAAATCACCCCTGACAGATGGCCATCCAGCCTCTGTTTAAAAGCTTCCAAAGAAGGAGCCTCCACCACACTCTGGGGCAGAGAGTTCCACTGCTGAATGGCTCTGACAGTCGGGATGTTCTTCCTCATGTTCAGATGGAATGTCCTCTCTTGTAGTTTGAAGCCATTGTTCCACGTCCTAATCTCCAAGGAAGCAGAAAACAAGCTTGCTCCCTCCTCCTCCCTATGACATATTCCTCTCACATATTTATACATGGCTATCATATCTCCTCTTTGCCTTCTCTTCCTCAGGCTAAACATGCCCAGTTCCTTAAGCCACTCCTCATAGGGCTTGTTCTCCAGACATCAAAACATCCAAACGTCCCCTGGGCAATGTCCTTGCAGATGGCCAATTCTCTCACAACAGAAGCAACTTGCAGTTTCTCAAGTCACTCCTGACACGACAGACAAACAAAACAACCAAATCCCTGTGCCTCGGGGACATGTATTGACAAACGGCACCATTGGGGATAAGAATGTAAAGGCCTTTCCAAAGACAAAGCTGTTTGCATGCTCAGTTCAGAGTGAAATGGCAGCCCTGAGATGCATTGGTAGGAGTCCTTCTTCGATCTCATGTTCCTGCCTCTAATCTCCCTCTATGCACCTGCTGCACATTAAAAGCAACCCGCAGCGCAACCTGTTTGGCAGCCCAGAGTCTTGGATCAGGACCTCGCTGCACACGCTGCCAAAGTCATTGCAAGCCTGAGTGTTTCATTGAACTGTGCATTACGTGGAATGAGATCTTGGAGACGTGAAGCCCCACCAGATTGCTTGGGCCTTCTCCACCTGGATGCTCTTTGAATATAAACAGCTGTGTGTTGTGGTTTTTTTTCCTCGTCTCTTTTTGGCTGGAAGCAAAGCATTTTCGCTGCAGAAGAGAAAGGAAAAGCCAAGATGAGGAAACTAGGCAGGGAGGACAGGTGGAGCCTGGCAAAGACAGTGTCCCCAAAATGCTGGTCAGGCAGATTGGAAACCCTGAGGGAAATGCAGCACAGAATAGGGACAGAGGCAGCACAGCAATACCGGGCTAATCTCAATGGATTCAAGTCTCCCAGGCCAGGTGAACTACATCCAAGGCATTAAAGGAACCAGCAGAAGTCATTTCAGAGCCACCATCTTAATAATAATAATAATAATAATAATAATAATAATAATAATAATAACAATAACTATTGTTGTTGTTGTTGTTGTTGTTATTGAGCGAAGTCAATAGTAGTAAACTGCTTCAAGTGCAAAAGACAAAGAGGGAATACTATTACAACACAATTCAGAGCAGAAGCGTAAACTGCCCCCCCCCCCCCCCCGGTGATAATATGACATGTCTCATTACTTTCCAAGCTGGAAAGTGTCCAGAGGAGGGTGAACAAGCCCTATGAGGAGTGGCTTAAAGAGCTGGGCATGTTTAGCCTGAAGAAGAGAAGGCTGAGAGGAAAAATGATAGCCATGATACATGAAAGGAACACATAGGGAGGAGGGAGAAAGGCTGTTTTCTGCTACCCTGGAGACTAGGATGCAATGGAGCACCTATGGCTTCAAACTACAAGAAAGGAGATTCCATCTGAACACGAGGAAGAACTTCCTGACTGTGAGAGCCGTTCAGCAGTGGAACTCTCTGCCCCGGAGTGTGGTGGAGGCTCCTTCTTAAACAGAGGCTAGATGGCCATCTGTTAGGGGTGCTTTGAATGCGGTTTTCCTGCTTCTTGGCAGAATGGGGTTGGACTGGATGGCCCAGGAGGTCTCTTCCAACTCTTTGATTCTATGATTAAGAGCCACACCCACTGTTTTAGTGTGGTGAGATGTGTCCCACACTGGGCATGCACACTCAGCACAGAGTAGCCAAGTGCAAGGGCAGATGTCTTCATTGTACCTTGAGGACATTCCTTTGAACTTACACCAGCTGGATCTCTTTTGAGCGCCCCAAAGGGAGGGCTGCTTTGATATACTCCCTTTAAAAATGGACTATTTACAAGAAATCATCTCAAAACTCATCTATTGTTGTCGTTACTGGCATTTCCTCTTAAGACCGGTCCATCTTGGATGGTGACCTATTATCATTTGGGCAGGAGGCGATGGACTGAGGTCGGAGGCTCATGCCCAACCCATGCCCAGCTGCATTTCCCTCGGGCAGCCCTGCCTTTTCCTCCCCGAATGGCTGGACCTGAAAACCCCAGCGAAGAAGCCTCGTTTCCCAGCTGAGAAGCCTTGGCAGGCTGCAGAATCAACCCACCCCTTCTCGACAAAGGCGGCTTTTACGGATGAGTTTATGCGAGCCGTACCAAAGTCAGGTGTGATGGAAAAGTAATTACAAACCCATTGAACTGAACGGCTGGCATAATTTTTTGCCTCGTAAAAATGAAGGATGCTAATAATAAACAATCAACCGAGTAGCAAATGGTGTCAAATACACAAAACTGTTTACGTTAGGAGTGAGAAAAACAAAGGGGTGTGGGGAGGGGGAGAAAGGGAGGGGGCTTCTTCTCTGGCAGAGCTCTTCCAGGTATCAGACACCCCTTTGGCATCCTTTTGTTTTCTTCTGTTTTTGTGGTTGGGGAGGGCCAACCACAAATGCTGTGCTGCCCGAGGAAAGGCTGTTAGGCACCCTGCAGCACTCCCTGCATAGACTCATAGGGTTGGAAGGGTCCCCAAAGACCATCCAGTCCAAATGCAAAGATGCAAAGATGCAAAGAATGGGGGACAATGCCTGGCTTGAGAGCAGTACGTGTGAAAAAGATCTTGGAGTCCTCGTGGACAACAAGTTAAACATGAGCCAGGAACATGATGTGGCGGCAAAAAAAGCCAATGGGATTTTGTCCTGCATCAATAGGAGCCTAGTGTCTAGATCTAGGGAAGTCCTGCTACCCATGCTCTATTCTGCTTTGGTTAGACCACTTTACCTGGAGTATTGTGTCCAATTCTGGGCACCACAATTCAAGAGAGATATTGACAAGCTGGAATGTGTCCAGAGGAGGGTGACTAAAATGATCAAGGGTCTGGAGAACAAGCCCTATGAGGAGTGGCTTAAGGAGCTGGGCATGTTTATCCTGAAGAAGAGAAGGCTGAGAGGAGATATGATAGCCAGGTATAAATATGTGAGAGGAAGCCACAGGAAGGAGGAGGGAGCAAGCTTGTTTTCTGCTTCCTTGGAGACTAGGACGCAAGGGAACAACGGCTTCAAACTACAAGAGAGGAGATTCCATCTGAACATTAGGAAGAACTTCCTGACTGTGAGAGCCGTTCAGCAGTGGAACTCTCTGCCCCGGAGTGTGGTGGAGGCTCCTTCTTTGGAAGCTTTTAAACAGGGGCTGGATGGCCATCTGTCAGGGATGATTTGAATGCAATATTCCTGCTTCTTGGCAGAATGGGGTTGGACTGGATGATGGCCCAGGAGGTCTCTTCCAACTCTTTGATTCTAGGATTCTATGATTCTTGAAACCAGCTGTGTGTCCGTTTCACAGCCCAAACAGCTGATCAGATGTTTCAGAATTTTTAGCAGTGCATGTCTTCTAGAGCAGTCTCCATGGGGGGGGGGGGGGGGGGGCAGGAGGGAAGGAAATGATATGTTTTTTATGAGTATGGAAATATACAGTCATGCAAATGTGCACATTTTGTGGCCAGAATCAGGATATAAGCTGAGCTTTTTAATTTGTGTTTTTGATTAATCAGCATGGATTTCCTGCTAGTCTCATTTAGATGCCACCCCTTTTAACCCGGCGACTTCCCCATTTTAGGGCCTGCGTAGAAGGGCCCTAGGATGTATCTACATGCTGGAATGAATGTGGCTTGACTCCCATTTAACTTCCATGGCTCCATGTCATGGCATCCTGGGAACTGTACTTTGACAAGGCCATTAGCCCTCTCTGCCCAAGGGTCCTGTGCCTCGCCAAACTACAGTTACCAGGATGCCATGGCATTGAATCCTGACAGCTAAAGTGGGGTCAAACAGCATTCATTCTATGGTGTAGATGCACCCATGGGGACATCCTCTCCTCTCTTGTTTGCATGAGCCTGATCCAGAGCAGGTCCTTCCCCTAATTGCCTGCCATGCAAATGGGAAGGGGAGAATTACACATTTTTTGTGCTGAAAGGCACCGAAGGCTAGGATTAGCCATTTTCCTTCTTCTCCCAAACTCTCCTTAAGAAGCTTACAGGCAGCTTACAGGCAACTTTTGGAGGAAGGAGCTTCTTTCAGTTGACGTGTGGATAAATCCCAAAGGGAAGGTAGACCAATCTCTCTTTTTTTCCTACATGCACAGAAGCCCCCAACATCTCAACCCTGGGCATTTCTGGAGAGGTTGTCTTTCAAACCTGGACTGGATGGCCTTTGGGGCCCTTCAAACTCTATGGGTCTATGACCAGTCATGGGCAAACTTGCCCTTTACCTTTACCTTTACCTTGCCCTTTACCTGTTAGGCTGTTAGGAATGGTGGGAGTTGAAGTCCAAAACACCTGGAGAGCGAAAGTTTGCTCATGCTTGGTCTTAATGATATCGAGCAAGAATTTGGTTTTTGCCTTGGAGGCAGAGACCAGTCAGACCACCAACAAGGATCCGTTACTCTGGTGAGAAAGAAGCACACAAAACAGATTTCCCCCTGAATTTTCCCAAATAAATCTCACCAAAGTTGAAGAAAATGCCACCCGGTTGTTTATTTCGTTCCAGCTGGAGTGGATGTCAAACTGCAATCATTTGCCAAAGCCGACATGTCCAGCAAAGGGAAACGTGCAGTTTTTATAGAAAATACAGCCTGTCAGAGTCAAACTTCCTGCTCCCGCCCCCCCTTGCCAGCTTCATGCTGATTGGGTGGAGTCATCATTTGGAGGGGAGGTGCGGCAGGCTGGGCCAATCAGGGAGCCAGTGCCACTTCGGTCTCTCAGCCAATGAGAAAGGAGGAGGCAGTCCGAATGTGGAAACAATGAACCAGGAGAGATTTCTGAATGGATTAAGTAGTAAACAATTTGCATAATTGTGGGGGGTAGCTTTTTGTTGAGCTCTCAAACATGCTTCTTATTGTCTTTTGGTATTTGGAGAACGTTCCAGTTCTTTGTTTTCCTAGAGTCCAAAGTATGGGATTTGTAGATGGTATCTGGAGACAGTATCGGCCAGGGGGATGTGACACAAAGGAAAGAGGCTGAGGCGATCAAACACCTTTTGTGAGGAATGATTGAATGTCCTTGGGACCCACTCCTCAGATGGGCTAACTTTTGGTTCCTCCAAGGTCTGGGGAAGCGGGGTCATCAGTTTATCAGTGATGCAAAGTGCTTTGGTGAGTCCTTTTCTGTAGGGATTTTTTCTGACCCCGGAGGGGAGAGGAAGTTTCCTGGGGCCATGAGTTGCTGGGTTCACTAAAAGGTGACATTTCATATTTTATAAATTAAAAAGGTAAAGGTTTTCCCCTGACATGAAGTCCAGTCGTGTCCGACTCTGGAGGTTGGTGCTCATCTCCATTTCAAACCCAAAGAGCTGCTGTTGTCTGTAGACACCTCCAAGGTCACGTGGCCAGTATGACTGCATGGAACACCACTACCTTCCTGCCGGAGCTGTACCTATTGATCTATTCACATTTGCATGTTTTTGAACTGCTGGTTTGGCAGGAGCTGGGACTAACAGTGGGAACTCACCCCACTCCCTGGAAACGGACCAGCAACCTTTCAGTGGGCAAGTTCAGAAGCTCAGTGCTTTAATCCACTCTGCCACTCAGGGCCCCTTCTACAGAGCTGTATAAAATCCAGATCATCTGTTTTGAACTGGATTATACGGCAGTGTAGATTCATAGAATCATAGAATCATAGAATCAAAGAGTTGGAAGAGACCTCATGGGCCATCCAGTCCAACCCCATTCTGCCAAGAAGCAGGAATATTGCATTCAAATCACCCCTGACAGATGGCCATCCAGCCTCTGCTTCAAAGCTTCCAAAGAAGAAGCCTCCACCACACTCCGGGGCAGAGAGTTCCACTGCTGAACGGCTCTCACAGTCAGGAAGTTCTTCCTAATGTTCAGATGGAATCTCCTCTCTTGTCATTTGAAGCCATTGTTCCATTGCGGCCTAGTCTCCAAGGAAGCAGAAAGGAAGCTTGTTCCCTCCTCCTCCCTGTGGCTTCCTCTCACATATTTATACATGGCTATCATATCCCCTCTCAGCCTTCTCTTCTTCAGGCTAAACATGCCCAGCTCCTTAAGCCGCTCCTCATAGGGCTTGTTCTCCAGACCCTTGATCATTTTAGTCGCTCTCCTCTGGACACATTCCAGCTTGTCGATATCTCTCTTGAATTGTGGTGCCCAGAATTGGACACAATATTTCAGGTGTGGTCTAACCAAAACAGAATAGAGCATGGGGAGCATTACTTCCCTAGATCTAGACACTAGGCTCCTATTGATGCAGGCCAAAATCCCATTGGCTTTTTTTGCCGCCACATCACATTGCTGGCTCATGTTTAACTTGTTGTCCACGAGGACTCCAAGATCTTTTTCACACGTCCTGCTCTCGAGCCAGGCATTGTTCCCCATTCTGTCTCTTTGCATTTCGTTTTTCCTGCCTAAGTGGAGTATCTTGCATTTGTCACTGTTGAACTTCATTGTGTTAGTTTTGGCCATTCATCTCTCTAATCTGTCAAGATTGTTTTGAATCCTGCTCCTGTCCTCTGGAGTATTGGCTCTCCCTCCCAGTTTGGTGTCGTCTGCAAACTTGATCCAGTCAGCAAATACAATCCAGTGCAAAGCAGGTAATGTGGCTTATCTGCTTTGGTAATCTGGATTGTATGGCAGTGTAGAAGGGGCTCAGGCAAAGCCATGTGGAAGAGTTGCAGTTCTCTTTCTCTGAATCATGAGCTCTGGGATCACAAGGGAAGAAGCTGCGGCGGTTTTGCCCTTTTCCCATCCGAGAGACGGAGAGGCTCCAATTAGAGTGAATTAAAACAGCCACACTTTTTATTGTAACAGTCAAATAGAGCATGAAATGGATGTGCAATAAAATCAATGGCAGACAGGTAAATAAATCCAAACAGGGGAGTTGATGTGGGCCGAGAACGCAACCCACCCTCGTCCTTGTTTGGAGCCTGATCTTCTGGGAGAGGAAAGGGTTTTTGTAATTCTATTTCAAACAAAACTGCAACAACTTACACAACTATAGGCAAGGCAATCACCCTCACATAAAACAATCCTATTGTAATAAACGCACTCTAGACATAATGAGTACCTTAAAAACAAAAGACCCAAAGAACGAAATCACACCAAATTTGGCAACAAAATGTCTCACTACACAAGGAGTTACCATCAATCAAAAATTATGATTTTGTCATTTGGGAGTTGTAGTTGCTGGGATTTATAGTTCACTTGTAGTCAAAGAGCATTCTGAACTCCACCAACAATGGAATTGAACCAAACTTGGTACACAGAACTCCCATGACCAACAGAAAATACTGAAAGGGTTTGGTGGGCATTGACCTTGCATTTTGGAATTGTAGTTCACCTCCATCCAGAGAACACTGTGGACTCAAACAATGATGGATCTGGACCAAACTTGACAGGAATATTCAATATGCCCAAATGTGAACACAGGTGGAGTTTGGGGGAAATAGACCTTGACATTTGGGAGTTGTAATTGCTGGGACTTATAGTTCTCCTACAATCAAAGAGAATTCTGAACTCCACCAATGATGGAATTGAACCAAACATGGCATACAGGACTTCCATGAGCAACAGAACACACTGGAAGGGGTTGGTGGGCATTGACCTTGAGTTTGGGAATTGTAGTTCACCTACATCCAGAGAGCACTGTGGACTCAAACAATGATGGATCTGGACCAAACTTGGCACAAATATTCCATATGCCTAACTATGAACACAGATGGAGTTTGGAGGAAATAGACCTTGACATTTGGGATTTGTAGTTCCTGGGATTTATAGTTCACTACAATTAAAGAGCATTCGGAATCCCACAAATGAGAGAAATGGGGCAAACTTCCCACACAGAACCCCCATGACCAACAGAAAATACTGAAGGCCATCCAGTCCAACTCTCTTCACCAGGGCAAGAAAACGTTATCAGAACCCTCCTGACAAAGAGCCATCCAGCCACAGATAGAGATAGATAGATATTAGGCCTGGGTAACAACGGAAAAATTTGTTTCTAAAATCGATTCGTTTTTTGGGGATTTTTTTGTTTCGATATTTAAAATAATTACAAAATTTTCCTTTTAAAAAGTTCGATATTTACGAAATTTCGTAAATGGTAAAAAATTAACGAATTGATTTCCAAAACAATAACGAATCGATTCGTTAATGGCGGACGCGACCGCGAAATACGCTAAAAAACCTCCAAAACCTTCTGAAGCTTCCCTCTCCCTCTGTTCTTGACTGTTGGTGTGATATTATAATTTTTTTTCACTAATTAAACCATAAAACTGGCCCAGACATGCGGAAATAATAACGAAACGACCTCAAAGCAATAACGAAACGAATACATAACAAATCCGAAGCATTTACAAAACGAATTTAAAAATTCGTTTTGTTTTTAAGTTGCTCCAGAATGGTTCGTTATCGCTTCGTTATAAAAAAATAACGAATTTTTAACGAATTATGAATTAACGAAACGAAACCGCCCAGCCCTAATAGATAGATATGATTCTCTCTCTCACACACAGACAGCTATAGTATCATAGATTTGAAAAAGACCCTTCAAGAAGGACTATGATAAGTTGCATATTCCAGAGTAGGCAAACCAGACACTCTCCACATACACACTGACAAAGAAACAACAAGAAATACTGTTTACTCACAAGCAGAAAGGAATTATGTATATTAGAAACCAACACTTCCTCATTACTTTATTTTCCCAGATCACCAGACTGGGCCACAGCAACGCCTGGCAAGGGACAGATAGTACATAATAAATTTGTCCATCCATTTGCTTGTGCAATGGGAGGATCCACTCATGAAGCAAGAGAGTTTTTGCCACAGCTGGAGTGAGTAATTCTGGGTTTGCAGATTCATCATCCGACTCCTCCGTGAAGGATCTCGGCTTTTCTTTGCTTTGCCTTCGCTGGGCGATAAATAAATATATAAACATCAAAAACCAAACAAACAAACTCTGGAATAGTTCTGCCAGAAGTATGCAAAGAAGACAGAGTGCTCCATCTTTCACTTCCTTGCTCAACCTGTCTTTGGAAGCAAAGAGAAACTGACCAATTATGCGAGGCAGAGGCTTGGGGAAGAAAGCAATAAATGGAGCTGTAAATTTAAGCCCAAACCCACTCCCGGCCCCCTTCCCCCGTTCCCCCCCCCCCCTTGTTTTCTGTGTTTGCTTCCATCTAATTGCATTCTGCTCCCTCTCCTCCCCCCCCCCCCCAACTCCTTGCTCTGATTCCTCAGCAGGATTAAAATGAAAGAACCCCAATGAAACTGGATGGGAACCTCCTGGCTCGGCCCTGAAGAGCTGACTGGCACAAACCCTCCTTAAGCCTCCTGATTTATCCGCTCTTGGAGTCGGGAAGGCAGCTGTAAATCAGGCCATTAGCATTATTGATGGGAGGAGGGAACGTAAATACAAGTGGCAAAGGCAGGCGCCTTGGTCGCTTCAGGGACCTTCCTTTCTTCCCTCCTCGCCTCGCTCTCCTTTGGCTGACGGGCCTCATTTGCAGCTAAGTTATTGAGCCCTTTGGAGAAGGAGGAGGAGGAGGAGGACTGGAAGCCCCTGAGATGATGGGCAACAACTGTTTCCTTCTGCCAACACAACGGCTTCATCCAACAATGGCAGGCAGGGATGGAGTGGAGCAAAATGGATGAAGGCACGGCCTAGATCCAGGGGGTGCCCCACATATGACTTTTGGAAGCCCCATGGAGTCCTCCTAAGGTTCTTTTAAGCCAGGGACATGCAAAGCGGGCAGGGGGGCTCCATCAGTTCCTTCTTCAGAAAAGCAACTTGGGGAGATAAAGCAGAGTATTATTATTAATAATAAAAAATATACGACAAACTATTAGAATGGTCAACTGAAACTGAACTAATAAAAAATTGCATGGTCACATGGGCAGAAAATATAAGGAGACAACACATGGCAGGGGATGGCTAGTTGCAAATAAGTATGGCAGCCAGTTACAGCATGCCTCTCATGCCACAAATGGCAGAGCTCAGCAAACAATACAGGCCAAGGGGAGGTGCCAGTTATTGCCAAAGTGGAGTTAACCAGGCTAATTCCAACACACTTAGTGTCAACAGCAGTCGGAGTTGTTTAAGACGTTGCCTGAGGCCATGTTGGTCTCTCTTTTCAACAGAGGTGGTGTTGCCCCCTTTGAGGGATGCTTTGGCTGTGGGATGGACTAGGTGGCCCTTGGTGTCCCCTCTCCTTGTGAAGCCTGAGCCCAGGCCTCCCTGGAGCTGCTCCTCCATCCAGCTGAGGACTTGGCTCCTGTTCCCACCCGAGGCTGCCTGGCTCCCCGTGGAGACTGGCTGCGTTCCCCTGCTCCTGCTCTTTATTGAATGTTGATAGCCCAGGTTGCCTTCGTGCCAATGGAAGCTGGCAGCGGCTGGGACACAGGTGCAGCCTCCCCCATGGAAGAGATGGGAAAGCGCTGGTAAAAGGCGAGGAAAACAAGCAAGAAGGAGCCTTTCAAAATGATTCCCTGCAGCAATGAACATTTCAGGCAGACAAAATGCAAGAGGAGGAGGAGGACAGCAGCAGCAGCAGCAGCGAGAAGACAAGGTTTCCTGGTTTCCATCCATGATCTATATTGTGGAGGAATGGAAGTGATATGGCACCCTGTGAATGCTGGCTCTATGGGGAAGAGTTTGGATTCCGGCCGAGCCAGGGATTGGAGGCCTTGGGCAAGGCACACTCTCTCGGCCTCAGAAGGAGACCATCTGCCTTCTTGAAAGGAGGCTGAAGTGTCCTCCTAGGCGGAAATGTCTCCATCGGATGAGGTAGTCTCCAAAGCAGGAGGGAACAAGCCTCCCTGCTCCTTTCAAATTTATTTATTTATCGTGTCAGGAGCGAACCAAAACAGTTGTATTGCATTAAAAACAGACAAACAAACAACAAAACACAAAGTTTGCAGACTTGGTATTCTATTAAATGTCCTTTGACCAGTAGCTGTCCTCTTGGAGTGCCTCTGGTGTTGCTGCAAGAAGGTCCTCCCTTGTGCATGTGGCTGGGCTCAGGGTGCATTGCAGCAGGTGGTCAGTGGTTTGCTCTTCTCCGCACTCGCATGTCGTGGATTCCACTTTGTGGCCCCGTTTCTGAAAGTTGGCTCTGCATCTCGTGGTCCCAGAGCACAGTCTGTTCAGCGCCTTCCAAGTCGCCCCGTCCTCTTTGTGCCCAGGGGGGAGTCTCTCCTTTGGTATCAGCCATGGATTGAGGTTCTGGGTTTGAGCCTGCCACTGTTGGACTCTTGCTTGCTGAGTGTCTCTGTAGATCTAAGAAAACTATGTCTTGATTTAAGTCATTGACGTGCTGGCTGATACCCAAACAGGGGATGAGCTTGAGATGTCTCTGCCTTGGTCCTTTCACTATTGGCTGCCACTTCCCGGCGGATGTCAGGTGGTGCGATACCGGCAAAGCAGTGCAATTTCTCCAGTGGTGTAGGGCGCAGACACCCCGTGATAATGCGGTATGTCTCATTAAGAGCCACATCCACTGTTTTAACATGGTGAGATGTGTTCCACACTGGGCATGCATACTCAGCAGCAGTGTGATTCCAGGTAAAGTGGTCTGACCAAGGCAGAATAGAAGAGAAATAGCATGACTTCCCTGGATTGAGACACCAGACTGATGCAGGCCAAAATCCCACTGGCTTTTTCAGCTACCACATCACATTCCTGGCTCGTGTTTAACTTCCTCCCAGTGAGGACTCCAAGATCTTTTCCACATGTCCTGCTCTCGAGCCAGTTATCATCACCCCCCATTCTTCAGTGCAAGAGTTCCTTGCTGGAATTTGTCCAGAGGAGGGCAACTAAAATGATCAAGGGTCTGGCGAACAAGCCCTATGAGGAGCGGCTTAAGGAGCTGGCCATGTTTAGCCTGAAGAAGAGAAGGCTGAGAGGGGATATGATGATAGCCATGTATAAATATGTGAGAGGAAGCCACAGGGAGGAGGAGGGAGCAAGCTTGTTTTCTGCTTCCCTGGAGACTAGGACGCAATGGAGCAATGGCTTCAAACCACAAGAGAGGAGATTCCATCTGAACATGAGGAAGAACTTCCTGACTGGGAGAGCCGTTCAGCAGTGGAACTCTCTGCCCCGGAGGGAGTGTGGTGGAGGCTCCTTCTTTGGAAGTTTTAAACAGAGGCTGGATGGCCATCTGTCAGGGGTGATTTGAATGCAATATTCCTGCTTCTTGGCAAAATGGGGTTGGACTGGATGGCCCAGGAGGTCTCTTCCAACTCTAGGATTCTATGATTCCTTAGCACACCATGCAAACCGTATCTCGGCCACCCATCCTTGATGCCAGAGTCTGGCTTATATTTCCATGAGCTGAGCTTTTGTTTGCATCTTTTTAAATTTATGTAAAGGGCCTAAATCCCAGGAATTGGAAGAAGGCAGGAAGACCCATCAATTGATCAATATACCTATCAATCAAAGAATCCCTGGGACCCTAGGAGGCAGGAAATCAATCCATTGATCAGTCGCTCAAGCAATCCCCATGGCCCTGGGATTACAGCAGAAAGCACCTCCAATGCCTTCCCGATGTGCCATGTTTGTCATAATGTGGAGTGACTTCTGGGCGTGCGATTCCCCTCTAAAAGCAGAGGCATGTTTTATTCAGCGTGAGTGTCGCAGAAGAAGAGTCGAGTGTGCGGTGCCATCGCACACAGGAAGGATGCCATTGTGAAGGACCCATCCAGTTGTACATTAGGAATCACCATAATGCCTTTTACATTTCTTTTCTCCTTCCCTTGTGCCATGGTTATGTAACTCCTTGAGCGCACAGTTCAATGCCATCTTTTCAATGTTTTGGCTGATGACTGGGAAAGCACCTGGAGATTCTGGAAGTTTTTTTCCAAAAGCCCAGTAGGAAAAGGCATGGTGCCCTCTGAGATCTTGACCAGGGTTCATCTACACCAGGCATGGCCCAACTTAGTCACTCCAGGCATTTGGGACTCCAACTCCCACCATTCCTAACAGCCTCAGGCCCCTTCCTTTCCCCCTGTACTCAGCCCCAAGATGCAAAGGAATCCAGATGGACTGGTTCTATCTCTCATCTATCTCTGATTGCATTCTTCCTTCCTGGCAGAAAAGAGTTGGACTGGATGGAACTTGAGGTCTCTTCCACCTCTAGGGATCTATCTATCTATCTATCCATCCATCTATATCTATCCATCATCTATCTGTCATCTATCTATCTATCAATCATCCATCCACCCACCTATCTATCATCTATCTATCTATCCATCTATATCTATCTATCTATCTATCTATCTATCTATCTATCTATCATCTAATCTATTTATCTATCTATCTATCATCCATCTATATCTATCCATCATCTATCTGTCATCTATCTATCTATCTGTCATCTATCTATCTATCTACTATCTATCTATCTACTATCCACCCACCCACCCACCTATCTATCATCTATCTATCCATCTCTATCTATCTATCTATCTATCTATCTATCTATCCATCTATATCTATCCCTCATCTATCTGTCATCTATCTATCTATCATCTATCTATCTAATATATTTATCTATCCATCTATCCATCTATCTATATAGATCCATCATCTATCTGTCATCTATCTATCTATCTATCTATCTATCTGTCTGTCTGTCTGTCATCTATCTATCTATCTATCTATCTATCTATCTATCTATTTATCTATCCACCCACCCACCCACCTATCTATCATCTATCTATCCATCTCTATCTATCTATCTATCTATCTATCTATCCATCTATATCTATCCCTCATCTATCTGTCATCTATCTATCTATCATCTATCTATCTAATATATTTATCTATCTATCCATCTATCCATCTATCTATATAGATCCATCATCTATCTGTCATCTATCTATCTATCTGTCTGTCTGTCTGTCTGTCTGTCTATCTATCTATCTATCTATCTATCTATCTATCTATCTATTTATCTATCCACCCGCCCACCCACCTATCTATCATCTATCTATCCATCTCTATCTATCCATCCATCTATCTATCTATCTATCTATCTATCTATCTATCTATCTATCTATCCACCCAACCACCCATCTATCCGTCTATCTATCCATCTATATCTATCCATCATCTATCTGTCATCTATCTATCTATCTATCTATCTATCTATCTATCTATCTATCTATCTAGCTATCTATCTAGCTATCCATCCATCCATCCATCCACCCACCCACCCACCCACCTACCCACCCATCTACCCACCTACCCACCCACCTATCTATCATCTATCTAACTATCCATCTATCATCTTAAGTGGCTGAGGGGGAAAAGGGAAGGAGCCTGAGGCTGTTAGGAATGGTGGGAGTTGGAGTCCAAAACACCTGGAGTGCCCAAGTTGGTCAGTGCCTGATCTAAACCATAGAACTGATACATTTTGCTCCACATTAACCACTGTGACTCCGTGCTTTGAGTCCCTGGGATGGGTAGTTTGGTAGCACCAGGAAAAAAACCCTTGAACCGAGAAGGATGAAAGCCTTGCAAAACTACAACTTCCCAGATATCATAGCTTTCAGTTGAAGTGAGTCAAACCAAGTAAGGAATGGAAGAGTCAACTGCATCAGTTGTGATGACAAAATCATAGCACTGGACCCATCGTGTCCAAAAAAAAAGATGTCAAAAAACTGAAACTTCTCTGGAATTTTTCAAGGAGAAGCTGGATGGCCCTCTGTCAGGAATGCTTCCTGTTATGCCTCTGCTTAAAAAACTCCTAGAGAAGGAAGGAGACTCCACGGGACAACAGAGTAGCACATTCCTCTCTTGGTGCACTCTGAGGTTGCGCTTCCTGAGGTTGAGGTGGACTCCCTTTTCCTGCCACTTGATTCCATGGCTCCATTGTGTGTGTCCCAGTCTCTGGAGCAGCGAAAAACACAAGCTTGAACCCTCCTCAATGGGCATCTTTTCCAATATTGAATCATGGCTCCCATGGCTCCTACTTTTTTCCAGGCTGAATATCCCCAGTTCCCTCAGCCTCCTCATGATGTGCAGACCTTGGACCATTTTGGTCACCTTCTTCTGGCCACCTTCTATCTTGTCCATCTCCTTCTTGACTTGCTTTGCCCAGAACGGGACACAGGGATATTATTCCAGGTGAGGAGGCCTGGCCAAAGCAGAAGACAGTGGGATTATGACTTCTCTCCGTCTGGACAATATCCTCCAGTAGATGCTGCACTGCTTCTCCTTTCTCCCAGCCATGTCATTCTGGGTATCCTGCTTCCTTCTCTTTCCGCTGGAATGTGTCCAGAAGAGGGCGACTAAAATGATCAAGGGTCTGGAGAACAAGCCCTATGAGGAGCGGCTTAAGGAGCTGGACATGTTTAGCCTGAATAAGAGAAGGCTGAGAGGAGATATGATGAGAGCCATGGATAAATATGTGAGAGGAAGCCACAGGGAGGAGGAGGGAGCAAGCTTGTTTTCTGCTTCCCTGGAGATTAGGACGCAATGGAACAATGGCTTCCAACTCCAAGAGAGGAGATTCCATCTGAACATGAGGAAGAACTTCCTGACTGTGAGAGCTGTTCAGCAGTGGAACTCTCTGCCCCGGAGTGTGGTGGAGGCTCCTTCTTTGGAAGCTTTTAAACAGAGGCTGGATGGCCATCTGTCAGGGGTGATTTGAATGCAATATTCCTGCTTCTTGGCAGAATGGGGTTGGACTGGATGGCCCAGGAGGTCTCTTCCAACTGTTTGATTCTAGGATTCTATTCTATGATTCTCCTCCTGCAGCCACGGGGTTGGTCTCCAAGGATGGCTGAAGGGCCTTTGTCTCCACGAGTGCTTTGAAGCACATCAGCCCCCCATTAACACCCAAAGGAGAAAGAGAAGCAGGAGGAGGGTGTGATGGCAGAAGGCGGGTGGGATCTGCAGTGCATCACTGCAGGACAGAAGAAGTAGGTCATCTTGCGATGGCATCAATTACTTATTATCTCTCTCTGTGTGTTTGTGCAAGAGAAACACATGAAATCTCCACTCAGAAGCCTTCCAGAATTGGGGCAGGGAGGGAGAAGGAGAGAGCACAGCAGCCAAGGGAAGGCCTAGATGATCCACCTGCAGAAATGGATCCATTTATACAAATGGAAAGGGCGCCCATCTTTGTCTCATTCACCGGGATAAGCCCCTTTCTGCATGCCATTGCCTCTTTTGGGCTTTTCTGCAGTATGTTTGTGCAAATCCTGCAAAGTGGACTGTCTACAGACGTCATACACAACTCCTGGAACAGTTCCATCAGCGTTGCCTCCAAAAAATCCTGCAAATCTCTTGGGAAGACAAGAGGGCAAATGTCAGCGTACTGAAAGAAGCGAAGACCACCAGCATTGAAGCGATGTTCCTCCGTAGGCCTGGGCGGTTTCGTTTCGTTAATTCGTAATTCGTTAATAATTCGTTAATTTTTCCAATTACAAAATGATAACGAACCATTCTGGAGCAATCATTAAAAAAACGAATTTTTAAAGACGTTTTGTAAATGCTTCGTATTTCATTATTGTATTCGTTTCGTTATTGTTTTGAGGTCGTTTCGTTATTATTTCCGCATGTCTGGGCCAGTTTTATGGTTTAATTAGTGAAAAAAAATTATACTATCACACCAACAGTCAAGAACAGAGGGAGAGGGAAGCTTCAGAAGGTTTTGGAGGTTTTTTAGCGTATTTCACGGTCGCGTCCGCCATTAACGAATCGATTCGTTATTGTTTCGGAAATCGATTCGTTAATTTTTTACCATTTACGAAATTTCGTAAATATCGAACTTTTTAAAAGGAAAATTTTGTAATTATTTTAAATATCAAAACAAAAAAACCCCCAAATACAAATCGAGTTTAGAAACAAATTTTTGCGTTGTTACCCAGGCCTATTCCTCCGCCATCAACTCCGCTGGACCATGTTGTCCGGATGCCCGACCACCGTCTCCCAAAGCAGTTGCTCTACTCCGAACTCAAGAATGCAAAACGGAATGTTGGAGGGCAGGAAAAGAGATTGAAAGATGGGCTCAAAGCCAACCTTAAAAACTCTGACATAGACACTAAGAACTGGGAAGCCCTGGCCCTTGAGCGCTCCAGTTGGAGGTCAGCTGTGACCAGCAGTGCTGCAGAACTTGAAGAGGCACAATTGGAGGGCGAAAGAGAGAAATGTGCCAAAGGTGCGTCAAGCCAACCCCGACCGAGACCACCTTTCATCTAGAATCCAATGCCCTCACTGAAGGAGAAGATGCAGGCCAAGAAGAGGGCTCCACAGCCACTTATGGACCCACCGCCAGGACACCGAACTCAGAGGACCATCATCCTCGGAGTACAAGGGATCGCCTAAGTAAGTAAGTAGCATGTTTGTGAAAAGCAGAGTTCCACAATCACCCTATTTTATCGAATCTAATGCTCACCTTTTTTAAATTTAAAATTTAAAACCCACAACATACAAATATTAAAATAGATTTAAAAATACAAATCCATTACAACTACTCAGAACACATCCAACTGTGCAAACAGAAGTATGATGCGAGCTCTCCAAGGTCACAAAAGGGGAAACAGTCCAAGGTGATCATGAGATTTGCTGGAAAGATTAGTCCACAAGAATGTACAAGCATTCCTCGAGTTACAAACATCCAACTTACTCCTCTTGGGGAGATCCGGAGGAATACAAATACATTGTTGTTCATTTATTTATTTAATTAATTTATTTGTGAGAGCCGTTCAGCAGTGGAACTCTCTGCCCTGGAGTGTGGTGGAGGCTCCTTCTTTGGAGGCTTTGAAACAGAGGCTGGATGGCCATCTGTCAGGGGTGATTTGAATGCGATATTCCTGCTTCTTGGCAGAATGGGGGTGGACTGGATGGCCCATGAGGTCTCTTCCAACTCTAGGATTCTATGATTCTATGATTCTATTTATTTATCGCATTTCCCTCTATGAACCGGCGCAGACACTAAGATCCACCGGGGAGGCCCTCCTCTTGCTCCCACTACCGTCTCAAGTCCAGCTGGTGGGGACGAGGGAGAGGGCCTTTTCGGTGGTGGCCCCCTGCCTCTGGAATGCCCTCCCCAAGGAGATCAGGCTGACCCCACTCCTCACCTCCTTCCGTAAGAACTTGGAGACTTGGTGGTTTCCTCAGGCCTTTGATAATGATTAGTCTCAAGTCTCAAGCCTTTGGTCCAACAGTTAGGACTTGGCCTTGTATCCCATCCATTCCCCAGTCCACTGTCATCTGAGGGCACCTTTTCTTCCAGCCCAGACCTTTTTGATAGACCTGGAATTGAGTGGCCTTGTCCCCTCGTAGGGCCATTGCTGAGACCGATCCTTGCACTCAGGGCCGTAGCCAGAAAGAAATTTCGGGAGGGGTTTGAAATTTGGGGGGGGGGGGGGGAGTTGAAAATTTCATGGGGGGGGGGGTTGAAACCTGCCTCCTAGCTCACGCTGAAGCAAAGAGCACATCAAGGGGCAGATCAGCCTTCAATAGCCTGCAGCTCCGCCCCTGCCAACCACCTCCACCAAGTCTGGCCTCCTCAATGAGAACATTCAACACACACACCCCACAATGACAATAATAATAATAATAATAATAATAATAATAATAATACCTTTATTTATACCCCGCTACCATCTCCCGGAGGACTCGGTGCGGCTTACAAGAGGCCGAGCCCAAATACAACAGTAAAACAACAGCAACAATACAGCAAAATAACTCAAAAACAAGGCAATAACATTAACAACACACCATGATGCAATTAAAATCTATGGCAGGACCAAATGTAATAACTAAAATTAAAAAGTGCTGTTCATGACCAGGTGAAAAGGGTAGGTGTTTGGAGGGGGATGAGCATGCAGTTATCCTGGCTGGGGCTTGCCTGATGTCCTTAGGGAGAGAGTTCCAGAGTTGAGGGGCCACCACCGAGAAAGCCCTATCCCTCGTCCCCACCAATCGCGCTTGCTATGCAGGTGGGAACGTGAGCAGGACCTCTCCAGATGAACAAAGAGATCGTGTGGGTTCGTACACAGAGATGCGGTCACGCAGGTAGGCGGGTCCCAAACAGTGTGAATAAATTGCTAATATTTGCTTGAGATAGTGCTTGCAGTTCTGGAGGGACTCTTAATTTTTTGCATCTCATAGACTTAGCAGCAGGGGGATTTGGTTAACCAGTTAAAATTCATGAGTACACCAGGTTTTTTAAAAATTCTGAAACATTTCGGGGGGGGGGGGGGGTTAAATCCCTAAACACCCCCCCCCCCCCCCTCGCTACAGGCCTGCTTGCACTGTCCCATTCAGCCAGCCCCATTTTCCCTTCTCCTTGCACTAGCCTTGGCCCAGCTCGTTCCAAATAGTTCAGGCCCCTTATTGAAATCTTGGCCCCCGGCAGCTTACCTTACATGAAGAAAAGAGCAGAACTGTATTGTCGAAGGCTTTCATGGCCAGAATCACTGGGTTGTTGTAGGTTTTTTTGGGCTATATGGCCATGGTCTAGAGGCATTCTCTCCTGACGTTTTGCCTGCATCTATGGCAAGCATCCTCAGAGGTAGTGAGGTCTGTTGAAACTAGGAAAATGGGTTTATATACCTGTGGAGTGACCAGGGTGAGACAAAGGACTCTTGTCTGCTGGAGCTAGGTGGGAATGTTTCCACTGACCACCTTGATTAGCATATAATGGCCTGACATTGTCTGGAGCAAACTTTTGTTGAGAGGTGATTAGATGTCCCAGATTGTTTCCTCTCTGTTGTTTAGCTGTTGTAATTTTAGAGTTTTTTAATACTGGTAGCCAGATTTTGTTCCTTTTCATGGTTTCCTACTTTCTGTTGAAATTGTCCACCTGCTTCTTGTGGATTTCAATGGCTTCTCTGTGTAGTCTGACATGGTGGTTGTTGGTGTGGTCCAGCATTTCTGTGTCCTCAAATAAAATGCTGTGTCCAGGCTGGTCCATCAGGTGTTCTGCTATGGCTGACTTCTCTGGTTGAAGTAGTCTGCAGTGCCTTTCATGTTCCTTGATTCGTGTCTGGGCAACGCTGCTGCGTTTTGGGGTCCCCCTGTAGACTTCTTGTCCACAGCTGCATGGTACACGGTAGACTCCTGCAGAGATGAGAGGATCCCTCTTGTCCTTTGCTGAACGGAGCATTGGTTGGATTTTCTTGGTGGGTTTGTAGATAGTTTGTATGTTGTGTTTCCTCATCAGCTTCCCTCTGCGGTCAGTGGTTCCCTTGATGTACGGCAAGAACACTTTTCCTCTGGGTGGGTCTTCATCTTGACTCTCATGGCTTCTTCTCGGTGGTTTTGCAGCTCTTCTGATGTCTGAGGTGGAGTCTCCATTGGCCTGGAGAGCCCAGTTGAGGTGGTCCAGTTCCTCTTGGAGGAGGTGGGCTGCGCAGATTCCTTTTGCACGGTCTGCCAAGTTTTTGATGGTGCTTCTTTTTTGACTTGGGGGATGGTTGGAGTTTTTATGTAGATATCTATCTGAGGATACTTGCCATAGATGCAGGCGAAACATCAGGAGAGAATGCCTCTAGACCAGTGGTTCTCAACCTGGGGTCCCCAGATGTTTTTGGCCTTCAACTCCCAGAAATCCTAACAGCTGGTAAACTGGCTGGGATTTCTGGGAGTTGTAGGCCAAAACACCTGGGGAGAGACCCACAGGTTGAGAACCACTGATCTAGACCATGGCCATATAGCCTGAAAAAACCAAGAGCAGAACTGGTTTTAAATTGATTCTAATGTATATGTTGTGTTAACAGTTTATGCTTATGTTTTTTATATTGTATGTTTTTGTATTATTTTGCATATGTAGAAACCGCTTTGAGTCCCCTTGGGTAGATAGGGCAGTATTCAAATAAATTATGATTATGATTATGATTATGTTGTTGTTGTTGTTGTTGTTGTTGGTTTTTCCGGGCTATAGGGCCATGTTCTGGAGGCAATTTTTCTCCTGACGTTTCGCCTGCATCTATGGCAAGCATCCTCAGAGGTAGTGAGGTATTATTATTATTATTATTATTATTATTATTATTATTAATCCTGCAGTACAGACGCATCCATTTCCTGGCTCTCCATCTATTAATGCAGAAAATTGGGAAAAGCAGCCAGAGGGTTGTCTGCCGAAAGGAGCCGTATCCCGGGAGGGACTTTTCCTCTTGGCTTCCATTTCATTTTTTGCCAATTGAGCCTTTTCTGAGGCCTGGGGGCCTTGGGTGTACCTTTCCCTCCTCGTTTGGGGAGGAGACCCAGTTTTACACTGAGATGCTTTTCTCTTTCTCTCCGGTTGTTGTTGTGCCTTTTTCTCGTCTTGTGTTTTATTTCTATTTCCAGGCTGTTTTGCACGAGCCCTGACTAATTCTCCTGACTTCTTTGGGGAGACTGCCGTGCCTTTGAAAAGAGCTGTTGCAAAAACGAGTGCTGGCTCCTTTTGTCACTTGGGACGGCACTTGGCCTCTGGGCAGCTTGGAATAAATCCCGATTTGGTGCGTTTGCTTCTCTCTCTCTCTCTCTCTTATTTCACACTTTTTATTGCCTCTCCAAGCAGTCAGGCTCAGACTTCATTGCTGCCTGGATTTCTGATTTCCTCACCCTGGGATAATTTTCTCACCTGAATGTCCTTGGAGACACCTTCGGCTGAGGCTGGTCCTATATTGACATGGAAGGCCGCTTGGAACTGCATTGTAGTGTCAGTGTAGACCAGGCATGGGCCTGCTTCAGCCTTCCCTCCCTCTCTTCAGCCAGTAGGCTGTTAGGAATTGTGAGAGTTGAAGTCCAAAACAACTGGAGGAAGAGCCAAAGTTGGCCCATGTCTGGTCTAGACCCATACAGTCCATAAAAATCCAATTTAACCATCCAGCCTCTGTTTCAAAGCCTCCAATGAAGGAGCCTCCACCATACTCCCTCTGGGGTAGAGAGGGAGTTCTTCCTCATGTTCAGGTGGAATCTCCTTTATTTCCTGTAATTTGAAGCCATGGCTCCATTGCATCCTTGCCTCCAGGGCAGCAGAAAGGAAGCCTGCTCCCTCCTCCACATGACTTCCCTGGCCTCCCCTCTTGATCCCCTCATGTCTCCTCTCAGCCTTCTCTTCTGCAGGCTAAACATATCCAGCTCTTTCAGCCGCTCCTCACAGGGCCTGTTCCTATGAGTCATCCTCTTTCCAGTTTAGAGTCAACATTTCCCTTCAATTGCGGTGCCAAGAATTGGACTCAGTGTGATTCCAGATGTGGTCTAACCAAGGCAGAATAGAACATGGGGAGCATGACTTCCTTGGATCTAGGCATCAGATTCCTCTTGATGCAGGCCAAAATTCCATTGGTTTTTTTGCTGCCGCATCACATTCGTGGCTCATGTTAACCTTCCTCTCCACGAGGACTCCAAGATCTTTTTCTCATCCACTGCTCTCGAGCCAGGCCTCATCGTCCCCCATTCTGTCTCTTTGCATTTCGTTTTTTCTGCCTAAGTGGAGTCTCTTACATTTGTCCCTGTTGAACTTCATTGTGTTAGTTTTGGCCCATCATCTCTCTCATCTGTGAAGATCATTTTGAATCCTGCTCCTGTCCTCTGGAGTCTTGGCTCTCCCTCCCCATTTGGTGTCGTCTGCAAACTTGATGATCCTGCCTTCTAGCCCTTTTTAAGCCAGCATTTCTCAACCTGGAGGTCGGGATCCCTGGAGAGGTCACAAGGGGGTGTCAGAGGGGTCACCAAAGACCACCAGGAAAACACAGTATTTTCTGTTGGTCATGGGGGTTCTCTGTGGGAAATTTGGGCCAATTCTGTCGATGGTGGGGTACAGAATGCTCTTTGATTGTAGGTGAACTATAAATCCCAGCAATCACAACTCCCAAATGTTAAGATCTATTTCCCCCAAACTCCACCAGGTTTCACATATTGAGTATTTCTGCCAAGTTTGGTCCAGATCCACCACTGTTTGAGTCTACAGTGCTCTCTGGGTGTAGGTGAACTACAACTCCAAAACCCAAGGTCAACGCCCACCAAACCCTTCCAGTATTTTCTGTTGGTCATGGGAGTTCTGTGTGCCAAGTTTGATTCAATGCCATCGTTGGTGGAATTCAGAATGCTCCTTGATTCTAGGTAAACTATAAATCCCAGCAACTACAACTCCCAAATGACAAATCAACCCCCCACCCCACCAAATTTCAGTGTTACGGGTATTTGTGCCAAATTTGGTCCAGTGAATAAAATACATCCTGCATATGTGATATTTACATTACGATTAATAACAGTAGCAAAATCAGTTATGAAGTAGCAGCAAAAAATAATTTTATGGTTGGGGGTCAGCACAACATGAGGAACTGTATTAAGGGGTTGTGGCATTAGGAAGGTTGAGAAACACTGATCTAAGTCATGAATGAAGATCCTGAACAGGACCGCAGCCAGCATGGAACCCTGCTGATGGCACTCCACTCACCACTTCTTTCCAGGATGAAGAGGAAGCCTTGAGGAGAATCACCCTCTGGGTTTATTTGCTTAACCAATGACAGATCCACCTCACTGTAGTTTTGCCTGGCCCACATTGGACCAGTTTCCTTCCCAGAAGGTCATGGGGACCTTGTTGAAGGAAGGCCTTCCTGAAATCCAGAGACACTCCATCCACGGCATTCCCCGCATCTCATAGAATCATAGAATCAAAGAGTTGGAAGAGACCCCATGGGCCATCCAGTCCAACCCCCTGCCAAGAAGCAAGAATATTGCATTCAAATCACCCCTGACAGATGGCCATCCAGCCTCTGCTTAAAAGCTTCCAAAGAAGGAGCCTCCACCACACTCCGGGGCAGAGAGTTCCACTGCTGAACGGCTCTCACAGTCAGGAAGTTCTTCCTCATGTTCAGATGGAATCTCCTCTCTTGTAGTTTGAAGCCATTGTTCCGCGTCCTAGTCTCCAAGGAAGCAGAAAACAAGCTTGCTCCTACCCAGCTTGTAACTCTTGGGAGTAAATTCTGTAATTAGGCCCCTTTCCGGAAGGTCTTTGAACTGGCTTGATTGCTTTCTGCTTTTAATTTGCAGTTTTGCCTCCCTTTTGAAACTGGAGAAAGGGTTTCTCTCCTCTACCTGCTGACCTGTTTCCTTTCCGGGCGACCGGCCATCCAGGCTGACCTTTGTCCAGTCCCTTTCTGCAGACTCTGCATCTTTGGGCCTCGTCCAGACGGGGCTCCCATCAGCTTTGAAATAACTCAGTTTGAAGTTTTCATCAATATGAACAGAAATCTTTCAAATATCCTTCCAGGTTGTCACGTTGCCAGGGCTCTGCCAATATTTAGGCAGAGATGAACCAAACTCTCAGTTTGTGTTAAACAATTTAATTAAATCCGTACTTTCTTCCTGGTTGTTTTAATAGTCCAAAATATAAAACATAAAGATAACACTCAACCACAGAATATAAAACAAAAAAGAAAGCTGTGTCATGTATCACGTTGTGCAGTTGATGGTGGTAAGCGGTGGTAGGCCTAGCTATTGGTGATGGAAGGGTTAATGTAAGCTCTAAAGGGCTGAGTAATCTGTAAGTAAGAGTTCATGGGTGAAAGCAATTAAAGGTGGAGGTATGCAAGAGCTGGGTTGTAGCTGGGTGTTTCTGGATATAATGAGCTAGCCTTGGGACTGATCTTCGGGAGAAAAGTATTTGTCTTATTTTGGTGGTAGATGCTGCTGTAGTTCCCCCAGGTCTCCAGATTTTTGGTATCCTGACCTGTCTCTTGAACTCTTAGAACCCTGGAACTCTGAATCTTTGGACTGGCTTTGGACTACGGTATAGACTCTTGATCCCTGGACTTTGCTCACTGAACTCTTGGCATTTGACCACTGAACTGGACCCTTTGACCATGCTGTAGTGTTTGTAAGCTGGAATGTGTCCAGAGGAGGGCGACTAAAATGATCAAGGGTCTGGAGAACAAGCCCTATGAGGAGCGGCTTAGGGAACTGGGCATGTTTAGCCTGAAGAAGAGAAGGCTGAGAGGGGATATGATAGCCATGTATAAATATGTGAGAGGAAGCCACAGGGAGGAGGAGGGAGCAAGCTTGTTTTCTGCTTCCTTGGAGACTAGGACGCGGAACAATGGCCTCTCCGAACGTATTCTCCCCTACGAACCATCAAGATTACTAAGATCATCTGGAGAGGCCCTGCTCTCGGTCCCACCAGCCTCGCAAGCGCGCCTGGTGGGGACGAGGGACAGGGCCTTCTCGGTGGTGGCCCCGCGACTCTGGAACTCTCTCCCTCTGGAGGCCAGAACCGCCCCATCCATCCTAACATTTAGGAAATGGGTGAAGACGTGGCTGTGGAGTCAGGCCTTCGAGGAATGAGAGAACACCATAAGACCCTGGATGGGAGTTGATGTAGATCCATCTTAATAGGACGACTGACCACAGTAGTTTTAGACATAGTGTTATTTTAAAGTTTTTGTAATTGTGATATATGATATTTTAATGATTGTATATGTTTTTATGGCTGTAAACCGGGCTGAGTCCCTCAATGAGGTTGAGAAGCTCGGTATACAAAACTGTGAAATAAATAAATAAATAAACTACAAGAGAGGAGATTCCATCTGAACATTAGGAAGAACTTCCTGACTGTGAGAGCCGTTCAGCAGTGGAACTCTCTGCCCCAGAGGGAGTGTGGTGGAGGCTCCTTCTTTGGAAGCTTTTAAGCAGAGGCTGGATGGCCATTTGTCAGGGGTGCTTTGAATGCAATATTCCTGCTTCTTGGCAGAATGGGGTTGGACTGGATGATGGCCCAAGAGGTCTCTTCCAACTCTTTGATTCTAGGATTCTATGATTCTATGATTCTATCAGTTTTTGTTTTATATTCTGTGGCTGAGTGCTACCCACCTTTGATGCTGCATTCAGTTGCACATTTGCACAAATTAAATGTCAAAATAATCTGCCACAAAACGCCCAGTATTTACCATTTCCACAAAGACCAGCACTTTTCCATTCTGCCCCTGTCCATGGTGCTGAACCACAAGTTCTCGTATAGAATAGAATAAGAGTCGTTGATCCATGTCCCCTCGGGAGGAACATATTAAACAAGGATAAGTAAGCTGTCATAAAGTGGGATCTTCTCCTCGGGAGGTCTTTAAGCAGTAGTTGGGTGGCCATCTGTAGGGAGGGTTTGGATTGTGTGCTCCTCAATGGCAGAAGAGAGTTAGACCAAATGGCCCTTGGAGGTCTCTTCCAAACCTAGGATCCCATGGGTCTGTCTGGTATCACACTAGAGCTGAAGCAAAGCAACGAGTCTGCATCTCATCTGAAACCCTGTAGCTTCCTTCTCCTCCTGCAGGATTCTGGGACATGTAGTTTAGTGGCTTCTCTGACTGAGCATTTCAAATGCATCAATAGGAGCCTAGTGCCTAGATCTAAGGAAGTCATGCTCCCCATGCTCTATTCTGCTTTGGTTAGACCACACCTGGAATATTGTGTCCAATTCTGGGCATCACAATTCAAGAGAGATATTGACAAGCTGGAATGTGTCCAGAGGAGGGTGACTAAAATGATCAAGAACAAGCCCTATGAGGAGCGGATTAAGGAACTGGGCATGTTTAGCCTGAAGAAGAGAAGGCTGAGAGGAGATATGATAGCCATGTATAAATATGTGAGAGGAAGCCACAGGGAGGAGGAGGGAGCAAGCTTGTTTTCTGCTTCCTTGGAGACTAGGACGCAATGGAACAATGGCTTCAAACTACAAGAGAGGAGATTCCATCTGAACATGAGGAAGAACTTCCTGCCTGTGAGAGCCGTTCAGCAGTGGAACTCTCTGCCCCGGAGTGTGGTGGAGGCTCCTTCTTTGGAAGCTTTTAAGCAGAGGCTGGATGGCTATCTGTCAGGGGTGATTTGAATGCAATATTCCTGCTTCTTGGCAGAATGGGGTTGGACTGGATGATGGCCCACGAGGTCTCTTCCAACTCTTTGATTCTATGATTCTATGATTCTAAGAACAAGCCCTATGAGGAGTGGCTTAAGGAGCTGGGCATGTTTAGCCTGAAGAAGAGAAGGCTGAGAGGAGATATGATAGCCATGTATAAATACGTGAGATGAAGCCACAGGGAGGAGGAGGGAGCAAGCTTGTTTTCTGCTTCCTTGGAGACTAGGATGCAAGGGAACATATCAAAATACAAGAAAGGAGATTCTACCTGAACATGAGGAAGAATTTCCTGACTGTGAGAGCCGTTCAGCAGTGGAACTCTCTGCCCCGGAGTGTGGTGGAGGCTTCTTCTTTGGAGGCTTTGAAACAGAAGCTGGATGGCCATTTGTCAGGGGTGATTTGAATGCAATATTCCTGCTTCTTGGCAGAATGGGGTTGGACTGGATGATGGCCCAGGAGGTCTCTTCCAAATCTATGATTCTATGATTCTATGATCTCTCCCTGCATAAGAGATGCTAGCAATGTGGGGGACTCTGCTTGTGATGGTGTGAATGGGGCGATGGTGCAGAGCCTGAAAAAGGACCCTTGCAGGTGTGTGTATCAATCGCATTCAAGCTGACGTTCAGGTGGGCAACATATTACTGCTCAGTGTAGCCCCAAATCCTCTCACTGGGAAGAACTATGATTTCTGTGCAGTAAAACAGAACTGAATTAATTAGATGATTGTTGTGTTCTTTGAGAGCGGCGGCGGTGGCGTGCCTTGCGTTGTCTTCTCCGATGCATTTATCTTGCTGGAAACAGAGCGATGCCTGCTCTTTTTGAAAGGAAGGAGTGGAAAACTACACTTATTTGTTGCTCTGAAAAAGAGGAGAACAAAAGGCGCTTCCCTCTCCTCTGGTAGATTATTCCCTGGGAAAGAAAAACAATGAGTGAAAGGCAGGGGAGCAAATGGAAGGGAGAAAAGTTCGAATCTGTCACACTTTGCATTTCTCCCTGTGTTATTGATGCGAGAGGTTGTTTTTCCTCCTCATTGTCTCTCCTTTCTGCATGATCTCCCCATAAAACAAACAAAAAAACATTGCTATACAAATTGTGAGGCATCTGCAGTCTGAATGTTCTCACCTTTCATGTGTGGATGGGGATCCATCAGTTGCTTGAAAGGCGCATCTACAGAGCAGGATCAATGCAGTTGGAGTTTGATAGGTTCTTAGCCTCCTCTGCCAAAACATTGAGCCCTGGCAGTTGATGTGGGGCCAAGCACATAGAATCATAGAATCATAGAATCAAAGAGTTGGAAGAGACCTCATGGGCCATCCAGTCCAACCCCATTCTGCCAAGAAGCAGGAATATTGCATTCAAATCACCCCTGACAGATGGCCATCCAGCCTCTGTTTAAAAGCTTCCAAAGAAGGAGCCTCCACCACACTCCCCCTGGGGCAGAGAGTTCCACTGCTGAACGGCTCTCACAGTCAGGAAGTTCTTCCTAATGTTCAGATGGAATCTCCTCTCTTGTAGTTTGAAGCCATTGTTCCATTGCATCCTAGTCTCCAAGGAAGCAGAAAACAAGCTTGCTCCCTCCTCCTCCCTGTGGCTTCCTCGCACATATTTATACATGGCTCTCACCATATCTCCTCTCAGCCTTCTCTTCTTCAGGCTAAACATGCCCAGCTCCTTAAGCCGCTCCTCATAGGGCTTGTTCTCCAGACCCTTGATCATTTGAGTCGCCCTCCTCTGGACACATTCCAGCTTGTCAATATCTCTCTTGAATTGTGGTGCCCAGAATTGGACACAGTATTCCAGATGTGGTCTAACCAAAGCAGAATAGAGGGGTAGCATTACTTCCTTAGATCTAGACACTATGCTCCTACTGATGCAGGCCAAAATCCCATTGGCTTTTTTTGCCGCCACATCACATTGTTGGCTCATGTTTAACTTGTTGTCCACGAGGACTCCAAGATCTTTTTCACACATACTGCTCTCGAGCCAGGCATTGTCCCCCATTCTGTATCTTTGCATTTCATTTTTTCTGCCAAAGTGGAGTATCTTGCATTTGTCACTGTTGAACTTCACTGTTGAACATGCATGCTTCAGATTACAAGACTACCTTAGGTACTATCGAAGGCTTTCATGGCCAGAATCACTGGGTTTTTATAGGTTTTTCGGGCTATATGGCCATGTTCTAGAGCAGTGTTTCTCAACCTGGGGGTCGGGACCCCTGAGGGGGTCGCGAGAGGGTGTCAGAGGGGTCACCAAAGACCATAAGAAAACACAGTATTTTCCAATGGTCATGGGGATTCCATGTGGGAAGTTTGAGCCAATTCTATCGTTGGTGGAGTTCAGAATGTTCTTTGATTGTAATGAACTATAAATCCCAGCAACTACAACCCCCAAATCTTTTCTCCAGACTCCACCAGTGTTCACATTTGGGCATATTGAGTATTTGTGCCAAGTTTGGTCCAGATCCACCATTGCATGAGTCCACGGTGCTCTCTGGATATAGGTGAACTACAACTCCCAAAATCAAGGTCAATGCCCATCAAACCCTTCCAGTGTTTTCCATTGATGGGAGCCAAGTTTGGTTCAAATCCATTGCTGGTGGAGTTCAGAATGCTCTTTGATTATAAGTGAACTATAAATCCCAGCAACTACAACTCCCAAATTACAGAATTAGTCCTCCCCCAACCCCACTAGCATTCACATTTGGGTGTATTGGGTATTTGTGCCCAGTTTGGTCCAGTGAATGAAAATGCATCCTGCATATCAGATAGTGACATTATGATTTATAACAGTAGTAAAATGATTGTTATGAAGTAGCAACGAAAACAATGTTATGGTTGGGGGTCACCACAACATGGCGGACTATATTAAGGGGTCATGGCATCAGGAAGGTTGAGAACCACTGTTCTAGAGGCACTCTCTCCTGATGTTTCGCCTGCATCTATGGCAAGCAACTCTAAAATTACAACAGCAAAACAACAGAGAGGAAACAGTCAGGGACATCTAATCACCCTAGACTCCGATTAGCCTCACGACTGACCAGGAGGACATCTGTCTTGTCTGGATTAAGCCTCAGCTAGTTGTCCCTCATCCCATCTGTCACAGCACCAGGCACTGGTTTAGTATCTGAGGAGCTTCCCTGGAATTAGGTGGAAAAGAGTAGAGGAGCTGCGTGTCATCTGCATAGAGACCCAGGTAGCCTTTTGTGGAGAGAAGAGCAGGGTACAAGGAAACATGAACATAATAATAATATTGTCGAAGGCTTTCATGGCCGGAATCACTGGTTTGTTGTAGGTTTTTTCAGGCTGTATGGCCATGGTCTAGCGGCATTCTCTCCTGACGTTTCTCCTGCACTTTGGCAAGCAACCTCACCTCACTACCTCTGAGGATGCTTGCCAAAGTGCAGGCGAAACGTCAGGAGAGAATGCCGCTAGACCATGGCCATACAGCCCGAAAAAACCTACAACAAACCATAATAATAATAGCCATACTGGGCCTGTTAGGGAGGAAGAGGTTGCCTTGGACCCAGCAGAGCAGACTCTCCTGGAGGAGAAACACACCGGAGGAAGAGGCTTGGAGGAAGGTTACACCAAGGAGCAGAAGGACCAGGGATCATTGGGTACGTTTGGAGCCACGGAATCAGTTCATTAGCAGAGAAGATGAGGAACAGCCAGAAACACCACCGTGTCAGTCTTCCGAGTGGGGTTTGATGGATGCTCCTGGTGATCTACTCCAACTCTAGGACCAGAGTTAATTTACAAGTGTATCAGTGCATTGAAACACCTGCTCGCGGGTCATTTGCTGACATCTCTCTTCTTCACTGGCGCTCTCTTGCCCATACTCATCACACTTCCCACTTGGAAGGAAAAAGAAAACCCACAGAGACAGTTTGGCTTCCCTGTTGACTCCCAAACAAAGGTTGCAATTTAGTTCAAGGAACATGGAAGGAATCTCTGCTGCCTTTCTCCAGAGCTGCACTCAGGTGATGCTGCAAGGACATCCATGCGCAGGGATTTTGCAAGGCATCTGCGGTGTGAAATTAGGTGGGAATCCACTTCTGTCTAAGGAAGAAGAAGAGCAGAATAGGGATGGAAAGAATACACATTTGCAAAATGGGTAGGAATATTTGGGTTTTGAGTGTTGAGGAATTGTGGTGAGGAGGCCCAGCACATAGAATCATAGAAAAATAGAATCGAAGAGTTGGAAGAGACCTCCTGGGCCATCCAGTCCAACCCCATTCTGCCAAGAAGCAGGAATATTGCATTCAAATCACCCCTGACAGATGGCCATCCAGCATCTGTTTAAAAGCTTCCAAAGAAGGAGCCTCCACCACACTCTGGAGCAGAGAGTTCCACTGCTGAACGGCTCTCATTGTTCCATTGCGTCCTAGTCTCCAAGGAAGCTCTCACAGTCAGGAAGTTCTTCCTCATATTCAGATGGAATCTCCTCTTTTGTAGTTTGAAGCCATTCGAATCATAGAATCAAAGAGTTGGAAGAGACCTCATGGGCCATCATCCAGTCCAACCCCATTCTGCCAAGAAGCAGGAATATTACATTCAAATCACCCCTGACAAATGGCCATCCAGCCTCTGCTTAAAAGCTTCCAAAGAAGGAGCCTCCACCACACTCCGGGGCAGAGAGTTCCACTGCTGAACGGCTCTCATTGTTCCATTGCGTCCTAGTCTCCAAGGAAGCAGAAAACAAGCTTGCTCCCTCCTCCCCCCTGTGGCTTCCTCTCACATATTTATACATGGCTATCATCATATCTCCTCTCAGCCTTCTCTTCTTCAGGCTAAACATGCCCAGCTCGTTAAGCCGCTCCTCATAGGGCTTGTTCTCCAGACCTTTTATCATTTTAGTCGCCCTCCTCTGGACACATTCCAGCTTGTCAATATCTCTCTTGAATTGTGGTGCCCAGAATTGGACACAGTATTCCAGATGTGGTCTAACCAAAGCAGAATAGAGGGGTAGCATTACTTCCTTAGATCTAGACACTATGCTCCTCTTGATGCAGGCCAAAATCCCATTGGCTTTTTTTGCCGCCACATCACATTGTTGGCTCATGTTTAACTTGTTGTCCACGAGGACTCCAAGATCTTTTCCACACGTACTGCTCTCGAACCAGGCATTGTCCCCCATTCTGTATCTTTGCATTTTGTTTTTCCTGCCAAAGTGGAGTATCTTGCATTTCTCACTGTTGAACTTCATTTGGCCCGTCTCTCTAATCTGTCAAGATCGTTTTGAACTTCTGTCTAGGGAGGAAGAAGAGCAGAATAGGGATGGAAAAATACACATTTGCAAAATGGGTAGGAATATCTGGGTTTTGAGTGTTGAGGAATAGTGGTGAGGAGGTCCCAACACAAAGAGTCTTCCCCGTTTGGGATGATATCTCAGTAGGAGTGTGATCTGCACAAAAAATGCAGGTTTCCTATGCAAACACACATCATCTTCTATGTGATGTCATATAGATGGACTATGTTATACAGGGTTAGTCAAACTGCATAGGCCAATAAGCCATTCAATTGAATGGCTTATTGGCCTATGCATTTTGACTAACCCTGTATTACTACTTAAGCTTCATATCTCATAGAATCATAGAATTCTTGAGCTGAAAGAGACTCCCAGAGGCCATCTAGTCCAACTCCATTTTGCCATGCAAAAATACACAGCACTCCTGGAAGATGCCCATCCAACCTCTGTTCTAAGGCCGATAATAATAATAATAATAATAATAATAATAATAATAATAATAATAACAATAATATCCCACATGCAATCCAATACAACAGCCAGCAGAGTGATCTTGTTTGCTGTGGACTCATCTTGTGTTTCAAATAATAATAATAATAATAATAATAATAATAATAATAATAATCCCCTGATGGGTGCCACCTTGTCATGGTGGGGGGCTTAATTGCTCCAAGAATGTTGAAAGCTGTGCTGGCAGTAGTGTAACTACCAGCAGGTCCAACCTACCTCAATAATAATAATAATAATAATAATAATAATAATATATTGTTGAAGGCTTTCATGGCCGGAATCACTGGGTTGTTGTAGGGTTTTTCGGGCTATATGGCCATGGTCTAGAGGCATTCTCTCCTGACGTTTTGCCTGCATCTATGGCAATCATCCTCAGAGGTGGTGAGGTCTGTTGGAACTAGGAAAAAGGGTTTATATATCTGTGGAATGACTAGGGTGGGACAAAGAACTCTTGTCTGCTGGAGCCAGGTGTGAATGTTTCAGCTGACCACCTTGATTAGCATTTGGTGGCCTGGCATTGCCTAGAGCAATCTTTTGTTGAGAGGTGATGAGATGTCCTTGTTTGTTTCCTCTCTGTTGTTGTGCTGTTCTAATTTTAGAGCTTTTTTTAATACTGGTAGCCAGATTGTGTTCATTTTCTTGGTGTCCTCCTTTCTGTTGAAATTGTCCACAATGCTTCTTGTGGATTTCAATGGCTTCTCTGTGTAGTCTGACATGTTGGTTGTTGGTGTGGTCCAGCATTTCTGTGTTCTCAAATAAAATGCTGTGTCCAGGCTGGTTCATCAGGTGCTCTGCTATGGCTGATTTCTCTGGTTGAAGTAGTCTACAGTGCCTTTCATGTTCCTTGATGCGTGGTTGGGCAATGCTGCTGCGTGTGGTGGTCCCTCTGTAGACTTCTAGTCCACAGCTGCATGGTATACAATGGTAGACTCCTGCAGAAGTGAGAGGATCCCTCTTGTCCTTTGCTGAATGGAGCATTGGTTGGATTTTCTTGGTGGGTCTGTAGATGATTTGTATGTTGTTAGCCCTCATCCAGCCCATCACAGCGGCCAAGGATTTGAGGGGCTTCTTTGAAATTTGGTGGAAAAGATTAGTAGAGTTGAGTGTCATCTATGTAGAGATGGCAAAGTAGAATTTTAAATTCTAGGACTTGGAAAAGGCCCCCAAAGGCCATCCAGCTCAGCCCTATTGCGCAATGCAGGAAGTCCCCACCCAAGCCTCTCCAAAGACCTCCAGAGAAGGAGCCTCCACCACACAACACTATTGCATTGCTGAGCCTTTCATTGTGATCCAGAAGCAATGGCAGGAGCATTCCAGCTTGGCTTTCTTGCAGAACTGTCGCTCCATATGACAGATGTGTAATCCTTTGTTGCTGTGTCCCAGTTGTTCTGTTCTAAACCACGGTTGTCAGCTGCTGCCCGGGAGGATCCCGTCGTGTGATGGAAAGGCAAAAACAGGCCCTCCCTTCCCAACCCTTTGCTCTCTTTCCATTATCAATTTTTACAATTTCAATTAATTTTACCACCATCTGGCAAGATCTTATTGTTTCTGAAGAATAGGCTTTTAATAATCTGCTCTTGAAGCACGGCTTTTTCATTACGGCGTTTGTTTAAACTCTCTGAAATCCACGGGGTTACGATAAGCCAACAAGTGACTCCCAGGCATAAACAAACACGCTGCTTTTAACTTCTTTTCCATTTATATGCTTCGTATGGGACAGAATCCCACCGGGTGCCCTTCACACATGCAAATTCCCTTGCAAAAGTTGGACATTGGACATTTCACATTTGCACAAAGCTACATTGAGACAATAGTGCAATTAGGTTCTTGTGGGTTTTTTCGGGCTATAGAGCCATGTTCATCCTCACTACCTCTGAGGATGCTTGCCATAGATGCAGGCAAAACGTCAGGAGAAATGCCTCTAGAACATGGCTCTATAGCCCGAAAAAGCCCACAAGAACTGAGTGATTCCAGCCATGAAAGCCTTCGACAATAGTGCAATTGCGCACGGATCGTCTTTGTGCATTTCACTGTGCATTCGGCTGCACATAAGGATTGCAAAACACAATTAATAGTGAACTCCACATATGGCAGCCACCTCTCCAGAAAAGTCAACATTGACACTGAAATACAACACCGCCTGAGCTCTGTGAGTGCAGCATTTTCCTGAATGAAGCAGAGAGTGTTTGTGGATCGGGACATCCGTAGGGAGACCAAGGTGATTGTTTATAAAGCTATTTCCCTCCCAACCTTGCTTTATGCCTGAGACATGGACTGTCTACAGACGTCACATGCAACTCCTCACCTCACTACCTCTGAGGATGCTTGCCATAGATGCAGGCGAAACGTCAGGAGAGAATGCCTCTAGACCAGTGGTTCTCAACCTGTGGGTCCCCAGGTGTTTTGGCCTACAACTCCCAGGAATCCCAGCCAGTTTACCAGCTGTTAGGATTTCTGGGAGCTTGTTGGGTTTCATCCCTGACTGCACAAGTCTCCAGCCCTCAATGAGTAGATAGACTAGATAAACTTAGGGATTCCTCCCAATTTCCTGTAGTTAAGTTGGTTAAGAAGGGGTTAAGAAGGGGGAATTGCCCTTTGCATGGTACTATCTCCTCCCCATTTGAATACCTAGGAATGTAATCCTATAGGGGAAATGTAACTTCCTCTTTTAAAGGTATTTTTATTACCCTGGCCTGAGCCATGTGGCCTGTCTCCATTTTCAGGCTCTCTTCCTTTAGTCTTCTCTAGAGTGAGGAAGCATCTTGCTTTTGTCCGGCAAAGATGTAGTAGATACATAGTTACTTTTATTATTTTTTCCTTTTCTTTTACCTTAGGAGATAGCTCAGTGAAGCCAGTTAGCTCCAAGGACCTTTCCTATCCAGAATGGATTTCTTTTATCTTTAATAAACATATTATTTTAATCCTATGAGTTGTGGATCTGCAATCCTGTTCCATCCTGCTGAATGGAAGTCAATCCTTGCTCACTACAGGTAAGTTTCTGCTGCTCATTTACTGTGCACCCTGCACTCTGCTATATTTTGATGGAATCACCCCCAGAGAGGGTTATTTTTGAGCCTAACAGCTCTTGATTCCCAACAGAGCTGGAGTCCAAAAACATCTGGGGATCCCAGGTTGAGAACCACTGCTCTAGAACATGGCCATATTGCCCGAAAAAAAAACTACAACAACCCAACTCCTAGAACAATTTTTCAGCAATTGAAAAATTGCAGGATTTTTCAATTGTCTCTGAAAAATCCTGCAAATCTCTTGGGAAGAAGACAGGTGGACAAATGTCAGCGTGCTGGAAGAAACAAAGACCACCAGCACTGAAGCGATGGTCCTCCACCATCAACTCCGCTGGACCGGCCACGTTGTCCGGATGCCCGACCACCGTCTCCCAAAGCAGTTGCTCTAATGCAATATTCCTGCTTCTTGGTAGAATGGGGTTGGACTGGATGGCCCTCTTCCAACTCTTTGATTCTATGATTCTATGAATCCAAACTCAAGAATGGGAAATGTAACATTGGTGGACAGGAAAAGAGACTGAAAGATGGGCTCAAAGCCAACCTTAAGAACTCTGGCATAGACACCAAGAACTGGGAAGCCCTGGCCCTTGAGTGCTCCAACTGGAGGTCAGCTGTGACCAGCAGTGCTGCAGAATTCGAAGAGGCAAGAATTGGGGGTGAAAGGGAGAGACATGCCAAGAGGAAGGCATGTCAAGCCAATCTGACCGGGACCGCCTTCCATCTGGAAACTGATGTCCTCACATTGGGAATACTTGCGGATCAAGCCACCTTTGGACCCACCACCAAGACACCACATCTGGAAGACAATCATTCTTGAGCTACGAGGGATCGTCTCAGTCAAGTAGTAAAGCAACTGCACTGATCACATAATACGGTTTCAAACTGCATTATAAAAAGGTAAAGGTAGTCCCCTGACATGAAGTCCAGTCATGTCTGACTCTGGGACTCTGGTGCTCATCTCCATTTCTAAGCCGAAGAGCCAGCGTTGTCCGTAGACACCTCCAAGGTCATGTGGCCACTGGCAGGACTGCATGGAGAGCCAGCGTTGTCCGTAGACACCTCCAAGGTCATGTGGCCACTGGCAGGACTGCATGGAGCGCCGTTACCTTCCCGCCGGAGCGGTACCTATTGATCTACTCACATTTGCATGTTTTCGAACTGCTAGGTTGGCAGAAGCTAGGGCTGACAGCGGAAGCTCACGCCGCTCCCCGGAATCGAACCTGCGACCTTCCGATCAACAAGCTCAGCAGCTCAGTGCTTTAACCCAAAGCGTCACTGCCAATGGAGCCATAGATTCCGTTCTGTCTTTGTACTTTCGTGTGATATATTAGAAAAAGAGCTTTGTGGTTGTGTTGTTTATGTGCGGCGGTGTGGTGGTGGAGACGCTGCTCTCCAATGCGTTTCCCTCCTGTATCTGTTTCTGGTTATATTTGTAGCTTTGTTCTCTTGAATAAAAAATAACATTAAAAAAACTCATACTCAAGGCGGATGGAACATAAGAAAGAATACAAGTTATACGTTGTGTAATATTGATGAACGCGGGAAGGAGAGACAGAGAGAGAGATTGGAAAGGCTTATCTCTCTGCCAGCGCCCACGGCTATTGCACAGACAGGCAGGCAATTTCACTTTCCCCGGAGCAAAATAGCCAGAGATGCTTTGGAGGCCGTGTTGGGGTTGCCTTTCTGTGCAGCATCTCATAGAGTACTAGAGTCGGAAGAGACCCCAAAGGTCATCTAGTCCAACCCACTTCTGCCTTGGAGGAAGATGCCATCCAAGCAGCGTGGATCTGCAGGGTTTGCGTTCTATTTCTGTTCTTTAGTCTCCCCTTCAGGATATTGGGGCGCATCTATTATAACTAAACACACAGATGTCTATAATATGCAGTAGACAGCAAAGAGGGTGTATGGTATAGAGTAGTGTAATACTTCTCATATAGGTATTCTATTTATCCACTTTTCACAAAGTATACTCATAACATATTAAGTAGTATAGCTCACATAATTTTACTCCAAACTTGCTAAGATTCTCAAGTATAACTAAGGCTTCCAACTAGGTTAATAATGCATACTTAACACAAAGTTGTACATATAGGTAACACTTATTCTAGCAGTACAATAGTAGTAGTATAGGTTCTGTAGTACAACCAAAGTTCAAAAACAGTCTTATTGCCGTCTTGAATCTGTTCTTAAGTCTTCATGGAGTCAACAAACAAATAAATATTATATGTGCAGAACAGGCTAAAATCTAACAATTTAAAAACAATTTAAAACAATTTAAAAACAGCAATATCAAAGATCAAAGGCCTGTCGAAATAGATATGTCTTACATGCCCTGTGGAAAGCAGATAAGTCCCGCAAGGCACGGACTTCAGGTGGCAGAGTATTCCAGAGCGATGGTGCCACTGCTGTGAAGGCTCTGCGTCTGGTTGCTGTTAGACACAAGGTCTTGACACTGGGAATTTCCAACAGATCTTGGTCCTCAGAACGGAGGGATCTCTGGGGTTGGGAAGGGGTGAGGCGGTCCCTCAGGTACATCGGCCCAAGACTATGCAAGGCCTTCAAGGTGAGTCCCATCCCTTTGAAAGTGATCTGGTGCTCAATGGGTAACCAATGCAGCTGCAGGAAGATTGGGGTGATGTGGCATCTCATCGGAATTCCTGCAAGAAGCCGAGCGGCTGCATTTTGTACCAGCTTGAGCTTCCAGATCACCAGCAAAGTAAGGCCAAAGTAGAGGGCGTTACAGTAGTCCAGTCTTGAGATGACCGTGGCCTGGATCACCGTAGCCAGGTCGTCCCTGGACAGGGAGGGGGCCAGCCGTCTAGCCTACCGCAGGTGAAAGAAGGGGGTTCTGCTCACGGCAGAGACGTCAGAAAGAGAGGGTCCAAAAGGACTCCCAGGCTCTTGACCAATGATGATGGGCGTCGCGCCTCACCATCCAGGATAGGCAGATGTCCCCACTGTCCGGTTGACCCAGCCATAGCATCTCCATCTTTGCTGGATTCACCCTCAACCTGCTGGCACGCAGCCATCCAGTCACAGCCTTGAGGCACTGAGGGAAATAATTGGGTACAGAGTCTGGTCTGCCCTCCATCCTCAGCACCAGCTTTGACAAAGATCCGGTCTCAAACACACTGTTAATACCCTTTGCAAAACATGAAGGCGTTTCTCTGGCCTCCCTCTTGTTAGGTATTCTCTCACTCCTTCGAATTCGGAATTCCAACCGGTCAGCCTGATCTAAAGTTCCCATATCATCAAGGTCAGTCTGTTCATTAGCCTGTTTCCCTGCTTGCTCATTATCATGCTGAGAACCAGGCTGAGAGCTGTCCTCCTTCTCTGAGTCAAATTGCACCTGGCTATTTTCAGTACCAACACTCTCATGCCTTACTACGGGAAACTGCATTTCTTCACTGTCTATAACAGGAACATTTTGAACCAAAATGTTGACTTGAATCCCATCATCCTCATCAGAAACACTCTGCCATGTGTTGCTGTAGACCAGTCTATGTATATGTGTTTTGTGTGTATTCATGTATATGTGTATATATGTGGTTTTGTGCATGCATTGTAATGTATTTTTTTTTTTGCTTTTTAAGCTTCTTCCACTATGTTTTTCATTGTTGTTATGACCGATGGTCACTCGTTGGCCTGAGAGGTGTTTTGTATCCAAATTTGGTGTCAATTCATCCAGTGGTTTTTGAGTTATGTTAATCACACCAACAGACATTACATTTTTATTTATATAGATTACTCAATTTAAAAGGATTGAAGGATACACAAATTAAAATCCATCCTGTTTTAGAGTGAGGGCCCCTGAAAGTAAAAAGAAAAACAGCAGTATATAAATAGAAAGGATTAGACAGCAAGTGCATTGGATATGGATGTCTGCTAGGCCTGGGTAACAACGGAAAAATTTGTTTCTAAAATCGATTTGTATTTGGGGTTTTTTTTGTTTCGATATTTAAAATAATTACAAAATTTTCCTTTTAAAAAGTTCGATATTTACGAAATTTCGTAAATGGTAAAAAATTAACGAATCGATTCCCGAAACAATAACGAATCGATTCGTTAATGGCGGACGCGACCGCGAAATACGCTAAAAAACCTCCAAAACCTTCTGAAGCTTCCCTCTCCCTTTGTTCTTGACTGTTGGTGTGATATTATAATTTTTTTTCACTAATTAAACCATAAAACTGGCCCAGACATGCGGAAATAATAACGAAACGACCTCAGAACAATAACGAAACAAATACAATAACGAAATACGAAGCATTTACAAAACGTGTTTAAAAATTCGTTTTTTAAAATAATTGCTCCAGAATGGTTCGTTATCGTTTTGTAATTGGAAAAATTAACGAATTATTAACGAATTACGAATTAACGAAACGAAACCGCCCAGGCCTAATGTCTGCCTCATCACAAAACACAGCCCTGAAGCCACAACTGAGACATCCACCCTGAAAGGAACTCAGCAATTTAAGGAGGAGATTATGGCAACAAGAATGATTGACAACTAGAAAATAGAGGGAGAAAATGTGGAGGCCGTGACAGGGTTTGTATTTCTAGGTGCAAAGATGAGTGCAGATGCAGACTGTGGCCAGGAAATCAGAAGACACTTCCTTCTTGGGAGGAGAGCAATGTCCAGTCTCGATAAAATAGTCAAGAGTAGAGACATCAGACTGGCAACCAAGATCCATTGCCTAGTCCAAGCCATGGTCTTCCCTGTAGTCACCTACGGATGTGAGAGCTGGACCTTCGGGAAGGCTGAGCGAAGGAAGAGAGATGCTTTTGAGCTGTGGGGCTGGAGGAAAGTGCTGAGAGTGCCTTGGACTGCGAGAAGATCCAACCAGTCCATCCTCCAGGAAAGAAAGCCCAGCTGCTCACTGGAGGGAAGGAGACGAGAGACAAAGCTGGAGTCCTTTGGCCACATCATGAGGAGACAGCAAAGCCTAGAGAAAACAATTATGCTGGGGAAAGTGGAAGGCAAAAGGAAGAGGGGCCGACCAAGGGCAAGATGGATGGATGGCATCCTTGAAGGGACTGGACTGACCTTGAAGGAGCTGGGGGTGGTGATGGCTGACAGGGAGCTCTGGCATGGGCTGCGCCATGAGGTCACGAAGAGTGGGAGACGACTGAACGAATGAACAACAAACAAATATTGTGGAGAGGAAGTGTGTGTGTGTGTGTGCAGCATGTCTTGCTCTGAAGCTGAGAGACTGTGACTTCCAAGCAAAGGCCAGATGAAGGAAGTTACACAAAATGGACAATAGTATCTAGGAAGGAAAGAAAGAGAAAGGAAAGAGAGAAAGAAGAAGGGGGAAAGGAGTGTGAGGGAAAGCAAGGGAAGATGGAAAGGAAGGACGAAAAGAGGGAGGGACAAAGGAAGAAAGAAAAAGAGTCATGCAGAGCATGGATAGAATCATAGAGTCATAGAATTGGAAGAGACCTCCTGGGCCATCCAGTCCACCCTCATTCTGCCAAGAAGTAGGAAAATCACCTTCAAAGCACCTCCGACAGATGGCCATCCAGCCTCTGCTCAAAAGCTTCCAAAGAAGGAGCCTCTACCACACTCCGGGGCAGAGAGTTCCACTGCTGAATGGCTCTCCCAGTCAGGAAGTTCTTCCTCATGTTCAGATGGAATCTCCTCCCTTGTAGTTTGAAGCCATTGTTCCATGTCCTAGTCTCCAGGTCAGCAGAAAGGAAGCTTGCTCCCTCCTCCTCCCTGTGGCTTCCTCTCACATCTTGATACATGAAGACCAATACTGAAGACCGACAGGTTGCAGGTTCGAATCCGGGGAGAGGCGGATGAGCTCCCTCTATCAGCTCCAGCTCCTCATGCGGGGACATGAGAGAAGCCTCCCACAAGGATGATAAAAACATCAAAATCATCTGGGTGTCCCCTGGGCAACGTCCTTGCAGACGGCCAATTCTCTCACAACAGGATGCTCCTGACACGACCAAAAAAAAAAATCTTGATACATGGCTGTCATGTCTCCTCTCTGCCTTCTCTTTTTCAGGCTAAACATGCCCAGCTCTTTAAGCTGCTCCTCATAGGGCTTGATCCTTGATCCTTTGTGTCACCCTCCTCTGGACACATTCAAGCTTAAAGTCAATGTGGAGGTCCAGGCAGGGACAGGTATATATATACACATAGACCAATAAAGTAAAATATAAGACTCAGTTCTCGTGGCTTTTTTCGGGCTATATGGCCATGTTCTAGAGGCATTTCTCCTGACGTTTCACCTGCATCTATGGCAAGTATAGATGCTTGCCATAGATGCAGGCGAAACGTCAGGAGAAATGCCTCTAGAACATGGCCATATAGCCCAAAAAAACCCACAAGAACTGAGCGATTCTGGCCATGAAAGCCTTCGACAATACATTAAAATATAAGAGTGAAATGGAGAAGAAAATACTCCATCTCTCTGGGCTGTAGTTTGGCCAACATCAAGGAGATGGACTGTCAGCAGCAACATATGCTATATGCCATGATTTTGAATCTTCCACGGGGAAACCAACTTCTGCATTAGATGCCAACAAGATCCCAGCCTGTGTCTTCCTCGCAGCATGCAAGATATTGGGGCCATTTATGGCGGGAGGACATTTAGAGATAAAGCCTGAGAGAGGAGCCTTAATTGCCTTCCTCTTCTTGAGGCTGGCCAGTGAAGTCCCCATCTGCG